>NW_017728931.1:72505323-72507552 GCF_001723895.1 Crocodylus porosus | reverse complement strand
TCCCATCTCAGATGCAAATGAGACCTAGGGCAGTTGTTGCACTTTTGTCACCCTTATCTGGAGGGTTTTAGGTGTGTCTCTCACTGCATCTTAATCAGTTTCTGTTTAGGTGGCGGGGGATGGTGATTCTTTGTGAGTCTGACAGTCTGTGTCCTGTGTCAGGGTTCCCCAAGAACATGGAGCGGACAGGTAACAAGGTGCCCAAGGGAAAGGTCCCAGGAAGAAGAAACAGTGGAATGTTTTTCAGAAGTGTACATATGCAAATGAGCTGTGGAAAAGGGTCCACCACTTCCTTTGTGTCACCAAAATTAATCTGTCATTATCATGGCAGATGGCGTTAAAATGGATTCATACCAAAGGGACCAAAGGGAACGTTATTAAGGACTTTATTAGCATGTGTTAAAACTAGTTTATGGAAAGTAAGAAACACCAGGGTGTGTAAGGGGTTGGCTTTCACTGAAAGAGGGTGCCTGAAGCTGGGGCTGCATGAACTGAAATTCTACATCCATCAGGACAAGGAAGAAATCAGAGAGGAAAAGGTGGAGAAGTAGTGGAAGAAAGAGGAGTGGACACACTTGTTTCACTAAACCATGAAGATAACAATTTCTGTAAGGGTTTGTTTTTTATGAGAAGTTGATGTATGTAGTTCTATGTTTTTTTATGAAGTCTTGGTAAAACAAGGATGCTCAATATGTGTAGCTTTGTAAGTGTAGGGCGATAAGTGTGTTTCTAAAATAAAATTTGTTTTAAAAAAGGTTCCCTTCATCATTTTTGGCACTGTGGGAGAGTGTTGGAGCTAGTACTCTCTGTTTGGTACTGCAGTTTTTCCAGGCCCGGTACTCATTCCCTCCTGGAGCAGCAACTGCTTGTGTTTTATAAAGGTCACACACATACACAAAAGCAGGTTCCCATCAGCATGTTTGCCCCATATGGGCCATGTGTTTTATAGCTGTGCTCAATGTTGGCTGTATTTAATCAACTTCATAATTAGTTTCCATTACTGAGCACATGCTTCTTCTAGAAGCAGTTCAAAGCTAGGCAATATAGTTAATGAGGTTTCCTGTATATGGATGTAAGACTTTTCCCCCATGTTGATTAGGGTGGGGGGAAGACCTCATTTCATATTTGAGTAAATGTGGTAATCTCATTTCTGCACAGTGGCAACACATGCAGAACACAAAGGCATTCTATTAATATTTTGTATTCACAGCATTCACATTAATGGCTAATGATAATCACGTGATGTCTTAAGGCATAAAAATGGAACAGACAATACATATTTAAAGCACTTTAGTCTTAGAATAGTGTTAGCTTTAGAATCAATAAGTACACTTACACTTCATACCAAAGCCAGATTCTAGACCCTTTGTCCCTTGAAATAAGCATTTATTTTGTAAGAAGCCCTACTGAAGGCCATTAAAGATATTCACATGAGTAAATGCTGTCCAACATGAGTATAAATTTCAAAATCTGGTTCTTATATATATGCTAATTTATTTGAGGGATTGCAAGATAGAGTCAATTTGAAGCCATACTTTATTCAAGTGAAATGTATTAGAGATGCCCTGGTCCAACAGTCTCTTTTCATGCAGTATTCCCACTGACTTGCAATTTAGCTTTAACAAGGACTAAAGAATCAGGCCTCAAAATAGCAATTAACACAAACAATCCTAATATATATAAAGATAAAGCTAAATATAACATAAAGAATGTAATTTGTCTATACAGTGTTAAACTAGCCCATACCATAATCAAAACAAAGTTAAACAAAAACATTCAGTTACCTAGAGACAATGTCTCTGTCTCTATCACATGACCAAAAGCATTTATGGCCGGATCCTGTTGTCCTTGCTTATTTTATGTAGAGTTTGTGAATAGTCCTGTTGAAATCAGTGAGACAATTTGTGCAACTCTTTATAAAGGTAACAGAATCTGGTCCCTTGATTAGGTATCAAGCTGTAAAGTAAAATGGTCAGTATCTATAAATCTAGGTAGAATATAGATGTCTCAGTCTATTTTAAGACTGCATAAAAGACATGTTTAAATAAATGTTTAAATACAGGCCACGTTTATATTGTAGTCACAAGATAGTCACACTTACTGCAGGTTAGGGTAGCCATACCTGAGCTAGCATAAAACAGTATAGTTCAGGTACTGGTAGTAATCCAGCTGCACTTGAGGAGCAAGTAATCCAGCTGCGCTTGTAGTAGGGAGCCGTGCTCCCAAGCC
>NW_017728931.1:72496994-72505312 GCF_001723895.1 Crocodylus porosus | reverse complement strand
ATCTATGAATCTATGAATCTATAATAGACTACACTGCTGCCATTAGAAGATGAATAACAGTACTCAAGCTATAAATTGCTCTAGCTCCACAGGGTGAAAATCTGGATTGTAAACTTTTGTATCTTAAACTCAGATTTTGGTCTCAGGTATAGTAGTGTAGATCCTGAATTTAGAGCAGTGTGACTGAGCCCAGAATCTGGCCTGTGACATTGCTGGTAAAAGATCAGATGTGAGTTCCCTAGTTTTGTCCCTTATGTTTGATGTTGCACACTGGGGTTTACTTGCCTGCCAGAACTTGTTGTTAAATGGGATTTATCTCTAGAGGTGTTGTTCAGTGGTCTCTCTGAGACCCCGAGCGACCCTGTTGGCACTTCTTCTGTGGAGCTCCTCCTCCCCTATACCCCATCCCTTTCTACTCAGGTATTATGGATAGGCCTTGATGGCATTCCTTGATGGTGCTGTCTCCTCCTGTGTTAAGGCTCAATAATTCAAACACCTTCAGCGGTATGGCTGTGGCCTGGTAGACTACCAAAATCACAACAGAACAATAATTCAACCAAAAACAGCTTGAATGATGCAGTGGGCAGGCCAATGATGCCTGCCATGCCTGGCATTCCCTTCAGCACGTGGGACTTCTTGGTGCAGGGTGCACCTTTTCCCCATGTGGTCTCACATCACGGATGCCCCTTTGTTGAGCCTGTGTCTTGGACTAACTACCACCCAGCCAAGTATTGTAATGTCCCAAGGAGTGTTCCCCTGCACCTATGTGATGCTCACAGTTCCACCAACTCCTGGCTGGGAAGCTTTGGGTCCACAGATGTTCAGTTGGGATGTGTGAGGTTGGGGGGTTCCCAAACAGAGTCCTCCACTCAGCAGATCCTGGCAGTGCCCACTGAGCAGTGTCCACTGAGCTCCCAGCCCCAGCTGACCTATAAGCTCCTATGGGGTCGTTGTGGGTATTGGTGAGTGGTGTGAGGTGCAGACCCCTTAGCCCATCATCTGCCACAATCAGGCTGCTGCCTGGTTCATTTCCTGGTGCTGATTGGGCAATCCAGGCATCTTTGGAATTTCTGGGGTGCTGTGCCCCGGCGAGAGTCTCCAGCTTCCTGCTGGCAGTTTGTCATGCATCCAGGTCCTCCTGGGATGCTTCAGTGGAGGGATAGGTGCTGCTTCTCTAGGTATGCTTGCCCTGCAGGGAGGCATTGGGTCTTTTCCTGCCATGGTGAAAGCATTTGGCTTTACTGCTAGTGTCCTCTTGTCTCTTTCCCCCCCACTCTGCTCCTGGGTTCCTTTTATGTCCAGAGCCTTCAAGCACCGGATCAACTGGCAGGGCTCCCTCTGGCTGAGTGGTGCCAGCCGACTTGCCCACAGACCATCCACCTGGATGCCAGTGCCATGGTAAGTTGGGCATGAACCTGCCACAAAGTGAAAAAAAAAATAATTTGAAGACTATGATGCAAAGACCTCTCTGGCTTCTCTCACACTAGGATCTATCCTCTTCCCCCATTAGATGAATAGGACAATGAATGTGAACAATATAAGGTACTCTATGAATGATACATGTGGCAGTGCACCTTTGGGTGCCTGCCATTTTAAGGGCAGAGGCAGGCAGCTACCAAGTGCCCGATGAGGGCAGCCATTTTAGAATACTAGGTATATAAAAGATACAGTTTGCTACTGGCAGCCCAAGCAGAAACATCACTTAGCTGAGTGGCAGGGAACATCTAGAGGTAAGAGCAGGAGGCTCTTGGTCCTGGGCATGACCTAAAACTGCGCCCTGCTGGGGCTCCTAGTGGTGTGGGAGCCCCCAGGAAATGCCAAGCCAGTTACCTCCCCAGTAAAGGGAGATAGGGGTGCCTTAACCCCAGCCTCTACCATCTGGTGGGTAATTCTGAGAGCTGAGGGAGTAATGGGGGCCAGGTATGGCCACGTGTAGGCACCTGAGCCCAACAGGAATGCAGATCTTGGAGATCCTGGGGGGGTAGTGTGTAGAACATTGGGAGGCCCCGCACAGAGTAGGGCTAAAGTCAGAGCAGGCCTGAAGGGCTGTGGATGTGAGGGGGCTGAGTACGGCTGAAGTGGGAGTAGGCCTGAAGGCCAGTGCAAAGGCCAGGCCTGTGAGAAGTTGGTTGTGAGCATGAGACAGAGACCCCAGGGTGGGGCATAGTATAGAATTGCCCAGTGAGGGGTTTGGGGCAGAATTAGCCCAGGGTTTGGTACCAGGCTGGACCACATAGAGTAGGGGAACTTGCGGAAACCAAAGGACTGCGTGGCGAGGCCAGTATGCAAGTAGTGAAGCCTGATGGCCCAAGAGGGGCCACTTAAGGGGGAGCAAGGACAGTGGAGCATGGCCCAATAATGGGTGGTATGCCAGATGCCCTGGCGAGAAGAGGGTGAAGTGTAAGAGGCTTCCTGTGAGAGTGGAGGTGGTATGAGTGTGTGGGTGAGTGGAGCCCAACTTTGGACTGGGTTTACTCTGGTCTCAGACCAGGAAACAATACTAATCTGGATACCATCTGCGAGGCATGGGCTGTGGTGTACGGGAGGTTTGGAGCTGCAGATAGCATTCCTTGGCATCGGGGCAGTAATTGGCAGTCTCCTGCATTATACCAACAGCTTAGGGAATGGCAAAGTTGTGGCAGGAAAGATTAGGCAGCCTACCCAATAGAGACTGGTGGGAGGGCTGGCATGAGACCTGGCCCCGAGAGCTGCCACCTGTCACAGTATAGACATACAGAAGAATTAAACTATTCCAAAATGACTAGAAATCAGTTCTCAAGTATTTCAGGACAGGGTGCAGACACATGTAACAAGTGAAGTGTCATTGGACTGGGAACAAGTGAACGATTCTGTAATTGCCATGGCTCCAACAATAAGGTATATAAGTAAGCACCCAGCCCAGCATGCCCTGCAGTGAATGAATGGGAGAGAGTACTTGCACCAATGCTTTGGTGGTTTTAGGGAAGCAGGGGCTGTGGCTGGCAGTGTTTTCACTCCTCTGCTTTTCCTTCTTTCTGAACTATGAGTTCAATAAACTTCAGTTGCCTGTAGTTGACCCAAGTCTGTAATTTGTTTGTCTGACTAATGCTTGGGCCTATGCTATTTGGTTCCCAGGGGCTGGGGTAGCATGATGATGGACTGTAATCAAGTAGGGAGTGAGGACATGGCTGGCTGTTAGAAAGATACCTGTTATTGAACAATCAAAGAAAGGGAGCTTGCTGATTAAAAGTTCCAACAAAAGGGAAAAAAAATAAAGCTGGGGGTACAGTTAGAGTTCTGGCTGCATGCAAGAGTGGCCAGTTACAGCAGTGGGGGTGAGGAGCAATGCAGTGTGGCATGCATGGAGGACCAAACAGACCCATATTATGGAACACTTGCTGTCCATACATAAGACTGAACTCGTTGAAAATAGTATTTTATTTTCTGGTACACTTTTGAACCATTTGAGGCAGCTTTAAACTTACTTAACAGGTGTGTATGTAAGGTTTAAACTGCAAGTAAACCATCCTAAGTGTTATACTGTCATATCGGGTTGAGGGTATCTACGTCTAGGGTCCCTCAATGTCCAAAGTGCCAACTGGGATTGGGAGGAGGGAACAGAATCCAGGTACTGGGAAACCAGGAAGTGAGAAGGTCAGTCCAAGAAGCTGAGTCAAGAAGCCAAAGGGCCAGATGGAGTCAGAGGGTAAGCCAGGTCAGGTAGCCAACAGATCAGGCAGAGAGCAGGTAGAGGCCCAAGCAATTAGGAACAATAAGACAGTCTAAATAAGAGCTAATTACTATTACCCAGGCACTTCCTCTTCCGGGTCAGGGGTTTATATGGGAGGGAGTGAAGGGTCAGCTGACCCTGGTTGGCCACTTTGGCCGGAGGTTTCTGGCTAGTTTTGCTTAGTTTAGATAGACAGCTGGGAGAGTGGTGGTGCTGAGCAGACTCAGGCCCCAGGTTTGAGGCCCTGGCCTGGTATATTTACAGAGACACTATGGTTCTGTGAAGTCCTGAAATGCTGCTGGAATAAATACGATCTGCGCAACATGACCCCAGTGACCCTGACAAACCACCACAAGATGCAGGAGGTGGTAAGGACAAGAGACATTTTGTCACCTGTGGAGCTACTACCTGATGACAGTTGCCAGACCACCTGAGACCAAATCTTCCACAAAGACCTGCAGAAGAAGCA
The DNA here is from genome assembly GCF_001723895.1 of Crocodylus porosus. Lineage (NCBI taxonomy): Eukaryota > Metazoa > Chordata > Crocodylia > Crocodylidae > Crocodylus > Crocodylus porosus. The sequence goes on along the minus strand of NW_017728931.1, from coordinate 72,501,134 downwards.
CAAGGATTTGAACTGGCAGGTAGCCCAGCAGGATCTCCTCATTCACATGTGGAAAAACCGCAAGGGGCAGAGAGGCCCGCAGACTTCTCCAGGCAAACCTGCAGGTGGAAGGTGGAAACAGTTGACCACCTCTTCTGATACTGCCCCTTTGCCAGGGAGGTGTAGAGGAGAGTAATCATACTCCTTACAGTGACTCAAGACCCTGACCAGAGTGGCAGTGCTGTTTGGTCACCTGACCAAGCAGTAGGGAACCTTGATAACCCACTTTGACCAGTTCATCTCCTGCGTCAGGAACACTCTGTGGAAAACCAGGAACCTGCTCATAAACACACACAAACCCTGCAGTCAAGGACTGCATTAAAATGGGATTGAGCGAAATGCAGGGATACTACAAAAAGATGGTTGAAAAAGATGGGAAGGACATAATGCCAGATCATATAGAAGAGAAAGGACTGGCATAGACTGTTCAGAGGCAGAACCACCAGTGGAAAGAGTGACAACAACAGTGACAACAACAGTGACAATAGAAACAATGACAGCGATGATCACAATTATGACAACTTACAAAAGGACTGAGGAAACAGGCAGGGATTTGGGAGTGGGTGGGTGGGTGGGAGGGCAGAAAGGGGAGCACCGAGGATGTCCTTTGCACAATTGTGACAGGTAAAGGTGATGGTGACAGGCATGCGGATACACGGGCACGCTGCACAGTTGTTGTAACGGAAATGAGAATGATGCAACTGTCAAGGTGTGGTTTGGACTGTCGAGTCAGCTGTATTGCTCCCAAGACAGATTTATCGAAGTAGAAATGTGTGTGTGTGTATATATACAGCTCATTCACACATAAGAATTAAAATGTAGTAGCTGCTGCCCTTTTACAACCTTCCGCTTTTGAAAAGGCTCCCAGGTTTTGTATGTCCACACCCTTAATTTTTTTTTTTCAAAAATATATTTCTATATATATTGTAAGAGAGCAGCAGCTAGTACATTTTAATTCTTATGTGTGAATGAGCTGAGAACAACTCAAATTCAACAAAATTGCTTAGGATTTAACACTTCTTCTTCCATTGTTAAAGTTGGAGCAGTTTTGCTGCATTTGATGTGTTCTCAATGGGCAGTTGAAGTGTATCATTTATGCATAATAACTAGAACATACAGGTCGTTGCCCTTTCAAAACTTTCTCCTTTTGAAAGGGCTACAAGTGTTTGTGTGCCCACAGCCTAAGAAACACTTAGAGGAGGCAACTTTCACATGGACCTGAAGGGCTTGGCTCTTTTGTCTCACCTGATAAACTTACTTCCTGGCTATAATTCATGAGGAGACCCATTCTAATTTTGTCTGTGGAAACATGAAGGTGGACACAGGACTAGTCTTAAGACAGGGCTCAAGCCTGCTCTGGACTTTTGGCAGGTTTAAGGAGCCAAATACATACTAATTAATTCTTAGTTTAGTCACACAAGGAACAGCAAGATATTTGCAGTCTTTGCCACCAGGCTATTTTAAAAATAGGTTATGGTGCATCTATATTGCCAACTGTCATGAGTTTTAGCACTGTTCTTAAAGTCTACGCTTTGGGAATGTGAAGAACTTAGCTCTTCCATCCATCTATCTACGATAGATACGCATCATAAAGATAGATAAGTTTTTCATATAAAAACTTAGCTCTTTTATATTTATATATATAAAAGAAAGCTAAGTTTTTAACATTCCTGAAACATAGACTTTAACAACAATGCCAAAAGTCATGACAGCTGGCAACCCTGGACTGCAGTCATGTGAAAAGTGCCACTGAAATTAATAGGACCGTTGAAGGAAGTAAGTGCTCGTTAGTGCAAGTAAGGGCTTCAGAGTCTGTTCCTACAGTAGAGCATGGAGGGGATGAATTTGGAATTTCCTAGCTGTAGGATGGAAGATATTACAGCAGGGTGGAACAGCCTTTTTACAGGTAGATTACAGTCATCATAACCAAACATGCAGCGTAGCACAATGTCTGTTCAATGAGTGGCACATGGCCAGTACTACATAAAGGATAATCCTAGCCACAGAGAAGGGAATACTGATCTCTTTGAGCATTCAGTGCACCTTGTCATCCTAATAGCATTGATCTGGTCTTACAAAACTAGCACAGAACCATAACAGGGTTTCTTTTGAGACGGCGATCTTGAATGATGTATTAATATATGTGAAAGTAATTAAATTCAGGGTATTTCCTTAAGCATTTAATTATCTGAATTTGCCATTGTTTGTCATAAGATACACCTTGAGCACTGTTCTTCTAGTATCATATGTATATGGTTGAAAACACATTAATAAGGCAGTATCTTTTCTATCTCCTGGCAGTGATCATTTCCCCAGGAAAAGACCAGAGGTGTATTTTCAAATAATTTCCATTTTATTGTACGTTAAATAAACAGATGCAAAACGTATTGTAAAATCCTAAACAATGCTATGTTTGTCTCCAAAGCAAATCTGAGTTTCCAACCCCACCCCGCCTTTTCTTTTTCAAATGATTTTGACACAGCCTCATTAAATGGATTACAGTTATGCATTAGTTCTGCTATAGCTGGTTTGGCAGATATTCTGCTTTTTTCCAACAAGTGTGTCTTCTATGTGTTGTTTCCTAAGTACTTTTTACAAAGAAGCCATAAGCTAAAAAGCTTTAGGAAATGTTGGATACTTGTGCTAGACTGTTCTGGGTTGGAATCAACCATGCTACAGAGCAAAATTCATTTATTTCTCACGCCCATATAATTTCATGGAAGACAGTGAGCTTACACAGATGGAACTGAAAGTAGGATATAACTCAGTGTAATGTAAGGATTGTTGAAACTACATTGTCAGGGCCCAATCCTGCAAACCTGTTGTTTATGGAGCTTCAGTAACTTTAAATTGCCTGTTATAATAATACAGATGTATTACCCAATTCATCATGCATTCCTTTTTAAAAAATATTTAAAATTGTTATGCTGTACAAAGAAAGTTATTTGTTACCACTGTTTTGTTTAAATCCACTGGATATCAGTGATAGCTACAGAGACCCTGATTCTACCAGCTTTGTTGTTAGGGTTGATTCACTACCTCACATATTGCATTGTCATTTAAAGTGAGTGCAAAATGGGTATAGTGGACTGCATTTCTCATGAGATAATATTGAACACTCTTTATACTGGTGCAAGAGGCTGCATGGTAAACCAAGCTTGCCATGTACCTCACTCCACAAATAGCCTATTAAAGTCCATGGAATGACTTGCAGAGAAATGAATGATATTATTTGGTATTAGGAAGAGTAGCAGAATTGAGACCAAATAACTTACTCAACATAATGGATTTGACAACAGTGCAGATAAGTTAAAAAAATTGAATTATTGTTCATAATTAGGGCCCTATTGAATTCGCAGTGGAAGTGGACTGAGCTGCAGCTCCTTTAATCTTGCAGGTTCCCCCCATATCCAATATGAGGGGCTTTTCCCCTGACAAGTTGAATGGAGGGAAAAACCTTGTCTTTGATTTGAATAAATACAGTAATTTTAGTTCTGACAGAAAATATTGAAATATGCAATCCCATTTCAAATAGATTATTTTGGCTGGGAATTGAGTGTTGGCAGCAAAAATCGGTGTTAACTGCCACAGTGAATGAACAGTTTAAAGGAACTGTTTAATCTGGCTTATAATAGAAATAATTTTTTCTACAACTATCTGACATTTGCATTGGTCAATTTTAGTTTTAAAAGTGGCAACAGCAATTTAGCCTTAAGTCCTTAGGGGCCTTTGATAATTATTCAGGAAAGCTAGCAAATCCCTCAGGTATGGGGAGAAGGAGCTGGAATTAAATGCAAAAGGATATTATCTTAATTTTCAGTTTCATAGTTTCTAGGGTCAAAAGGGACCTGAGTAGATCATCTAGTCTGACCCCCTGCCATGGCAGGAAAGAGTACTGGGGGCAAATGACCCCAGCAAGGTGTTCATCTAACTTCCTCTTGAACACCCCCAGGGTAGGAGCCTGCACCACTTCTCTTGGAAGTTGGTTCTAGATCCTAGCCGCCCTGACCGTGAAATAGCGCCTCCTGATATCAAGCCTAAATCTACCCTCTGCCAGCTTGTGACCGTTATTCCTGGTCACTCCTGGCAGTGCTCAGGGGA
>NW_017728931.1:72493450-72496336 GCF_001723895.1 Crocodylus porosus | reverse complement strand
GGAAGTTCAGGTCCCCCATGACTACCACATGCTTAGCCTTCACTACCTCCGTGAGCTGACCCAAGAATTCCTGGTCAAGCTCTTCTCCCTGGTTGGGAGGTCTGTAGTAGACTCCCACCATTAAGTCTCTTTCCTCTCGACTGCCTTGTACTCTAACCTACAGCACTTCAGAGTGCCCTCCCTCTGACTCTTTACTAATTAACAAGGATGTGTATTCCTCCTTAATATAGAGTGCCACGCCCCCACCTCTCCTTCCTATCCTATCCGTCCTGTACAGCCTATAGCCCTTGACATTCACCGACCAGTCATGCGTTGAGTACCACCACGTTTCAGTTATCCCCACTATGTCCGAGCTGGCGTCACCTAGCAGGAGGGTGAGTTCCTCCTGCTCATTTCCCATGCTACGAGCATTTGTGTAGAGGCATTTGAGGCCTCCTGTGGATGTGTATACCAACCCCCTAGTCTCAGCGTTGCCCTGGCCTCTGTCGCTTACCTGTTTATTCGTTTCACTCGTTGGTCTAGGCTGGGCTGTATTTGTGGATGTTGCTTGGTCAGGCAGTCCGACGTTTTCTCCGCCCTCAACTTCCTCTTCCCCCTTAGACAGACTCTTGCCAAAGAAAAATCACAACAGAATACAGCCATTATAAAATTAAGGGTCATCATATGACAGTATGTATTCCAGAGAAAATCTGAGTGGCCTTGTAAAGTCAGCTCCAAATCAAGGTGTCAAAGGTCAGTTTAGTGCATAACCAAAGGGAAGAAGTTCATCTGTTTGATGGTTGAAAGCCGGGGAACAGTTTGGAAGTAGAAGAATTGAAGTAAATGAGCTTTTCTTCTAACTTCTACTGTAAGCTGCCCAGTACACATCCTTAATTGCCTCTCTACCTGCAGTTGGTGTCCCAAAGTCTGTGGGAGTAATTACAGTCTTAGATAGGAAGTGGCTCCAGCAACAGAAAATTATCTTTAGAGCAAATGGTTCTCAGTTATCTGTATTACAATTTAAGACCAAACTATGCCTTTGTGTGCGGGAGGTGCTTGGTCACTGAAAAAATATCTATGTCTTTCTTCCAAGCAATTGTCCAAGCAAAATATTTAGTGCAACAGAGTCTTTTCACCTGTTTAGGAATAAGCGTCATTTAATATCCTTCAGTAAGAAGAGGTCTTTAAGTTCCATACTGTCTTTCAGAAAAGGGACAACTATAAGCTGCATTTATTTGACTTCAGCGAGAGGTAAGCTTCATCCACTGGTCAAGATACTATTTTCTAAGCAATAGATCCCAAAGATACTATGGAAATCTGTGGACTCTTCAGTGTGGATACAGTTAAATTCAGAAGGGGACATAGTGGGTGTCCCAGCCGCCTGTGGAGGCGTCAGGATTGAGAGTGTGGTCAGGGGCAAAAAGGTAAGAAAAGTTTATTGACTGAACAAAAACATAACTGCATGTAGTAATAAAAAGACAATGACAGACGATAATAATTCATGTCGGCAACTTATCGGTTGGTCCCCTCTGATGCCTGATATACAAGTTTCTCGTCTGCAAAACTCAGCAAAGTCAAGCATCCCCGATCAGCACTGTCCAAGGGGTACCAGGAAGGACTCTGGTATTCAGTCCTTCGGCTCCTTGAGATCCATGGGCCCACTGATCCAGGTCAGCAGCTAATTAGTAGTTCCTTTCACAGATCTGTATCTTCCTTCTAAATGATTTCTGGATGTGCCAACTGTCACAAAGCACTGAAGTGCCCTGCTCCTATAAAGAGGTACAGGTGCCGGTTGCCGGGGCAACCGCAGTTTGGTCAGCTGACCGGAAGGGGGCAGGGCCTGACCTATATAAATGATCCAGACTGAGGCCCAGAGAGGCAGTTCCCTGCTAGCAGCCGAGGAAGAGGGAGCTCTGCTGGAGTAAGCAGAGTAGAGAAGCCTGATGGCCTGAGCAGCTTCTGCTTGAGGATATTGGGTGGAGGAAGCCCTGGTAGGGATTTGAATGATGGTTAGCCAGTAGCCTTAGAACTTATGTTGTAGCCCAGGAGCTTGAGTTTCTGTTTGGAGTTTTATAAAACCGGAGGACTGGGTGAGGCTATTAGGGGTTGGAGGAGGCCTCATAGGGGCTCCACGGTAGGGTGGGAACCCCGGTGCCAGAAAGGGCACAGCATTCGGGGGTGCACTGACCCCAGCCCTGAGAAGGGGCGCAGAGGATTGGGGGGCCAGGTAAGGCCGAGGCTGCCTGAGCCCCACAGGAACTTGTAGATCCAAGGAGGGGATTTGGGGGCCAGGCATGCCTGCGGCCACCTGAGCCCCAATCGTGAGAAGCCCAAGGGTGGGCGCAGATGAGAAGCCCAGAGGGCACTCTCTTTGAGACCCAAGGAGGGGGTTTGGAGCCAGACACGGCTACGGCCACCTGAGCCCCAATTGAGAGGAGGCCCCAGTGTGGGCACGGTCACGAGAGGAGACCCCAGTGCGGGCGTGGGTGTGAGAGGAGGCCCCAGTGCAGGCACGGTGAGAGCACAGGCAGCTGCAAGAAGAGAGAGGCCAGGGAGCGCCCGTGAGGGCGTGGGGCAACCGTGAGAGAAGCCTGGGAGCGCCTGTGGGGTGCAGGCCCTAAGGCGAGCCAGAGAGCATCCGTGAGGGAGCAGGCCATTGTGAAAGAGGCCAGAGAGCCCGTGAGAGCCTGGGCCAGTGTGAGACAAGCCCAGGGAGCCTGTGAGGGTGCAGGCAATTGCAAGACAAGTCAGGGGGCACCTGTAAAGGCACGGCAAGGGATTGACCATACAACGTCCGGTACATCTGTGAGGCTTGGGGCGTGGTACAGGGGTGGTAGGAGCCACACATGGCCCATAAGGCTGGGGTGCACCTAGTCAGTCAATACAGAACAGGGGCCAGGATACACC
>NW_017728931.1:72480142-72493439 GCF_001723895.1 Crocodylus porosus | reverse complement strand
CTTGGCTTTCCTGGTTTGGTCCCTGCAGGACCGGACGAGCGCGGAGTAATCCTCCTTGGAGGTGAATCCCATCCTCCATCTTTTGTAGGCTTTACTTTTAAGCCACTTCTGAAAACCTCAAGGTAAAGCTATAGTACATACCATCCCTGCAACACAAACTCAGTTGTGTTCCATGGAGCAGATAACAGGCAATGGAAATGATTCAGTTATGGTAGTCCGCAGTGGATATAAACAAAAAAAATAAAAATTGACAGTTTCTATGCTGCATTCCAAGTACTCTTGCTCCATTTGGTGTGTCAGCTGTAGCTGGCTTCTATGATGGAGAAATTAGTTGAAACAGACATAACAGTTGGCACTGATATGAGAAGTACATATGCACCTTGAGGGGATCAAGCATGTATCTTAGCACCAAATTCTTTAGGTTGTATCAGGAGCACTATATAGGGGTCTTTTCAGGGAGATTGTAAGCCGTCTGCTGGGTCCATTTGGGGTAATGAATGTGGTCTTTTGCATTTAGGGAGGAGTAAGTGAAGATAATATTTCAGAAGAAATCTTTAGGATGAAAATTAAGAGGTGCTAACATTTAGTAAGTCTGGAGTGGCTTGTGTGGGGTGTACTGAGGTCTCTTGTATACTGCCAAGTCTTGCCAGTAAAATTCATCTTATGTCAGCATATTGTCATATGTGTCTACAGTCAAATTTGAATTGTATTAGTAAAACCCTGAATTTGTGTTGATCAACTTAAATCATCTCTACAAACAACACGTCGCAGACTGATACTGTCCCCATAGTTTACAACAGAATCTGCGTTACCTGTACTGATATAAACGATCCTTCAGCAATTCCATAAGGATGGGGTAATTGTTACCGGGAACTGTTCTGATCACAGATTTGTATCACAATAATTGCCCAGGGATTACAGTAACTGTAATCTATTTTCTTCATTTGCATTTTTCTATGCAAAGGTCCAGCTAAATGTTGTTCTGCTTTCTCATCAAATAAGTCCTTGACTTCCTCTGCCTATGTGCAGAAGAAGCAGTACCAGCTCAGTTATAGAACAACTTTAGGAATACGGATGTTTACTCGGATATTGAAAAGAAAATGCAGATGCTTAGGTATGATAGAGTTCAGTAGCTAAAGAAACTGCAAAAACCTGAAGAATATTGTTAAGCTGGCATGCAGCAGAGAGGAAAGCAATTGTCTGTAGTAGCAACTGGTTTACAATAATATGCACTAGCAATCATAAATTCATCAGTCACAACAAAAATGAAAGCTATAATCAGCCCATAAAGCTTTCCTAAATGCATGCTATTTTGGGTTGTTTGTTTACTCACTTTTTTGATGTAGGCAAGCAGATGGTAATTCTAGCAGCACAAATCTATACATTTAAAACAAAAAGATATACACTGGCTGCGTCTACGTGAGACACTGACTGTGCAGTTGTTACTGCATAGTCATTTAATACTTGCAAACCATGTACTAAATGAGTGCATAGTAACCAGCATTACTGCACAGTAGCTTACTTGCTCAGCTTCCTGGTGACACTGACTGCTCAGTAGCTCATTAGTACTGCACAGTAGTGTTATGTCATGGTTTGTCACCTGTAATGCTACTGCTCAGTACTAACAAGTTACTGTGCAGTAGTAATAAGCTACTGTGCACTAGCCGTCTCATGTAGATGTGACCACTGAAACTGATACTTAAGCATTCAAATAAAAATATATTATCCTTACAAGCAATCCAATAAGTGGTCATCAAGACAACAAGATCATCTGAGAATTGTAAAGCAAATCTATAATGTAAACATTGAAAATACGTTGCTTTGATTTTCAAGTCTGACTCTAGGTCTATCAGGGAATGACTGGGAAATAGGGCCCCAGATCCCAACAGAGAGGCATCTATCCTGTTGAGTAGCCTGGATACTAAAAGGGCTGCTGCTTATGAGTAGGCAGCCAAAGTCAGGCAAGTAACTAGAGCCAGATGGAAGTAGTTAGGCCACTGGAAGCTAGGTCTATTTGGGGTAATATGGGCCAATTGGAGCTAATTAGCTTGTCTGTTGTCCTGACTTCTGACAAGGTCCAAAATAAATAACTTGCCAATTGTACTTTGATTTGGGGGGCCAAATGGGGTATGTTTAGTTGTTAGCTTAGGGGGTTGACTTTGAATTTGCCTGCAGGCCTTTCTTTGCCCTCTTTTTGAGTGTACGCCTTGGCTGAGTTGAGAGAATAAATCTTGCTTCGGGAGTCTGGAGCTGGACATCCAGACAACATTGCTAGTCCAACGAAATTAATGTTGGATGATGATTGCTTCAATATTTGTAGTGTTTGCTCACAGGAGGGCATTAACATTGGTGCATCTGTTGTCCTACTGAATTCAGAGGATATTTCACAGGCAGGGTTAATGGTACTTTTCCAACAACTTTAGGTGTCTCCTAGATGTTGCCATGTCTCCACTCCATACACCATACAGCAAGGTGGGGATGACTATTTGATAAACCATGACCTGGTTTCAGATCTGATGTTGTGATCTTTGAACACCCATTCCTTCAGGTGTCCAAAGGCTGCACATGCACATTTGAAGGAATGTTGGATTTCTTTGTCAATATCAGCCCTCTGCGAGAGATGACTTCCAAGGAAATATTCAACATTCTCCAAAGACTTACCATGGATCTGGACTACTAGAGCTGGGGAGAGTTCATTATGAGCTTGTTGGTGGAGGACCTTAGTCTTCTGAATCTTAAGCATCAGTTCCATTTTCTTGTATGCCTTGGTAAAGATGTCAATGATTGCCTGCTTCCAAATGAGCACACACTACAGCATCATCAGTCTACTGGCATTCAGTGATTGGGATTGAGGGTGTTGGGCTTGGATTGAAATTAGCTGAAGTTAAACAGTTTTCTCTGAAACTTTGGAATCATCATAAGCAATATCATTAGCTAAAATAAAGTGGCAGTATTTACTAGAGGTGCACCAATACATCAGTCCGATATCGGATCGATACCAATAGAAAGAAAATTGTCCATATTGGGTATCAGCCCACTGAGGCTGATAATTTGTCTGATAAATGCCTGTGCACAGATGCAGCACAGCATGGAGCTTGGAGAGCTGCCTCCAGCTGGTAAGTTGGAAGGGGAGAGGGGAGGGCAGGGACATACGGGGGCAGATCAATGACCCCCGTGCTGAGGGAAAGGGCAGGGGCAAGGGCAAGTGCTGCCCAGCCAGACTGGGGGGCAGGTACAGGACGGAGGCACAGTTCATGGGGTGGGGGCATCTCCCACTGCTGCATGCACCACAGGAAGTGGGGGCGGGGGAGCGTGTGCCCCTGGATCTGCGTGGTGCGGGATAGGCAGCAGCTGTGGAGTGGAAATGGAGTCAGCGCTGCGGGGGGCTTTTCCCGCTGGGGGACTGGGCTCAGAGCGGGCTTTGGCAGCGCTTGGAGGAGGCTGCAGCCCCCTCAAATTTTGCAGTTCATACACGAGGCAACTGAATTGACACAAATTTACACAACAGCACACTTGTCTGATCTTGATATGTTGTCAAAATGTTTTCTTAAGGTTTTCTTTAATTGTACAGCATCATCATATGCTCTTGTAATTTCCCTTGCGGTTGGCTAAAACCCAGCAATCTTCCAAGTGCCACCCTCCATCCTGCTGGTAATGTGATCCCTTTTGCTTCATGTGAGTGGATGCCTCCTTGGCACCTGCTGTTCTTATCGCTGCCTTCCTCACTTGCCAACCACACCTTGATAGGAGAAAGATAACATATGAAAGGAGGTTGACAGCTGATAATATGATGGTAACATACTGACTCTCTGGTCTCTGTCGCAAGACTCTGCCTCCCCTACACCCTATCCAGTCCCAAATGCTGTTCAATTACCGTCATTCTAGTCAATTAAGCCTCTTTTCCACAGAGGTGAGAGTCATTAGTCCCGCTTGTTCTCTCTCTCAGTGGGCAAGCCCAGTTCCTTCAGATAGGGTTAACTCCTTTCCTCTTTGCCTTCTCCAGCAAAAAAGGAATACCCTGGTCAGGGTCTCTGGTTTACATAATTGTCCTTCTCTAGGACCCGTGTCTTCCCTGTAAGAGTCTTGCCAGGAAACCAGGCCCCAGTCAAATCTAGGTATTGGGGAAATTCCTGACCTTCTGGCCTCTTCCCCCTGATACCGGGTGCCCCAGTTTTCATTCACACAGTCCCTTTTACTATGCATCTGGGTTACTGAATGATAGACTTCTCCTGTCACCCCTCCCTCGGTTCATCTTCCTGGATAAATCACCAGTTATAAGTCCATCAGAATCCATCTGAACCTGTCTCCCTCAGCCAACGGTTTTTTAGCCTTTGTTAATCCTTCATGCCACTTCACGGGCTCTCAGCAGCTTCCTCCAGCCATCTCTCTCTTTCCCCCCTCCAGAGAATGACACACTGCTAGCTTTCTCTTCAACAGGTTCTTCCAGGTTGGTGGCCAGTCAGCATTGGCTCCAGCAGACAACCTCCGAGTCACTGGGATTCCCCTCTTGGCGTCTGATGTCATTAGGCATTGACAAATCAAGGGGGGCTCACCTCCAGTAAGTACTCTTCCATTTTCTCCTAGCCCTTGGAACAGGGGCAGCGGGTGGTCCCATTATACTTCTCAAATACTATGTAAAACACTATGCAAGATCAACGATAGGAATATTAGGATATGGTTAAGTACATCTGGAGCTCTTTCAAAAGGCATGGGGGAGGGGCTCTTGCTCTGAACCATGCAGCAGCTGTTACATTATAACAAACCAACTCTTTGATGCTACCTCATCCAGGGTTAAAGCTGGAACACTTTTGCTGTATTGTCCACAGTAACTGTTAGACCAGGGCAAGCAATTATTTCAGCTGGAGGGCCACTTAACAAGTTTTGGTGGGCTGTCAAGGGCCACAAGGGTAGCCTCACCCCTTAATGGATGCCTGGCCCCCTAGCCACCATCTTGGGACCGGAAGTCCCTCCCTTTGCCCCAGAAGTACTCCTTTTGGGAGGGTAGGGTTGCCATCTTGAAAATGGGGGAAAAGAACAAATCATATATTAAAAAAAAAATCAAACATCCAGTATAACTTATTTTAATTTTATTTAAAAAAATATTTTCGTCATGGTTTGTGTTTGCATAGTGTATGTAGAGGTGATTGCATAATAGCTCAAAATACAGTCTTACTCTTGAATATTGTGTGGGGTAAGGTGGTGTATGTTGTTTGTGTTTGTGGAGTGAGTGTGCATGTGGGCAGTGGAGTATGTGGTTGGGGTGGGGTCTGTGGGAGAGTGTGGGTATGTGGGGGTACGTTGTGGGGTGGGGTCTGTTGGAGGGTGTCAATGTGTGTGGGGGGGGTGCGGGTCCTCAGAGTCTCCAGTGTGCAAGTCCCTGGATCTGCTTATGGCGGCAGGGAGTGGGGCCAGCTGCGCCTGGTCCGAGAGCGTGCAGCTCCCACCCCAGTCCCTGGCTGCATGTGGTGGCAGCATGCAGGACCAGCCTGACCCAGCCCCATAGTGCACATCCCCCTGCATTTCTGCCCTGTTTCCCCCTAGAGGGAGTCCCTGGCCTCAGCCTGGTGAGGCCTTTACCAGAATTCCCACTGTCACAGGCAGGCAAGGAAGCTGGGAACAGCCATGGGGTAGCCAGGCAAAAGCTCTGCCAGGCAGAGGCTTCCTGTCTCTAGTGCGCCTGTCTCAGGGCTAGGGGCAGGTCAGGCCATGCTGGTGTGGTGGAGTGGTTGGTCAGCAACTGGAACCTCACGTCCTGCATGGAGGCACTGCTTGCAGAGGGGCAACCCAGGGCCAGGGGTTACAGGGCACTTACAGAGGGGCCCTACAGGCTGGATGGATTTGCTTGGCGGCAGGATTGGCCTGTGAGCTGTATTTTGCCCAACCCTGTGTTAGGCCATAACAGCTGCTGTGTACTCCTGATCATCTCCCTTTTTGAAAAGGTTCCTAATGTTCCAAAGGATCCGTACCCTTTAGCTAATCCAGTCTAATTATGAAACATTTCCAGCATCTCTTTAATTGACTGAACACCCACTCAGGAATCATTCTGCAGCTGCTCAGATGATAGTTTAATCTTTCCTTGTTGCTATCTGGGTGGGCTGTGTATGGCTTCATGAACTAGAGAAACCAAGTGTAAGGTGAGTCAATGAGAATCACAATTAAAATTATACTTATACCGATGTGAACATGCCAGTCCAGGTAAAACAGCTTTGCTTGCAAAGAAAGTATTCCTAAGAATGACAGCCGCATGCCCCTTTGCCTCACCAGTGCAGATTTATGTCAGTGAACTGTCACAGGAAAGCCACTGATACCTCCATAGCCCTGGACAAGAATCTCTTTTTGTTTGTGTATTGAGATGCAAAGTTTGGAGGGATGGGAATTCTAGATGGGGAGAACAAATTCTCTTTGTTCTAGCCCCAGTTTGGGGAGCACACTGCACTGAATCCTTCTTTTGCTCCCCACACATATTCCAGAATCACAGTCTGGACACATTTAACAGTTTTACACACTTGAATGATAACTGTTACCACTGCAGATTTTTCAACACCAAGCCTATTGCTGCCAACTGATAACAATCTGGGATTGTAATCTTCCACTAGGTCATCACCATCTCATTCTCCATTGTCAAACAGCTCTCGTTATGGTCCCTGTGCTGGAGGCCTGGGGTGATTTTGAGGCACAGCTCCAGGAATGTGGCCTTCCACCTCCAAAATTTCTGTAGCCCAGATTTTCCCAGATTGGTGATTGTCCCAGCCTTGTATTTAGAGCCGATCCCAGTGAAAAGTGCTGCTTTTACAAGGCTCATTAGTACCACCTCACCATGGGCAGGTGTAGTCAATGAAGGTTTGTAGCACTTCTGACTTTCATTAACTGTTCATCTCAGGCATTCTTATTTGGCTTGATTGTACAGCTGTGAAAATGTGACTACCAATCTAACAATTTCTGAAGTCCAATATAGAAGAGTCAGATCCCTAGCACTAAAACACAGACAGGAATTCCTTCAATCTACTCACCATCCAGCTTTCTATAGCAAGATGGTGGGAAAAATTGAAAATTGCATGATAAAGGAGATTCTAGGATATAACAGAGGAACTGTGGTAATTTTAAAAATTAAAGAGAAATATTCATGTACTATGCTTGCAGAGCACATCTTTAAGGCCTATTGCTAACAGGGAAGTTATTGACATATTGTGGCTTTGATCAAAGATGGCAGACTTAAGATTGCATTGCAAAACTGACATATCCCTCATCTGTATTTACCGGATTTCAGAAGTTTGAGTCCTGGAAGGGTATGAGGAACCACTGAAAAAAAAATCTTAACAGACTAATACAATTATCTTGGTTTAAAAAATAGATTTCTCAGCATGCCCATGTAACATAGCTCAGTGTTACTTTTCTAGTTCTTTTGGCCATTCGGCAATGATTAGCTTGGCTACAGGATGTGTCAGTCCCTTTTTAGTCCCCACTACCTAATATCTCCTTGTCTCTTGTTTCCACTTGTCAAGAACAGTTCAGTGCTCCCTCCTCAGCCCAGTTCTCCGTGGAAAGAAAATGCCAAGAGGAGGATCACAAATTGAGGACAGTTCAGATAAACATAGCAGTGCCAATGGGGACATTTTGGAAAAGAGAGTTTAGGCACTAGAACTTTATGCAGAACTGAATTTTCATTTGTAGTTTATCAACAACTCCTCAACAATACAAAAGGGTCCTTAAATAAGCCTTTGGTCTCTGAAAACTGTGCTGGCAGCAAAGTTATTAATGGGGAAGTTGGACACCTTTCCTTCAGTGACATCTTTGGGAGGAAAGAAAGTTCTTTCCCCAGCAAACAGCCCCATTACACATAGTCTTTCCCTCTGGCTACTCTACCTGGTGAAGAGGAGGCCAATTCATCCCTCTTCTGCTCCCTAAACAAGGAAAGGTTTCCACAATTCTTCAGTTTCCTTGTTGCCTCCAGTAGGGGCTGTGCAATGAGAAATATAGGGTGGATTGCAGCTGTGTCCCCCAAAATTATCTAGTGTTAATACCCACTCCCCCATTTTTGTTCTTCCGTTTAAGCATGTCTCCACAATGCTGAGTGCTGGGAAACTGAGAAAAGGCATGCTCAGTGCCTGGCACAAGCACATGTTGCAGGACATGAGAACATCTGAAATGAAGGGAGCAGTTCAGGCTGTATTCATCTCCTGTATCAAATACAGAGATAAAATATATAATCTTATTTCATGCTCACATGAGGGATAGCAAATTTCAGGAGAATTTGATTCATTCAGAAGTTTTTAGAATACTTAGAATTCTCATCACTAAAGAGTAAATAATGTTCAACCTTCATGACAGCCAAGCAGCAGCACTTATTCCACCAACCATCCACTGAATTCAAAGGGAGGAAATTTGGGTCATAAATAGCTGTCCTTACAAAATGTTTTGCAAAAGTATTGAAGTTGTATTAATTTACAACCTGCAATGAAAATGTATTAATAAATCACTATAATCTTTTAGAAATAAGAAAATATCCACTTTTTTTTTTCCTGAAGCAGTGTAAAAAGCCTATCTTCAATGGAATTGATGCCTGTTGAGGGAAATGCAGCAGCCGTTATGCATTAAGCATTTGTCACACACTACTTTAATACTTGTTTTGCTGAGAAAAGGAATGTTGGCCAAGACACTGGGGTTATTCCCCTATTCTTTCAAAATCTGCCATGAAATCTTTAACTTCCAGAGACCTCAGGTCAACATCTTGTTTGAGGGATGAAGCCATTAATTGTGCAGCCTTCCCTCTCCAGCATCAGAGGGTATGAGCTCAAGTTCTGTTAAGAGATTTGAATGCATGACCTTTTAGCCTAGAGGCAAGAATGCTACCAACTAAGTCATGCTGACATGTCTCAATATGCATCTTGTTTATTTTACCATCTAACTTCCTTTCACTCTTCGAGAGTAGTAGGGCAATCTTCAAAACTTTGATGTACTAATTAGTCCAATTCTATGATGGGTAGATATTTGTCTCTCTTTTTTTAATCAATGTACGAACAGTTTTAGGGTTAATCAGTATTTTATAGCACATACACAAAAACTATTAATATCTGATTAATTACTGTAGATATTTAATCAGTATCAAGAAGAGTTTGTGGCTGTGAATACAGCACAAAACCAAAATATTGTTTCTGTTACACACATTTATAATATAGAAATACTGTTCAGTCCCCCCTGCCTCCTCTACTCTGAATCATTGCAAATGGACCATTATTAAAGCAATGCCAGACTTCAAGAGATAGAGGTATGCTGCTTAAATATGCTACCTAACTGGCTAATGGTGACAGTCTCCCACATGACATCCAATGCACAAGGGAATTTTGCATAGCTTTTAATATATCAGTCTTGTTGATATAACTGTCATGGTTAAGATAGCAGACAATTTTCATCCTAACCCTCTGCTTTCATACATTCATATTTTTTCATCTCTCTGGCTGAAATTTTCAATTCTTGACTTGGTCCTATAGGAGAAATTTTCAGGAATTTGCAGGGTGATTCGTTTTATCCATTTTTGTATAACAAGAGACTATAACAATATATTTTCCTTTTGAAAATGAGGGAGAATTAAAAAAACTAATGAAAGACCAAGTTGTAAACTCAGGTTTCATCAAGCAACATGCTTTGATAAATTTGAAAGAAATGCTTTATAAATACAAAGGTGGCAATGTCTGAAAATATGAGACATCTGCAGGAGAAAATCCTGCCAAGCTGCAGGTTCTGTACTTAGGGACAAATCTTTGTCCCAGGATATAGGCTGAATAAATTGGAGGCTTACAGGTATCAGGATGGGGCTGGAATCATTCCTCACAGACTTTCAGTAGCTATTCCACAGACACTATTGCATGTTTAGGACTGGTAAATACTTTTGTGTCAAAGGGTTTTTCCCCCAACCAAAAATGGCTTTTTGACAAAATAGGGATGTTTGCACATTTTTTGAATTTTTTCACAAGACGATTTTTGGCAAAATCTTGGAAAAAATATACAAGAGAAATCTTGTTTCATTTGAGAACCTTTTTCTGACCAGCTCAAATTACGAATGCAGTAGCCTTTACTCCCTACACAAAGGGAGTGACCTATTGGCCATCTGACACCTACATACTCCTGTGACTCAAGTCCACCAACACAGTAGGGCAGGATTCCAGTGAAACTCTGTTCTCTGGGGGATTAGCAATTACCATGTTGCTGTTTGTCAACAGTTGGTCACATGAATCTGGGTCCACCTCCTTTTTTCTATCTATACAACTGTCTTAGAAAATAGGTAGTAATATATAAAATGTGTTCTTAATATTAATTCCCTTTCAAGTAGTTATGAAGTAGTGCAGTAATTGACTGCAAATGAAGCAGTCTGTATTAAGATATGGACAACACACTTAGTTCCATGACTTGCCCCATGCAACCTACTTACAGTATGGTCTTACTTCAGTTTGAGTTGAGCCATGGACGAACGACAGGCAGGAGCCAGAGGAAACACTTCAAGGATGCCAGCAAGGAGAACATCAAGAAATGTGGCACTGACACCACAAATTGGGAAAAACTGGCCTGGGACAGGGGTACGTGATGATGCCTTGTGTCAGAAGGTACATCTTACTCTGAGGAAAACCATTTCATTCTGGAGGCAGAAAAACAACAGAAATGGAAGAAAATTAAACAAGATCGAGAAATCTGCAGTCTCACCTTCCCTTTAACCAACACCTATTGTATTTGCCACAGAATCTGTGGCTCTTGGATCAGCCGCCTTAGCCATCAACAGATTCATCTATAATCCTTTACTTGAACCATGGGAGTGATCATCCTTGACCATGAGGGATTGCCACTGATAACTTCAGTTTGAATAAATCGAGCTAATTAACTCAGGTTCAAAGCAATGAAGACAAGGTAATGGGTGTTTTTAACAGATTGAATTGAAACCCAGACATCTCTATAGAATCAAACTCAAGCTGCTAACTTGTGTTAATACCTGACCTACTTTGTCTTTGCTGTTCTTTTTACCTAAGTTAAAAGCTCCCATTTTTGCAGTGTTGATAGCTGTACCATAGCAAGGGCAAAGAAATGTACTGTCTAGGTTCTCTGTCCTGTTTGCTATATTGTAGGCCAGCCCTGAGCAAGGTCAGTCCTGCAGTTATGCATTAGTATGATTTGTTTTGAAAAGTGGCATTTAAATATGTAAATGTACCAGGTCCTGTGTGTTTAATTTCATTGTTTAACTGTTGCATAGTTTCCCAACTATGTAGTAGCTGGCACAAAGTGGTGGGCTGTTCTTTATTTATGTGCTGCTGCTGCTTTCCAGAGCATTTCACTGTTGGTGAGGCACTTCATTTATATGGTATTCCTTTTTTGCTGTTGAAGATGTACGTCAAAATACATAGGACGCCAGCAAACCTTCCTTTTATGG
This sequence comes from Crocodylus porosus, assembly GCF_001723895.1. Lineage (NCBI taxonomy): Eukaryota > Metazoa > Chordata > Crocodylia > Crocodylidae > Crocodylus > Crocodylus porosus. Next base: position 72,482,026 of record NW_017728931.1, on the reverse strand, counting down.
AGCATAGTAACAAAAAAAGAAAAAACTTCAAAATACTTGTGGTATATTATGTATAAGAATGACAATACTTACAAATAGCAACTAGGACTACGTATTCATTGCACTGTATAAGGAATCAAGCTTACAGCAAACATATCTTGCTGATAATAATAAGACTTACATACACACCGTTTTTCTGCACCATGCTAAAAATGTAGTCTGAGGAATCTGAGTAATGCTCATTGGTTCACAGCTACTGAATAAGATATGGAACAGGCTATAGCAAAAGTCCAAAGATGGCACCACAGCTGTCTCTGTACCATACACAACAACAAATCTTTGTAGCATCACATGCCATTTACAAAATAGGCACTCTCAGAGCTGATCAGGGGTTGTCTGGTAAAGCTTCATACTCAACTGTTGTCCAGTATAATGTCATAGACTGTTAACTAAATATAACCAAGTTTTAGAAAGGTAAGTGTTTATGCTCTTCGTGCTAAGCACTGAGATTGTAGTACAGTAAAGTCTCACATGCTCAAACAATTATGCTTATAATTTTCAGAAAATGCTCATCATTAAATCATTAAGCTGCAGAGTAGTGAAGGGGGTGGGGGGCAAATTAGTGGGATTGAGGGGAAAGGAAACACATGATCCAAGACAGAGAAAGGGAAGAAGAAGCAGACAAAATTATAAAAAAAAACATTGAGGATTGGTAGCCCAGCTGAAAACTCAGCCACCACCAGGGCACTGGGATGGTTGGTCCTACATTGGCTCTGTGTATATTGTGCCAGTCTTCCCCTGGAAATCTAATAGTGTTGATGATAAAGCCAGGCAACAGGATGTGCATCCTGGTGGGTGCACCAATTCACCTGTCAATGTCCTGCAGCCACAGCCCATCTTTGTGCAACTAGGATGGCTCTTGCCTCTCAGAAATAACCTGAAGCGGTAGTGCTGTGGATGGCTACTGGTACACTCTGACTGCTTTTGGTGTGTGTGTGTGGGTTCATATGAGGGTCACTGTGTTTCTAGATTTTAGCTAATAAAAAGGGAGAATTTTTCTAAGCCACTATATTAAGAATATGCAACTAAAAGTTATATAATTGATGATGTAATTCTGTCTCTGAAGTTCTCATGAGTTGTATCAGTACCAAAGCCCCTAAATGGAATTAAAGGCTTCTCATGTGCAGTTCACATAAGGACAAGTCCTGTGCTCCCCTCCTGCCCAAAGAAACTGTGATAGAAGTGAAACTATGGCTGTTTGCAACACAGCTTTGCAAAGGCTCCCAAAACAGGCACTGCAGTAGATAGGGTATGCAAATCCTGAGTATATAAGCCGAAGAATGCCCACAAGGGAGTCAATTTAAAAAACAATTTTTGTTAAATTGGTGTAAGTTAGTATGTGGACAAGCTCACACCTACGTGTGTGCGTGTGTGTGTGTGTGTGTGTGTGTGTGTGTGTGTGTGTGTGTGTGTGTGTGTGTGTGTTAGGGGGGAATCTTTACAAGGCTATGCAAGTGGAAATCTCCAGTTCATCTTCAAGATGGACATTGTCCATTGATCAAAACCTATTTTTTGTATATCAGATTGATTAACATACTTGATGTCACATGCACTTATTGATGTGATTGTGACAAATTACTTGTTTTTTTATCCATGATATCATAGTTAAAGACATTCTGCAGGTTACATTTTTAACTAATATACATCTCATGATGTAGCAATAGGCCTCTTCTGTGTCTGTCTTCTCCATCTCCCAAGAAAAAAAAAAGAGAGAAAATAATCAGTGGTAAAACAGATGCTAAAAGAAAAAAATATTGCACTCTCCCAGTTTCATAGTTTCATAGTTAGTAGGGTCGGAAGGGACCTGAGCAGATCATCAAGTCCGACCCCTGCCATGGCAGGAAA
>NW_017728931.1:72467160-72480131 GCF_001723895.1 Crocodylus porosus | reverse complement strand
GGTCAGCATCAGGTCCAACAAAGCATCTTCCCTGGTGGGGCTGTGCACCTCCTGGGTTAGATGGAGGTCCTGCATTTTGGCTAGAAACCTACGTGAGCAGTCAGACCTGGCTGACTGCTCTTCCCAGCAGATGTCTGGAAAGTTCAGGTCACCCATGATGACCACGTCGTTTGACTTGTCCTCTGTGAGCTGACTTAAGAATTCCTGGTCTAGCTCTTCCCCTTGGTTGGGTGGCCTGTAGTAGACCCCCACTGTTAAATCTCTTTCCCCTTGACTGCCTGATGTTGGTAATAATGATTTTGTATTACTAGAAATGCCTATGTTAAAAATGAATAAAAAGTAATGAATCCTGCTAGCAGCTGGTAGTTTAGCAGTTCTCTGGGTCTTAAAGAATGCCCCTGGAAACATTGCTAACAATTCTGCTTTAGATTGTATGTCTTGTCAGGCACTCGAGCATGTAATGACCCTTACTAAAAACAATTAAATAATTTGTACTTCTAAGTAATCATGACCTTGTCTAAACACATATTTCTCAAATACCGTTATGTTATTTAAATGAAACAGGGAACATGTTACTTTGCTGTCTGTACTATGTACTGTATTAGTGCTTTAACAAGATTGGAAACAAAATAATAACTAATATGTTGTCTAGCAACAGAGAGGGAAACAAACTTTGCTTCTTATATTGCAAGTTTCCACTCTCAGGTAAGCTAAACAAGCCAAAAAACAAACAGGATAAAACTGGTTAACTGATCTTTCTTCCCAAACTTCTACTTTGCAGTTGGGAACTGAGCCTGAACTTTTAACGTTCTTTTAATTTTGCGAAAGCATCTTGAGACTCTTTGTATTAAATTCCTTTGAGTATATTTAACTCAGTAATTCTATCTTCTTATGAAATGATTAATTTACAGTGCAAGCTTCTGTTCCTTTCCTCGCTGACTAGCTTTTGCTGATAGTTTTACCTTTAAAATGTAATGTGACATACTCAAGGCAAAAATGCAAATCTCCTGAGCAGAGATATCCTAGTGAGTTGTTTAGTTTTATTCAGACCCGGTATTGTTAGTGGGTTTAGTTGTACATCTCTCAATAATCTGCTATCAGGCATGAAGAAGCAGGGAATAAATTAGATTTTTTTTTAAAATAGCTTGCTAAATTCATAGCTGATGTAAGCAAGAGTACAAGTGTGTTGACCTCAGGGGAGAAGGATGGGTAGGAGGAGGAGGAAAGCAGAGAAAGAGTACATTTTTGGTAAAGGACAAGAACGAATCCAGTGGAATGACTCAGATGGACTACAATGGATCAGGCACAGCGGATTCTATAAGACTGGAAGTAATTGTTTTCCTTTATGATTGTATCTCCCTGGGGTCTACAAGAATAGTATTCAGAAGGTGTACTATTACTATATATGTAGTCTAAGCACATTCACATTTACTGTTTTACTGTGTCACAAGGCACAAATGCAACTTTCTCATGTTCATCATATATTTTCATCTTCTGTTTATATCTCCATGGCATCCACTATAAGGCCTTACTGTCATAGTTTACTTGCTTGGAACATAACTGAGCTTCAATCTGCTCAATCTTTTCGTGAGCCAGATGGGCAGTGCCTGATCTGCCCATGGGTCAGATCTGGCCAATAATCCTGATCCAGCATCCAGGGCAGTCACAACAGGTCTCATCTGGCTGTATGGAGTGGGCAGAAGACAGGCTGGCCTGAACCCAGCCCTGCAGGGGGGAGGGGACATGCCCCTGTGGGGCACAGCCCCCATGTAGAGTCTTGGGTTTAGGAATTTGGCAATGGGGGAGAGTGGCCATATTGATTGCTACAACTCTCCTGCCACCAAATTTTCTGACCTCTGGGCTGGATGTGATGGCCCCATGGCCCACACTGGGCTTGCAGGCTGGAGGTTGAGCATGCTTGATTTAGACCATAGTTAAAATAAAATCTCAGAACTCAGGAGTCAATTATCTCAGGCTCTGCCTGTCGCTAAGGGTTCATACAAATATTCACCACACCCCATCTACAATAACATGGCTTACTTTAAGCTGCATGAGGATAGACTAGGGGCACTGTGTACAGGACTCTGCCTGTGCTGAGAGTCATACGGGATACCCAGTGTAAATAAATTGGGGTTGGGAGAGGGATTAGTGTGTCTGTGGGATAGTTTGGAGGGTCAGAGAGGAGGGGGTTGGGAGGATTGGATGGGAGCTGATGGGTCTGTGGGAGGCTGGGTGGGTCCATGGGGGAGTTGTACATCTGGAGTTGGGGTACTAAACATAGCTCAGTCAGGGTTAAGGAGGCTTTGCCAGCCCTGGGGCTGCACTCTAAATGGAGTTGTTTCAAAAGAACGTTTCAAAAGAGGAGCTGCTGATTGGGAGTGCACAGCAGCTGTTCCAGTCTGCCAGTTTGGTGTGGAAAAGCCAGGAAAGAGAAAATGTAGCAAAAGTGCTCCAACTTTAACCCTAGATAAAGCAAGTTTTAGCTGTTCTTTTAGGTTTGTATTGTTCCAGACTTGTCTACATATAACTGTTAAAACACACCTGATGCATGTTGTGGATTAAGCCCCCCAACTTCAGAAACAATTTCAAATGTGTGTCCATGCCCTGCATGAGATATCTTGGTAACAGTATAATTGCTTTATGTCTAATCTGGAAAAAAATCAGTGATATTATTGTGTAACACAAAAGGTCTCTTCTTTCATCATTAAACAATTTGGTATAAGACAAAATCTTCTTTTAGAGATAACAAAAGTCTTCACAAGTTTTACATAGTTAAACTTTTCCTGTTATTCAGGCACAAAATTTCACTCTGCTACTTTTAGAAAATGATGTAAAACCTAGTATCTAGTAGTTCAAAGTGAGAGTGAAAAAGATGTAACGTATAATTACTGAGGCTGTCAACAGTACAGTGACTTCACAAAGTCAGATCCAAGAATAACTAAGACAGTTTTGAGTTACTTAATTTTTTCAGGCTTTAAAAGCAGAAGGAGCCACAGAAGTTTTGACTGCATCTAGCTCATAGAATCCAACAGAAGAATCCAACATAGAGAAACCATTAAACAATTTAGTTCTGATCATATCTTTGAAGAGTCCATCCTTTTGGACAATCAGATGATCCAATTCTTACCAAGAAGCATATGTACAAACACACACTCACATATATTGAAAAGAGAGCAAACATTCAGAGAAGATGCAACAACAGAGAACGGCACAGCTGTAAGTTCAAGGCACTGACCTTCGCTGAAGAAGTGGAGTTCCCAAAGTAAGAAGACTGGAAAGTAGTCTTGTACAATGCCTCATGGCCATGCCCAGCAGATAGGGAAAGGGAGTCTGCCTTAACAATATACAATACATATACAATACAGTACAATATATTTGTCTCTTATCAACAGCTCTATCTCCATTCCTTTTGGGCTGGCTAAGGTGAAAAAGAAAGGTGAACTCTAAGGTAGTATTGCTTCTGAAGAAGAATATGTCTAAACGGGAATATGAAGAAATAGGCATAGGCTAAATGTAATTAGCTGCATCTGGATTTAGCCAAGACACATGAGTCAACACTTTATCTTTTGGGAAAGAAGTGTCCTGGGATCTGTAATGACTTCAAATTATTATGATTTGTTTTGTGGTAACAGTTGAGAGCTTCAGTCTTGGACAACAACCCCATTCTAGGATGTGCCACACAAAGCAAAAAACAAAGAATAATCCAGCCCCAGAATTTACAATCTGGAGAAGAGCTTGCTTTTTGAGATAACATCTTTAGAAGTATAGTGTCTCCTTAGCAGTAGTCTTTGGCACTGGATCATTTTGATCAGAAGCCGAGTCAAAATAAACACCAGCAAATAATTGTAAAAAGGTTTCCCTGTACCTAGATGAATCTTCGGGCTAGCATGGTTAAAGCACACTAGCCTCTGTAACCAATGAGGCACAGGAGTGACATGGCCAGATTTACATCTGGCAGTCTTTGATTTGTCAGTCTGATCAGCTAGGTACCCTTTAAGAACTTGGTCATCTGGGATATGTACAGACAGTCAAAAAGCCTGAGACTGAAATGATTGAATCTTTGCAGGTTAGTCTAATGTGCATAAATTGAACTGATAAACAAGTGGATAGACATTCAGTTTTGATTCCAGAAATGCAGCCACAAGCCTAGAGAGGTGCAGGCCAGAAGCCAGATATCCTAGTGCATGCCTCCCTTCTCTACTGGAGCAGACAGCTCGGGGCAAGACAAGCCCCTGAGAGGAGGGGTTTGCAGGGAAGGTACAAAATATCCTGGGATACCCAGGGACTGTGAGTTGACTTGAATTTGGATGGGGTCTGGGACAGAAGTTCAATAAACTGATTTAACCTAAAACAGTTAAGTCTGGGTGCTTGTACACATGACAAAATTGCCCCACAGAAGATTTGTAGATGTTGTGACCCACACTGGTCTCAGCCAATCAGGTAACACTTCCTGATACAAGTCATGGCAGGTGACATATGAAAATATGAGAGTGAGATACCTGCTGAGTGTGCAGCACTTGGACCCCACCCCAGTGTAGCAGCTCTGCCTGAACCCCGCCACAGAGCTTTAAATGCAAGGTCTGAACTCACAGCTCTGGATTACTAGTGAGATATGAGCTCCAAGAAACCTGAGTGCCATCAAATCATTAACAGCTGGAAGCCCAGGAGTGACTCCCTTACTCCTCAAACTGATTACTGGGAGATAATTAGAAGCACTCTGCAGCCCACAGCAGGTGGATATTGGGGAAGACAGTTCAGCAGCAGGAGAATGAAACAGCTCCACAACCAGTTTAGTTATGAAAGAAGATAAAGGAACCAGGATAAGAGTATGCTGGAGGGGATACAGAAAGAGTAGTTCTGGCTTTCCAATCAGAGAGTGTGATGTATAGCTGAGAAGGAATGTTTTTACCTTTCTGTGGCTACAAGTATTGGGGGTGATGGGGTTTGCCTTCCTCAGAAACATTTGTTTTTGCTGGCTGCCAAGTCTGGGAATTTTGACTGAGTGCCATATTTGAGATCAGGAAGAATTTTACCCCATGGTCAGATTGATACAGACTCTGGAGGTTACTGTGTTCCTTTGTAGCAGGGGAAAGAAATTGCCCTCTTTCTTGGATCTTGAGTGCATTATAAGAATCCTTGCAGTGGCAGGATACTGACAGTTCTTGTCCCCCTGCTTTACCTGTGGCAGGTTAAGATTCTTTTGATGTTTTTGAGCAATCTGCCTTGTGGTTGTGTGATAGGCTTGATTGTGTAGTTTTAGGAATAGGCTAGACCAGGATTGGTATGGGATGGTTTTAATAGAAACGATCCTTCCTTGAGCAGGGGGTTGAGCTAGGTGACCTTGGGAGGTTCATTTCAGCCCTACTTTTCTATGATTCTCTCTCTTCTATCTCTTCTGGCAGCACTCCAGGATTATCTTGGAAGTACCCCAACCATGAATTTACCTTGTATGCTCCTACTTTATGAGATTTTACCTAAACATAGTTCATGCTGGCAGTCCTATGGAAAAACATTTCTTGTTAAGTGCACATGATGTACATGCACCTTTACTAAATCTTTTATAATCAGATTTTCATCTGTATGGCCATACAGACCCTGGGGTGGTAAGAAAGTGATTTTGAAAGCTGTAACTGAACTTTTTCAGTGAACTGAGAAAACTAAAGCAAGTTTTGGAAATTTATTTGAATATGTTAAATAGACTGTCATGGACTCTAATTGTTTTATGTCTTTAGTAGGGCTGGAGTGGTTAATAGTCTCCTTTAGTCAAGTAGGTGAAGAAGAGAACTTCATGCCTGAAACCTTGTCTAACATCTCTCCCACTTGTACAGCTAGTCCAACAGAAGATATCACAAAAAATCCTTGCCTCTTATGTATTTCCTGGACCATCACAGCTACAACAACACTCCAACCTTTTCCAGTCAGAGCATCATTATCAGCTATATAAGTACATATGTAGACCTAGCCACCCTTACTAGGCTTAGAAAGACCAGTACTGATGGTCTTCATCAGTGGTTCCCAACCTTTCTGGGCTGCAGGTTAGATGAGTGGTGCAACCTTGGTCTATGGGCTAGATCTATGCAGGCAGGTGAAATTTGGTATGTGGCCCCAGCCATGCATGCCACCCTGACTCTGGCCCCAGATGTGCAGGATTAGGTCCTGGCCCCACATGCCAGCCCCATCCTGCACATCTGGCTTCAGGGCTTGGAAGCTTAGCAGTGGGGAAGTGGTGACAGCTTTAATTGCCACCTTTCCCCTGCTGCCAAATTTCTGGATCTGTGGGGAGCCCTGTAAGCCAGATGACAGGGCTCTGCAGTCCAGATCTGGCCTATGAGATTTAGCACCACTGGTCATCAAGTATCAGAGCAGGAGATCCTTCAAAGAAATTTTGAAAAATGTTGAACGAGATTAAACATCTGTTAAGGATCCCAAACTTGGTGCCTACTGGTAACAGGCTCAGAGGCTGCAGATGCATTTGTCTGAAGGAAAAAACCCCAGAATCTGTTGTCTTCACAGGCTTCATATTAAATAAGAGGATAATTCTTTTGCAATTGCTTTTGGCCTACAAGTCACATTTTATTTACTTCTGAACTTGAGAATAGTCTCAGAGTAAGATACAATGTTTGCTTTCATGATAGTCATTTTATGATTGGAAAACGGTTAGCAGAGAAGTGGTAACTTATTTTATAATGTATTGAATTTTCTTTGAGCAGATGGTTTCAGTAAGCAGATAACAAAAACATCCCTTTTGGTTTATTTCTGCATGTTTCTAAAGCAAGAGCTAATTTATTACTATGTCATGTTGGTTTTCATCACTGTATTGACCAAAAGAAGTTAAAAGCTTTATTTTTTCTTTCTAGTCAGGAAATCCTAGAAAACAATACAAGTCCTTACAAGTATGTCTTAGTCTCCTCCTCCCCTCTTCTCTTTGAATAGGGGTGCCATAATGGCACCTGCTGCTAATTATTAGATTTCAGTATTGCTTCAAACTTCACTGCAGTCTGCCCCCTCTGACTAAGAAGTCATTGTTTTGAACTGATTTAATAGTGCAAAGATCATGGCAAGTTGTATCCTTTTGTTTTTAATTTTCCCCCTTAGGGAAATTTGTTCCAATTAGTGCTTCAGTTAGCAATTATTGCTATACAGTACTCTGATTGTTATATCTGTCTGAACCAGCAGACTCAAAATCACAAAATCCCATGTGCAATGGAACATATACACTAGCCCAATGCATTTTCTGTAAAGAAGATCTATTGTTAGGGCTCATTTTTCACTGTATCTTTGAATGGAGTCTTTCTTCATTGTCGATAGATTCCTGTCCCACAGATATGCAGAAGTTGTTTTAAAAGCTAGCTTTGCTGCCAGAACTGTGTGTGTACCTAATGGATATGAACAGAAATGTTCCAAAGCTCTTCAGATAGTTTATCTTTTACTGCTCCGTCCTGCCCAGAGTCTGATCTCTTGCTCACATTGATTAGCCCCATATTTCACCAGTAGCCCTGTTGGCTCCAGTGGTACTATACTCCTCACTGTGAGGACTGTATTCTCATCCACACCATAAATACACAGTCTTTTTGCCCCCATTTCCATACAGAAAGAGCAGGGCCAGAATCTCCAATGCAAATCACATTTGCTCTAGCAGTGTGAAAATGTAAAGAAAGAAGACTTATGAACACAGCTAGTTCTGTCAGATATTTAAAAATCAAGAAGTAACACTGAACTGTGACTAGTTATGCTGCAAAAGGTATCCTCTGAATATATGTTTACAAAGAAGGATCATAACTTTAAGTGTTTCACTTTTCTGACTACAAACAATTACTTTTAAGACAGAGGCTGTATGATTTAATGGAGAACTAACCATGATTAGAAGGTTCACACATCTATTTTTCATACAAATAATCATGACAAGTAGGACTGAAGAAACGTAGCTCCTTATCATGTATCAGAATCTGAAACTGTGTAATACTGAAGACTTTAATTTCCAGAAGTTGCATTCAGCCAGAATCTCTTTGGTGAGTGATACACACAAAATATCTTTAAACATTATCAAGTAATGATAATTGATAATTTAATTGAATTACCACTATATTCATACTGGACCTGTTCCCATAAATATTTACCAAGAAAAGTTGCTAAAGAATCCACAGACTACTGAATTCCATTGCTGTGATTTATGAAAAGGTAAATAGCATTAATCTCAATGTTCTATGTATTTTATATTAGGATGGTAGACTGGGTGGCCCTTCCTCAGCAGCTGTGACAAAACTACCATTGCTTTCATTTCTCTTTTCATAGAAGCTGGAATCTTTCTCGGAATCTTTTCCTTAAATACAGAATTTTGAGTCAACAGGCTGGCACAGATGCTTCCTTACTACAGTATTATTACTAGGCAGGACCTCCAAGCACAGAAATTATTCCAAAACTCACTGGAGCCAATGGAAAGGCTTCCATGGCTTTGCATCAGATCAATAGTCAAAATAATAACTATAGTCCGTACGAAATGTGGTCTTCTGAATGGAAGTTCTGTGCACTGACTGGAGAGGAAAGGATTTGGTTTCATCAGTGTAGAAACCTAGGCCAACTGGCCACACCAGGATAGGGCTCCGGTGCTGCACACTCAACAGGTGTCTTATTCCCCTATTTTTGTATCTCACCTGCCATGACTTGGTGTACCTATAAGGGATGTCAGGATACCTGATCGTCTAGGGTTCACTGAGACCTGTGCAGGTCACAGTGTCCAAGAATCTTCTGTGGGGCCTCCCATACAGCCACCCCTCCCCACTCTGGTGTTCTGTTGGTGATTGAAGTAGGCGCTTGGTCTTCCTAGACATCTGGCTTCCTCTGCTAGATAGAATGGTCCGTGAAGAAAGGAAACTGAGATGCCTGGGGTCAGCATGAATTAGCTTAGCCTGGGAGTCTCGGTAAAGTTATGTGGTCAGTGGTGTCCAGCTCATGTAAGAAAATGAATAAACTAATACAACTTAAATAATGGAGTCCAAGTCTGCTTCAAGCCTCACCTTAGCCCAGCAGCATACCTTGACTGGGGCTCTTTGGGGTTTACCCCTTGATATGAGCCCAGTCAGAGTGAGCTGGCCTGTCTTGGGCCAAGACCTTTGGGTAGTTGGGGGCCACAGGTATTACAAACCCCTGTGGGACCCCTAAAGGTACCTGACCTCCAGTGGCTGTGTGACAGTCAGGGTTCCATGGGGACAGCTGGTGTCAAGCTGGTCCTGGATTGCAGGTCCTCAGCTCTGGTGTAGGGATGTGGTATGGACCAGTGTCTATCTCTTTCTTCCCCCTCTTCTAAGGCTAGTGGTACCTTATCCAGGAAGTTCAGAGCTGGCTGGGGCCAACCTTGCAAAGGGGTCATAAAAACCTTCCAGAACAAAGCCGGTCATAAGAGCCCCAGCCAAGTCTGAGACACAGCCTGCCAGGGAATGGAGTGGGACAGCAGAGCCAGTAAAATGGTAGTCAGAAGTGGTGGAGAAAGCAAAAGGGTGGAAGCAGCCATCACCCAGGGGCCATGAGTCTTAAAGGGGCTCTGTCCCTTCAAAGTCAAGTTTTGTTTTGTTTTTTTTTGATGGGGGGGTTCTTCTTAATTGTTTTTTCCCTCTTGATTGTGTTACGGGAAAATGGGGGTATTGCCTGACCCAGCAAGGAGGCGGCAGGAAGAATAGAAGCTTTTCCCTGAGAGGATGCATCAACCCTGATCTAGGGGTCTGGACCCAGGGTTGCCACCATGTAAAGGCTGCAGGTTAATAATCTGCAAGACCATAAAAGGGACTGATATGAACTGACTGATCAACACATGAAGAGATAAACTGATTTAAGCTTCATACATTCCCATGGGGTAATTTCCTACCCTAACACATATTTTGTGCATTATCTTAGAATTAATTATCTCTAAAAATTTTCTTTTTAGGATATTGTCACTGGCACTGCAGTGCACAATATCCCCAAAGAACAGCCAGATTACATGAATGGTTTGCTCTCTGTGGATGACAGGGCAACATGCTGGCATGAATGTGTTTTTCCATGTGGGGTAACAACTTACCCCAAGCCCACGTTAACACATTACCCTGTGACAGGAGTACTCTAGACTCTACTAGAGTCTTTCTATCGGTGACTCCACCTTCCTGTTATAGGCCAACCACCTGCTTACTCTCCTGCCATGCCTTGATCTTCATTGATTAATTAATAGATGTAATTAGCGGGAGGATGCCCATTTTATTTGCCCCGGTGCCATGGGGTGCTATCTGCAGCTCCTTTTCCTCCCCTACACCACAGCCCAAGCCTCGCAGATGGTAGTGACATGGTTTTGACCTGGACCTTGCTGTAATTTGGCCCTCTCTTTGACTTCCCTGGCCTTTCACTGCCCTGTCTCATTCCGTGCCTTCCTGGTGCTCTGCTGTCCCTCCTCTCGGTTAGGCTTCCTGCTGCCCCCCCGGGACTTCTCGCTGCCCTCTCTCCCTAGGGCCTCTCATTGCCCCCTCGCTGTGGAGCTTCTCACCGCCCCCTTGCTCTGGGGCTGGGGCCAGTGCACCCCAAAATGCCATGCCCTCTCTGGCGCCGGGGTCCCCACACTACCATGGAGCTCCTATGAGGCCTCCTCCAACCCCTAATAGCCTCACTCAGTCCTCTGGTGTTATAAAACTACAAACAGAAAACTCAAGCCCCTGGACTATAACATAAAATCTAAGCCATCTGGCTAACCATCATTGAAACCCCTACCAGGGAATTCTCCACCCCGTATCCGCAAACAGAAGCTGCTCGTGCCATCAGGCTTCTCTACTCTGCTTGCTCTGGCAGAGCTCCTTCTCCCTTGGCTGCTAGCAGAGAACTGCTCTTCTGGCCTCACTCCTGGGGTTTATATGTGCCAGGCCCTGCCCCTTCCTGTCAGCTGACTCCCCAGCGGTTGCCCTAGCAACCCATACCTGTGCCTCTGCTCTGAGAGTAGCAGGCACCTTAGTGTCCTGCTACATACCCCAGTTCAATTTCTATATAAATGACAGGCCTAGATCTGTTGAGTGCATGCATCTGAAAGGTCAGCATTCATTCACAATTAATTCACGTCCACTTCCATGATAACTAATGGATGGCCATCCTCCACTCTGCTTTTCCAGAAGATGTGGTAATACCTTTTATAGCCACTTTGTTTGCAGGCTGCAAGGTCATCAAAACACCCTGCCCTTTGCCAAACCACCCCCCAGAACCCTTTGTTACACCCAAATCCACCTCTGCTCTCTTGCCTCATGGCAAAACTCCACCTCACCTGCCCCTTTCATAACATACAAGCTAGTTTGCCCTGCCTTTGTTGGAAGTGAGGACTAGGAGCAAAGGAACAGTAGAGAAGAAAAAAACCAACATCCTACTGCAATACAGCATACACTATGGAGTCCCCTTCAATGGTAAGGGCTTAACACCCCCACATGCCCCTTTTACCTGCTCTCAATTGTTACCTCTCAGCTCCATGTTCTTGGAGAACCCTGGCACAGGACACAGCCTGTCTGACTCACAAAGATTTCCCCCTCCTCTACCTGAACAAGAACTGATTATGAAAGACAATGCACATGCAGTGATAAACACACCTAATGCCCTCCAGATAAGGGTGACAAGAGTGAAACAACTGCCCTAGGTCTCTTTGCATCTGAGATGGAACCTGATGACAATTTTTTACATGGGAGATTCAGAACAGAAAGCCCGAAGCAAAGACTGCAGTGAATTCTGGGATCAGAGAAGCAGGGGAGCACAGCATGTGCTCCAAATGCTAATCAACCCACATTTACACACACCCAGCTCAGCATTTATCAGACCAATTCTATTCTGGATTTACAAAGGATTCCCTTCCCCCCCTGCCCCCCCGCACACACACACACCTCATCTAACCAGAACTAAGCAGAAGTAAAGTTTAATAGGCAGCTCAGGCTGTACATTCCCCGGTCCCACTATGGGAGTCCTATTTAAACTTGATTGTCTAAAACTCGGTTGCTGGGTTAGGGAATGCTGAGGCAAGAGACGAAGTCAGAGTGGGTATGGGCAACATTTGAACAAAGGTAAAGGATTCATCACAGCGTCCAGCCCGTTGGAGCCCTGTCCACAAGTGTTGTCATACTTTTCCCAGGATGACTGGTAGAAGTCTTCCCCACAAAAGTTTATGAAAAGTCATGCTAAGATGAGGCTTGTTCACAACAGGTAAAAATCCAAAACCCTGATGCTGCAAGCTATTATTTCTGAAGAAACAATGAGGTATCCCATCCAGTATATCTGCTATCCATAAAAATTTCAAGCTGGCTCCTAAGTGTCTGGTTACTCCTTAACCTTATGCTTTTCCTGGTTATTAATCAGTTTTCTTGTGATGTTCAAAACCAGATAACCCCTTGTCAATAGAAAAGACAATTGTTTACACTATTAAAGGAATGCTTTGAAGAAGCTGAACTGAGGGTATAAAAATCTGTAAAAGAGCAACAAAGTTGTGCTTCAAGAGCAGAAATCTCTCTGACACCATCCACTGTTGTTCTTGAGAAGCTGCAAGAAACAGATTGTCTCCCTTCAAGGATTGTGCTAAGAACTTCACCTGTCAGCATTGGAACCCAAGTGCCTTGGACTGGTGAGATCCCAGCTCTCGCTCTCTCTCTTCTTTTTTTCTCTCTAGGCATAGATTTCTGAACCTGAATTGTATTAGTTGAGCTTGACCTAAGTTTCCCCAAAAGCTTACTTAGTAAAATCAGGGTAATACTGTAATCGTCTGTGTTTGTTTTTCCTTTGCATGTCTATTACTACTAGTACCATTATATATTTCAGATACTTAGCAATAAATAACTTTTATAGTCAAACTGGTAGTAACTGGGTATATTTTTCCTTCTCTACTTCTCCTTCCCCACTTGCTCTACAGCAACACTTCTTTTACCTAAGCTAAAGATCCCTGTGAAGCCCAAAATTACTGTGGGGTCTGCTCATCAAGAGGCTAAAGATTG
>NW_017728931.1:72458353-72466630 GCF_001723895.1 Crocodylus porosus | reverse complement strand
CATAGGGCAGGGCAGAATTCCTTCTGTGACAGCATAGGTGGACAGGCTTGTCTATAATTGTTATTTATATGCATTCAGCAGTAATCAATTTTTTCTTTTTTTCTGCAGCCCTGGATAAGAAGGCAGCACATATTCAGTGCTCAAATCTACCTTACACAGGTAACCAGGGATGACAGCAACACATTCACTGATGAAATCTTATCCCAAGGCAGTGATGCTGACTTTGTTCCAGACATGGGAGATTGTTCAGAGCAAGAAGACCACGCGTCTATGGAAGCACCAACCATCTCTCTCAGATGAGGAGGAGTTGGTGCCACAAGCAGAAGTGATACCAACACTTCCAGTGGGAAAGGGGCCACCATGGAAGACTGAGGAGAGCTACAGCAGGACGTGGAGCAGAACCACTGCCACCATCCCCTGAAAACATTGCAAATGATGACACCTTTAGACAAAGGAATGGCAGAGTGTGGGAAAAAAGTCTATAGCTAATACATCATCGGAGAACAGCCAAGGATATAGTCCATGAAAGTGCTGGGCCAACAAGAGAAAGTAATAAAGACACAGTGGTAGAAAAGTTCCACCTGTTTCTCTCACAAGATACCCTGACTGTTATCATATGAGAAACAAACAGAGAGGCAGAAAGAAGATTCAGGGAGTGGAATGATAGCCATCCTGAAAATAGAAAGGAGTGGATAAAGCTGGACAAAACAGCTGAAAGACTACATTGGCCTCCTTCTGCTCAGTGGTCTATACCACGGTGGTCACAAGGCCCTGGAGGAGTTGTGGGAGCAACACACCAGGCGTACCCTGCTTCTATGCCACCATGAGTTTAAAATGATTCTGTCAAATCACCAACTACCTGAGATTTGACAACGAGCTGACACATGAGGAAAGGAGAGCTGTGGACATGCTTGCTGCCTTCAGAGATATTTGGACACTATTTGTGGAGCAGCTCAGGAAATGGTATACTCCAAGAATACACCTGACGGTTGATGAGCAGCTCATTTCGTTCAGGGGTAGCTGTGCCTTCAGACAGGATATGCCCAGGAAGCCTGCCAAATATGGCTTGAAAATTTGGTGGTGCTGTGATGCACCAACATCATTCCCCCTGTCTGGTGATATCTACCTGGGCAAGCAACCAGAAGATCCACGCCAAGGTAATTTTGGCACCCAGGTCATTGAAAAACTGGTTCAACCCGGTATAAGACAGGAAGGAATATTGTGAGTGACAGTTTCTTCACAAGTACTGACCTGGCTGAAAGACTGCTATAGCAGGACTTGACCTATGTGGATATGATTTGGAAAAACAAGGCTGATATCCTAAATGAAATGAAAGCAAATTGAAGAAGGATGGATGAAAACTTTTATATCCTTTTTGCTTTTGATGGGGAACTCACACTAGTTTCCTATGGTCCAAAGAAGTCTAAAGTTGTGCTGTTGCTGTCAAGCATGCACCATGACTTGTCAGTGGGTGGAGAGCAAAGGAAGCTGGACATCATTCATGGCTACAGTAAAAACAAGGGTGGGGTGGATAACCTTGACCACTTAGTCCGTATGATCATTTGCCAACGGAACATCAACAGGTGGCCAATGACACTATTTTTCAATATGCTGGATGTGACTGTCATAGCCTCATCATTCAGCCAGTCTACAATGCAAACTGGAAGCAAAGATCACATTTAAGAAGATGGCACTTTTTTTTGCAGAAGCTTGGAGAACAGTTGATCAATGGACAAATAAAATGAAGAATGATGGATACATGTAATCTGTCTAAGTCTGTCAAGTCTGGTATGACTACCCTAAATTACAAATTGCCACAATGCACTCCAGTAGAACCTTCTGCAAGCATGAGTGGACATTGTGCTTTTTGTCTAAAAACAAATGACCTCAAAACCTGGAAAAAATGTGAAGATTGTAAGTGATTTGCGTGTGTGAACCACAATACATCACCGCGGCTTTGTGAGGAATGCAATATTTAGTTAAAACAGTTAGGAAATGTTTTTGGAAGTAATTGTTAGTTTGAACACAGTGTGAACTGAAGACTTAGCAAATTGTTCAGTCACATTTTTAAACTAAAAAAACTTTAAATTTTGTTCATAGTTCTACTTAAGTAATATTGTGGGTTCAAATCACCATAAATACTTTTTCAAACAATCTTTATGTTTAATAAATAGTTTTTGGTACGTTTATACTGTTGTCACTGGTTCCATTTTGTTCATGCTGGTGGGGTAACAAGTTATTCCATGAGACCAACAATGTCAAATTCTGGGGTAAAAAGTTACCCCACGAGAACAACAATGGTTACAGTTTCATGAAAACGGATGAGAGTTAAGTTTGTTCTGGCATTGGGCTTTCTTTTTTTTTCTTTGAGAATCTCTCAGTAGAAATGGATCAACCCAAGCATTAGGTCAAATTCATTTGAGCTGACCATTTTAGGGACCCTGGATGGGCTGATTCAAATTGATTGATTCGTACCTCAATGAGACAACTGATTTAAGTTAATCTTTGTTTTGACTTTGACTGAACTGACTGAAATTAAGTGACATAGCGTAACCTCCCATGCTTGTCCTTTGATGATTGATGGGACTTCTTGCCCAGAGAGGGTACATTTGTTCTCCAGTGTGCAGACAGTTTGCCAGTTCAGGCATTTGCATGGGTGCTATAAGTTCTTTCCTGCCACATCTTTAGTGTTACAGAAAATAGAGAGGCTGATCTACCATGCCCTCATACAGCCTTCACATGAACACCATGGGTCCCACGTCTCGGGACTCTGCCTCCTCTACACACCACCTAGCACCTCCCAGATGACAATACGGGTAAAGAAAGTCCAGACCAAATTTCAGCAGTCTCTGTCCAGCGTTGCAGCAAAAGGTTACCAAAATCCTCCATGCTGGTATATCTCCTCCACTCAGGAGGTAAAATTCAATATCAAAACACTGTCTGTGCACTGAGGCTAGGGATAGTTAGCTCTCCTTCCCCTCAGCTTAGCTCCTGTATTCACAGCTATGCTGTTCTGTCTGCAGGTTGTCCTGGCCCACCTCCGGCCATCGCTGCTCCCAAGGCCCAGACCCTGCTTTCTGGTAGGTGCTCCAGCTCCGCCAAACTGGCTCTAGTGGGAGTTGCTTGCTGCTGCAGTTCCCATCATTGCCAAGGCAATCCCTCCAACATGTGGCTGTTGTGGTGCTGCCGCAGCCACTTCTTGTCCCCCTGCACTTTGGGTCCGAGTTGGTTTTAGGCTCTGCTACCACATTCCATTCCTCCTGATGGGCCTGGAAGGCCCTTATCAGCTGGGCTCGACCTGGGGTTAGCATTCCCAGATGTGCCTGATGAGCTTCTAGGTCACCGTCAGGGAGCTTCGGCCCAGCTGTGGCCATGGCTGATTGAGCTCCATATAGATATTACAGAGGGATTGACACATGTTGCTTGCTGCATGGGCTTGCCTGAATTATAGGCTGGAGGGAAGCTAAACTAAGTTAGGCCTTAAGAGGTGGCCAATAGCACTACCGGCCTCAGTAAAATCAAGGTGCAGAAAATCACCATCTGCTGGGACATGGTAAGGCTGGCATGTAAAGAAAGGAGGAGCCCCATGAAAAAAAAAACCCTATCTCAGTGAGCAGAGAATGTTATTACTGAGCCTGCATACACCTCCTCATAAGCAACAAGAAACATCAAGGCATGGCACGAAAGAGACGGGCATCCAGAGCGCCCCAAGGGATGGTGAGGTGAAACGGTTATAAACTACTGCAAGACCATTTCAGGCTGCACATAAGGAAGAATGTCTTTACTGTCTGAGCCCCCAAGGTTTGGAACAGATTGCCATTGGAGGTGGTTCAAGCACCTACACTGAACACCTTCAAGAGTAAATTGGATGCTTATGTTGCTGGGATTCTATGACCCTAGCTGACTTCCTGCCCTTTGGGAGGGGGCTGGATTCAATGATCTTCTGAGGTCCCTTCCAGCCCTAATGTCTATGAAATCTATGAAATCACAAGCTGGGCATCCCTGATACTCGCCCACCACCTTTTGATTTCTTGTTCTAGTGCAGGCGGTTCTCCTATAGTTGGGACTTGCTCGGAGGTGTTGCCTGTAGACATACTCGGGGCTTCTCCTCCCCTACACCCCTTCCATGCACCAACCTGATGGACTTGGCCCTGTGGTAGATGGTCTGAACCTCTCAGATGCTGACCCTTATGACATAATCCCAATCTAGCCACAAAATGTATTTTCTTTCTGCCCACAGCCCACAGCTTCTAGTTGCAGGCTGCCTGCAAGACATAGGTCCCTTTAGCCAGGCTTGGCCTATGGTGCCCTTAATGGACCCAGACAGTCACTCTCCTTCTCTGTGGCCACGTTCCTTCTGAACCAGAGTCAGGCTGGTAGGCCTTCTGCACCTCAGCCCAGGTTCCCCAAGGGCCCCTGATCCCTCAGCCCCAGATATAATCTATGCGCCTAAGCTCTGGCTCCAGAGGCAACAAAAATTTACAAAGAAATCCAAAACTGAAAAGTGATGGGGAGGTAATGCTCTCTCCTCCTTACTGTCACGTCTAGGTGTGTGTGTGTGTATGTGTGTGTGTGTATCAATGGTTATTCCCTCAGCGTCCTTCCTGGATCCAATGCCGAGCACTTCTCCACCAAAGGGCAAACTCCTCTTCAGGACTCCATCCTGGGTCCCTGACTGGAGTCAGTGCTGGTTGTGCTAGCTGGGAATTTACAGCCACTTCTCAACTGGTGCTCCCTGGCTCCTTCCTGGCTTTTAAAATTCCTGCCGGATGATGTCACCACCCTGCACTGGCCCCAGCTACACAGATAAATGGCTGACAAAGCATGCAGGTGGTTCTTCTTTCAGCTGCTAGCTCTCTGCCGCCTCTCCCACACCCAATAAGTATTTCCCTGTCACGGGGGTTTTGGGTTGTTCCCCCAGGGCCACAGGGTTTTCCTGCTGCAGTTCTGGCCCCAGGAAAGGGGTTTCCACCCCCTTTCTCTCATCGCTCCATGACAGTAGCATGTTTATTCTCAGTCAAATAAGTATGCAACCTACTCATTTCAGTGACACGCTGTTGTCACTGTTATTTATCATTGCCTGGACTAAAGTCAGGGATTAACATACGGAACATGTTCTCAGCATGTTATATTATATTAGAGCTGTGGGTAGGTTGTGAGAGATGGCAATAATAGAATTTAACTAAGTAACAGCTCAGAGGGAACAAGATTTCTAAAGCCAGTCACACAAATTTTGCTTCTACAAAATAAAAGTGTGAAAGATCTAATAAAGAAAGGGGTGTTTTTAGTTCTCTTTGTACATAACAGAAAACTAGTGTGATTTGGCTTTTTTGTTCATTTCTTTCTAGAGACAGTAGTCAGGTGTTATAGAAGGCATCAATTATACCACTACCTTATAAGAAGCTGCATGTTATCATAGCCTATTTGCAGCAATGGAGCAGATGTTATTCAATTACAAGGCTAATAAGGTTCTGATGTAACTCTCTGGTATAAAACTGCAATGAATTTATGTAATGCTGAAAAAGTGGGATGTGAAAAACTCAGTCCAGGAAAGCTCTGAGAGGACGATCTCAATTTTGTAATCTGAAGATTAGTATTTTAATTTGGCTCTATAGACATAAAATTAATCAGGCCTGTATGAAGTACTTGGAATGATTTAAAATTGTATTTACATATACACTGAAATATAAGGAAGTTACAGACTGTGACAGTCAAAGCAATTCTTGTTATACATTTGAATGTTCCAACTGCTCAATATGGTCTTTACCAGTAAATATGTGGGGAAAAAAGTTTTCCTGGTCAACTTAATTGAGGCTGGACTTAGAGAAATCTGCCTGCTTAGAGCCTGACTTATTTACTTGTCTGTAAAGTGTGAGTTTCCTTTAAGAGATAACATCATTTTACTTGCAAATGATATTTTCCTAACTTGGTCAGTCCACATATAATGACTATTTAGCTAATTCACAGAAGGAAATTTCTTTAGCTTGAATCCTGAGCTGACTCACTCACTTCTCCTGATTTCCCCATTAAACCACTTCTATGACACTTAGGAGAAATTTATTTATTCACTGTTTAAACAACGGATGCATATGAAACAAAATAGTGCCCAGAAAGCATAAAGAAAAAGGAAAAAAGACGCAGATTTTGTCAGCTCCATAGGAAATATCATTATATGGATACAGGGGAGAGGCACACAGATGGAAGGTGACACTACTCACTGCAAAACAGCAGGATTCATCAGCCTAATAGATAGTTTAAATTTCCTGTTAAAGACAGGCTGTTAGGCTAACTTGGTATTTTTCCACTCACAAAAACAGGAGACTGCATGCTGTGATTAGACTGTGTCTCCTGATCCTCAGCCCACAGCTGTTCTGAAGAATGCTCTGCACCTGAATTGCCTGAATGGATTCTATTGGAATTTTGTCATAGAATAGTCTTGAAAATATTCAGAGCTTATCTTCCGTGAGTTTAGGTATATTTTATTTAGAGCTCCTGATCTAGGGCAGACCAGTTACCTTGTTCCATCCATGTGAAAACTCACATAAACCTGACTTTATAAACTGACTAGTATCACTAGTTGCTATAGTCCACAAGACCAATAGGCTGGATAGAAGAGATGGGTCCCTTAGGATACTGGCCATTTGCAGTTGCTAGATATCTTGAAATCATAAGGCTTAGACTACAGCTGCTCAGATTTCTGGCCTTGTGAGCTATGTCAGGTACAGTTGTAATCATCAGGGCTATAAACAAATTCAAGGAATAAGCTTATTACAGGACACCAGAAGGTTATGGTTGTAAAGCTCTTGTTAGATGGTACAGCAATGATCACACAGAAAATCCTTAATTTTTGTGGCTTTCTCAGCTTAGGAAAAATTGTTTCCAACCTGGAAATACCCTCTCAGAGGACACTCCAGTTAGGTATCTCTTGGTTTGATTTATGTGAGCCTAATCTCTGGAACAAAATCGCTGTTTTGCTACAGCTGATTGGTCTGCCAAAAGGAAAGTCCTATACATGAGTTCATCATTAACTAGGAATTGCTACTATTCCCTGATTCCTCCACTAAACTGTCTCTACCATTAGTAGTTCTTTTAAAGATCCTGGTAGGAATTGAGGCAAAGGGAATGGCACATAATTGGAGATGTAGCCAGCCTCCTCAGGGAACACTTGAAGAATTTTTGGTGCTAATACTATACAGCAGAGGTGTCAAACTCAGCAGGGTGCCAAACTCATGAATAATGTGGGGCTAGTTTGTGGCCTAGATCAGGACTGCAGACCAATCCCTCTATCAGGCTTAGCCTCAGCTGCCGGCTCCCTGGGTCAGCTGACTCTCAATGTAACCTGGCCTGCACCTGCCTGTGGCTTCACAGGCTGCCTGACCACTTAAAATAGCAGGCACCCCAGTGCCCTGCCACACAGCATACACCACGATGTGCAGCTAATCAAGTTTTATGGGTTTTTTTCTTTTTCTCTTCGAAGGTGAGTGTGGTACTTGTGTTGTTAGCTACCTCCTTACGCTTATAACCTAGCAGCTATTGAATTGTTATGGTCTTCTGGACAGGGCTGTAGAGAATGGTCTAGTAGAGTGGTTCTCAATGTTTTGGCCCTGCAGGCCAAATGAGTGGTGCTGGAGTGGTCTGTGGAATGGATCAGACCCCATGTGCTGGGATTGGGCCTGCACTGCCCCCACCTGGCTCCATGTACCAGGATCAGGCCTCTGCTGCCCATATACACTGGGTTCAGGCCCCAGGGCCCCACACTGCCCCTGTGTATCAGGATCAGGCCCTACACTGCCATTCATGTCCAATCTAGTGCACAGGGCCAGGGCTCTCTAAGCACAGCTGCACCCCTCTTTTGGATTGGACCACACCATGGGAGCCTCCAGGGGCTTTTTAAGCCCTTAAGGGAAATGAAAATCCACATCCCCGCCTCTTCTCCCTCCCCCCACCTGATGTTGTTTGCTTCCCCACTGTCCTGGGTGTGGGGGAAACACCAGAGCTGTTTATGCCTGTTCCAGCTGAGCTGAATGTGGTCTGCGCTCATTTAGGGATGGGAAAAGTGGTAGTGGGGGTGGATGAGGGGAGAAGATTCCCTTCCCTGCACCTGCTCCTGTGGGATAGGGAAGGGAGGGAGGAACTACTGTTGTTGCTGTTGTTGCTTCCCACGTTCCCAGATGAGCTCAGAACTGGCATAGCCCAGCTGTGATAGGCAGGAACAGCTCTGGTGCTTCCCTGCCCCCTGGAACAGTGGGGAAACCAACAGTGGTAGGCAGGGGAAGG
>NW_017728931.1:72453459-72457708 GCF_001723895.1 Crocodylus porosus | reverse complement strand
AAATGTATTTAAAGACAGGGTTGGCACTAGATCAAAGAACACCATTATAACATGTTTAAAAATGGCTCCTTTTTGGCATCCACGAATCTTTTTAAAGGTAAAACACTACATAGATACTTTTGAAATGAAACTGCTTCATACCTACTGAATTTCATGAGGGGAGTATTGCACTCTTGAAGAGCAGAGTGCATGGCACTGATCTTAAATATTCAGTAAGGATTAGAGGGCCATTAGCACTGTCTGTATGATGTATGACACTGGTCACATTTGTTTGGTTATTTGGATGTTGTTGCTATGGCAGTGCAACAAAAGCACTAATTAAGGACAGACTTATTAAGTCAATTGTATACATTAAAATCAAACAAATGTATACTAAACACAGAAACTAAAATATGTACAAAAACTTCTCTGAAATATAGCAAAAAATAGGAAGTATGGGCTGCAATTATTTGGCACAGTTGTATTACATATGATAGCAGTTTCAAATCTCATAAAATTAATTACAAAGGTAATGATAGGGTTGCCTTGCTGCTGTCACCAGTTTATTTCTGTAGGGTTATTTCCTTAGGCTCTATAAACACGAACGAGAAACCACTAAGTTATTTCTGCGTACGACATACAGTATGCTGATGAAAAAGTGAACACAGAAAAAAGATTTTGCTAAATATCATGATAAAAATCTACAAATGGGTAATATTTGTCAACCTACGGTATTTATTTTTGGCTTACTTTACCTGATTTCAATTTGCATGTAATGAAAACATAAAAACATAAATGTCATTATGCAAAATTAGAAATGTTTTATCATTAATCCTAAATCAGTCATTTAATCCTAAATCTTAAAAATGTTTGGTTAGAGAAATAAAACTTTGTTTATCTCCTTATGTATAATAAGGAGTATTATTCTGAGTATTTTTCTATGATACACAATAAAATAATATAAATGTGTAATATTATACATGTGATGTGCATATAATTTACTTAATATATAATAATATTAAGATACAATATAAAATAATTGATATTTCTGGTTTTTCATTGGGGGCAGGTGACAAAAATACCTGATGAAGAAGAACAGGCTTACTGGAAACTTTTGGTTTATGTTAAAAAAGCAGTGGTTTCACAGCATCCAAACCCTTCAGTGCTAGCCATTCTCTTTTCCAATTAATGCTTTTGTATCATTACAGGGACTGTAGAAACCTGCTGGTAAATGCCTTAGAAAATCAACACAAAACCCCCCTGAATTTGGAAACTAAGAGCTTGTTGGGATTAGATAAGGTATCCAAGTTAGAATAAAACAGTCTTCTTTCCTGGTGCAAACCCCACTTGTGGAACAGGGCCCCAGTTGCACTAAGCACTGAAGAAACACAGAACTAAAAGATACTTTGACAGAAAGGATTTGCAGTAGTTTAACTAGAACAATTAAGAATGGCTTTAGCTGAAAGATTGGTGTCATTCCTAATGTAGACCTGGCCTAAACAGTAAAAAAATGTATTAGTAGTCAGTCACATTCCTAGCAGATATTACATGATCCAAGGAATAATTCATTTGAAGTTGCCATCCCGAGATGTCAGTTTCAGATAATTGATTTGACCTTCTCAAATTCATCTGTGTTTAGATCCAGGGTTTGGTTTGGCCGTTTATAAACATAAGAGCCAGCTGTAAGTTAAGTCTGTTCACATCTGTATCTATGATTTGGTTGAGGTCCATATTTCCATGTAACTTGCAATCATAATGCACACGAAATAGTCCACTTAGCAGAAAAGTAAAATACTCATGTAGTTATACAAGATACTGACAGTCAGGAGGAAACCCAGATGCATTTGCTTGGGTAAACTCCTGTAAACATGTTCTACACTCCAGCAAAAGCAGTAAATGTCAAGGTAAGCTTGGCAAGCAAAGAGAAGGGATGAGTCATGTTTCTGCAGTTTCATTCCAAAGATGCTATCTTTTACCTTCCTCAGTATTGTAGTCACAAGGCTGACACTGTTTCTGATCTCTTATGGGAAACAGAAGTCAAGCTCTCTAGAAAAATGGCTTATAGAAGCCCCAAAGTCATTTTTCATCTATACTTTGTTTTTATGAGTAAACCTGGGAGGAATAAATTTCTGTGTGCAACAAGCAATGTAAAATTGTCTAGGTAAAATGTTTATAAATAGATTTGTGAAAAACAGTAACTCCCCATCTCTCTTCTTAGTCAATATATTAAAGTATAAAAATATAATGTAATAGTTTTTGCAAGGCACTGCCTGTTCGGCATTTACAGAAATGTTATATCTATTTTGCAAAAGAAGAATCTGAAGCCAACATTTCCACAAGGGGTCTGTCAAGTTTGCGTAGCTTCATTTTTGGTAACCCAAACAGGATACTTTGCAAAGTGATTTTTAGAAGGCCTGAGCCCCCACATCGCTCCAAACAAAAATCAGTGGGAGCTTCAGATGCCTAACTCCTCTGAGAATCAAGTGGACCTGAAGTTTCTGTCTAGGAACTCAGAAAGTGAGGCAGCAGGAATCAGAGGCCATTATTCAAAAGATATGCCCGAAATCACATATGATGACTGTGATAACTAACACTAGAATCCAGGTTTCCTGGCTCCCATTCCTAGGCCTTTACTATAATTATAATTCCTCCCCCTCACTAGTGAGTAGCAAGTATTTTCCTGACACCTACAGGTAAAAGGTGTGAGGCACACATTGTCCAGCAGATCTCTCTTTCTCACTGTAACTGTTATATTTTTCAAGAATGATGAGTTATTCTCACTTCAACAATCCCACATGCATGTATAGAATGCTACTGTACAATTTGTACGAGAGCAGGAACAAACAAGAGTAAGTCTAATAGTTTTACAAAAGTGCTTTAGCTGAGTTCATCAATACTTTACAGGACTCAGAATCCCTCAGTTGGAAAGTCTAGGGTAATGGATTCCTTTTTCAAGTGAACTGAGTAGGGTAGTTTTGTATTTTGGATGAAATTTTAGAAGGCAAAAAGATACAGAGCATTTTAATGTACAGAAAATGCTATTATATGTAGTTTACAGTCCTAAGGTCATAGGATTGTGAATTTCAGAACACTGGGGTTTCAGAACACTGGATATTATATTACATTTTCACTTTTGGCCTGATTCTGCCCTGCCTGTAAGTATTAATGCTTGTGAATCCAGTGGGACTGCTTTCATGACTAAGTGCTATATTGTATGATAAAACATTGCAGAATCTGGCTTTCTCTTTATTTTCCTGGGACTAAGTTTCTACCTATTCCAGGTGATATAATCATCCACATTACAAAACCATTCGCTGTCTGTAGGACTCACCATAAGCCAGGAGATTTTTAAAGTATCTGCATTACAAACTGACATTTTGAGTGAGTTCTTGATTGCTGTTATTATTTAGAGTAGGACAGCAAACTACCAGTCCCTATTCTTCCTTATTTAGTATATAATACCACTGATATGCACAATGATGCACAGATAAGTCACTAATTTCAGCAATAATGTCCAGAAACACCACCAGGCCTATTTTGAAAAAGAAAATAACTGAATTGTCATTCTGTTTTACAGCCTACCATATCTAAGTACAACAAAGGGAATTATACGGCATATCCCCATTTGGAAACCTTATGTCAACCACCTTTAAACTAGCGATGGGAAAGTTTCCAAGTGGTTTGGTTTAGAAATGAACCTCAATGTTACTACTTTTGGAAATCTCTCAAGGTCAGGGCTTATTGTTTTGGAGAGATTTATAGTGCCTTCTGGTTTGGAAGAGGCCAGAAATACTCTTAGAACATTGGTTCTTGGAGAACTTCAGCTCTTCCACCTGCAGACAACACAACACAGTGCAGAAGTGCAGGAAAGGAATGTTAAAAGCAGGCTGGGTTTTTACTCTAAATACAAATGGGTTTTTAGTCTAAATACAATGAACCATATTGTACCTCAGTTAATTAGCCTCATGTGTATCACTGGAACTTTATTGCTGTACATCGGTAGAATATTGCCCGTCATGGGAACAGAACATAAACTTCCCTTTGTTTCTTCTTCCCTCTATACTTTTTCTCCTTCTATACTTTCTCTTCCTCTTCATCCCACTTCACAGGGCATCTCTTCCTTTCCCTTTTCTCTATTCTCATGCTATTAGTTCCTTCCTTCCTGCCATTCCTTCTCATGTCATATCTAATCTTAACTTCCAAATGTAAAGGGCAACAAGGCAAGTCAACACCATGCATTAAGATGCAGTTAACACTCTATCACTATACC
>NW_017728931.1:72438046-72452499 GCF_001723895.1 Crocodylus porosus | reverse complement strand
CACTGGGGCTTGCCTGCTGGGCTGTGGAGGCCCCCGGGGGAGGGCAGCAGGGTGGGGAGCCCAAGCCTGCAGTGGGAAGCCTGCACCCACTTCCCTTCAGGGGCTCTGCTCTGTGCTGCCTATGGGGGAGAGGGAGCCAGGCCCTGTGCTCCACTCCACTGTAGCAGTCACCACCTCCCATGGGCAGCCAGGACTCAGGCACAGCTGTGGGGGAAGAGGGCTGTGGACCATATTGATATAACATTCTGTTCAACTGATACCTGTGTGTGTGTGTGTGTGTGTGTGTTAGTGGTGTTTCGTTTTGATCATGGAAAAAATGCAGATTTTGCAGATTTTAATCAGGTAATTTTCAATTTTTGTCAGAGTACTTGTGATTTTTAAACAAAGAAAACCAGGATCCCCACTGGTAAATGCATGAAAAATGTGTAACTTTAATGTTCCTGTTTCATGAAGTATTTTTTACTGCTTCCACTTTTGTTCCTCCCTATCTTCTCTGGTCTCTTGTCAAATTTTCTTGCCTTATTTTCTTAAGTATGTTACTTTTCTCATCCCACCAAATTCACTAGTTCTTAGCTTACCTTGGGAAGAATTAAAGTTGTTTCTTTATATTTCATAACTTCTGTATGAGAAGTTTGCATGAAATTTCCACCTTCATCTGCCTCATTTATAAAGTCATTATTAGGTGGGGAGATATCTCCTTCTATGTGTTTAGCTATGAGGCCCTGTTTTTAGTTAAGTCCTAAAAGAGCTCTTGGAGTAGGAACCAGAATTATGTTTTTTGTTGTAAATCTTTGTTTGCTGGTAATATTTTTGTTACATGTCCACTGGGGGAAGGGGAGAGGATTTGGAATGAAATGATCCATTCAAAACATATTTGTATCTTTTTTAGAGTAAATTTCATGATTTTTCAGTCAATATCATGTTTTTTGAACTTTTGGGCCTTGGCAATACTGAACACATAGAAATACTGTAAAAACTACTCCCTATACAGCTGGCCTTTGTAAACAGGACACATACTATATATAGAACAAAGTTCAGTTAAAAAAAAATCAGAAACTGACATTCCCAAAATGACCTAGTATGATAAATTGTTTGTACTGTAGAGTTGGCTTGAAGACTTAGATATTATGGCTGTGCAGCTTTCATGTTTTTCAAAACACAATAAAGATTTAGTACCACAAGCACGTAGGTAACTTCACGTGTAGAATCACACTGAGATAAGATGACTCATGTGAGTCATGTGTGTGTAAAGTCAAGACCTAAATCACTTCTTCCATCCTTCCATTCAGGCTGGATGGATTGGCATCCTGGTAGTAGGATGTGTTTTTCTGTAGAAATAAAAACATGTTTAAATTTAATGACAGTCAGAAAAATGAGTTACCTTTAAATTAATGAAAGGTCAAACTGTTTTTCTTAAGCTTAATACTATTTTCCATCATCCTTCCCTCCTTCATACCTACCTGCTATTGTCTAATCATTCACTTATTTTATTTTTCTGCATGGAGATGAGTCATGAACTGCACACTACTATGATAAATATTTCATCTCTGCTTCCTTTTACTGTTAACTCAGCTGCATGATTCATGCCATCAACCTATTTTACTTGTTCCATTTGATGCTTGTTTCAAAGCTTGACTGTATTAACATCAGTAAAACCTCTACGATCACGTTTTTACTTAATTTATAATATGTAAAGCAGATAAAAACTTTGTGCTGACTTTTGGCATAATTTTTCTGCTCTTATTTACATGAAACCAAGAATAACAGTGTATGATGAGCTGCAAAAACAAACCTTGTATCCAAAGGTGACTTTTCCATACATGATACTGTCTGATTGATTTATCTGAATACTTTCCCTTATTTTTCATGAGGAATGTGTGTCACAATTACAAACCACTGTTTTCAACAGGTCACAAAACCAGCCCTATGCAGGGCCTATCTAGCTTAGACCTCACATTGGTAGAGGGAAAAAAAAAAGAAAAACAAAGTAGTTTTATATAAGTAACCTCTTAATAAAAACTTGTGGAGAAACAACAACCTCACAAATACTTATTTCCAGGGTCAGATTTAAAGTAGCTGCACTGTTTTGTAAAGGTTGGGAGCCTATACATGAAAGGGGTGCTAAATGATTAAAAGAACGGGCTGGAGTTGTTTTTCTGGAAAGGAGAAGGCAGTTGTGAGTAAGCTGTCCCTGGGTAGAATTGGCTAACTTAGAACACAGAGCTATAGTAGATCTGAAAGTAAGGCCTCTGGCAGACATTATACGTATTATGCAATTAACTTGTTAATTGCTCCATAAATAATAACACTGCCACATTCAGGTAATTCATGGCACAACAAAAGAAGAAACCAGCCACTAACATGTTCTACATTATATGGGAGCATTTTTGTAACTCGTTTCCATTGTGCCTTACTTTGAAGCTATAGTAGGTTAAAGCCCTATCATGCTGACTAGTGCAGGATATGTAGTAAGGCTTTAAGCTTACTAGGCAGCATTACGTGGTATGCAGACATGCTGTTCTGCAGCTGGCTGTTCCTGTGGTCCCCAGCACTGGCAACTGGGGGTGAGGGAGTTGTAGGTGCTGGGAAGCTGTAAGTGCCAAGTCGCAGGGAGTTGTGGCAGGGCACCTTTGGGTGCCTGCCACTTTAAGGGCAGAGGCAGGCAGCTACCAGGTGCCTAATGAGGGCAGCCATTTTGAACATGGCATATAAAGACTGCAGTTTGCTGGGGCCAAGGGAAGCAGAAACGTTGTTAGCTGAGCTGTAGTGGGAACAACCCTGGAGGTAAGGGCAGGAGCTTATGGGGATGGTTTGGAGGCTCCTGGGCCTGGGTAAGACCTAAAACTGCACCCTGCTGGGGAAGGGTGGCCTGGTGGTGCAGGAGTCCCCAGGAAATGCCAGGCCAGTTACCTCCCCAGTGAAAGGGGAGGAGGGGTGCCTTAACCCCAGCCCCTGCCTTTGGGTGGGTTTTGGAGGCAGCTGGGGAGTAGTGGGGGTCAGGTTTGTCCATGTGTAGATGCCTGAGCCCAGCAGGGATGTGAGATCCTAGAGACCAGAGAGGGTTGTATAGAGAGCATTGGGAGGCCCCGCACAGAGTAGGGCTGAAGTGTGAGCAGGCCTGAAGGGCTGTGTGTGTGAGGGGGCCGAGTAGGCCTGAAGGACAGCCCTAGAAGTGCGCTGAGTAGGGTTGAATAAGAGTAAACTTGAAGGACAATGCAAGGGACAGCCCCATAGGAAGCTTTGGGCAGAATTATCTTAGGGGTTGGCATAAGGCTGACCCACATAGAGATGGGGAACTTGCGGGAACTGAAGGTTCTGCACGGCAAGGCCAGTACGAGAGTAGCAAAGCCTGATGGCCCAAGAGGGGCCACTTGAGGAGGAGCAGGGCAGTGGAGTGTGGCGCAGTAACAGGGAATATGCCAGAGGCCCCGGTGAGAGAGGGGTAGAGTGGAAGAGGCCTCCTGTGAGAGGGGAGGTGGCGTGAATGTGTGTGTGGAGCCCAACTCTGGACTCAGTTTGCTCCAATCTCAGACTGGGAGTAATATTAATCTGGATGCCATCTGCAAGGCATGGGCTGCAGTATAGGGGAGGTTGGAGCCGCAGATAGCATCCCCTGGCATCAGGGAAGTAATGGGCAGCCTCCCACACATACCATCCATGTATGGGAAGAACAAAGTCATGGCAGACAGGATCAGGAGGATTCCCCCATAGAGACAGGTGGGTGGGCCAACATGAGACCCGGTCCGAGAGTTGCCACTTGTCACAGTTGTATATGAGCTTATGGACTCCACATGTATTGGCAGGCTAAAAATCATGTAGTATACACTATGCAGGGGGTGGCTGTCAGGGTGCCAATGTATGGGAAGTTCATCAGGGCACAAAGGGTGCCATGGGAAGTTTCATAGTTTCATAGGGTCGGAAGGGACCTGAGCAGATCATCTAGTCCGACCCCCTGCCATGGCAGGAAAGAATACTGGGGTCAAACGACCCCAGCAAGGTGTTCATCTAACCTCCTCTTGAACACCCCCAGGGTAGGAGCCTGCACCACTTCTCTTGGAAGTTGGTTCCAGACCCTAGCCGCCCTGACCGTGAAGTAGCGCCTCCTGATATCTAACCTAAACCTACCCTCTGCCAGCTTGTGACCGTTATTCCTGGTCACTCCTGGCAGTGCTCAGGGGAACAGGGACTCCCCCAGTGCCTGCTGATCCCCTCTGACAAGTTTATAACAGGCCACAAGATCCCCCCTCAGCCTTCTCTTTTGGAGGCTGAACAGGTTCAGGTCCCGTAGCCTCTCCTCATAGGGCCTGCCCTGTTGTCCCCTGATCATACGAGTGGCCCTCCTCTGGACCCTCTCCATGCTGTTGACATCCCTCTTGAAGTGTGGCGCCCAGAACTGGATGCAGTACTCCAACTGCGGCCTGACCAGTGCTGCATAGAGGGGGAGGATCACCTCTTTGGACCTGCTCGAGATGCATCTGTGGATGCATGACAAGGTACGGTTGGCCTTCCTAACTGCCTCCCCACACTGCCGGCCCATGTTCACCTTGGAGTCAATGATGACCCCAAGATCCTTTTCCACCTCCGTGCTGACAAGAGGGGAGTTCCCTAACCAGTAGGCATGGTGCCGGTTGTTCCTCCCGAGGTGCATCACCTTGCACTTGGCTGTGTTGAAACCCATCCTATTCTCCTCTGCCCACCCTTGTAACCTGTCTAGGTCTGATTGTAGCCTGTTGCATCCTGCCATTGCCCCTCACTCCCAAAGTCATGTGGTGAGCATATTAAAGTATAGATTCAGAGCATCAACCCCCCCAAAACCCCCCCCAACAAAAAACAACCTCCCGCCGCCCCCGCCAAGCCACATTCTAGTGTTTGTCTTTACTTTTCTGTACTAAGTAATAGGTAATCATGTGAGAGGACTCTATATTTCTAAAACTGAAATGGCTCTTTATTAATAGAGCTACTTCTTAAGGTGCTGCAACTAGTTAGCATTCCAGTTATGCACACAGACCAGCTTTCTGGTAATGCCTCCTGTCAAGGAAAACACTGAGGTGCTGACGCCCGTAGAGAGTGGGGCTCAGATCCACTGCTAGGAAGCAGCTGCTGCAGCAGTCAAGCCAGCAGAAGGGAGGGGAAGGGAAGGGAGGCGGATGGGGCAATTTGTGCCTTGACCATGGAGGGAGGGACTGGGGTCCCCCCAAAGCTCAGGGCCCTAGGCATGTGCCTAGCTTGCCATTAATCTGGCCTTGCCTACAGCCAACCCTAGTGGGCTTTACAAGGGGCAAGCCTCTGGCTTTGAGACCCTGGCTTCCCTGGTGATCCATCACACTGCCACTTCTGGGAGCTCCTCCTTTTCTAGTTAGCTCCTGAGAAGGAAGGAGGGTTTTTTCTTCCTTAAAAGAAGAGGATTAACAGAATGCCGATTGTTTCCAGAAGCACAACAGACTCTGCTTCAAAATGAGCAGTCTTTATTGTGCCATTTTAATTTCCTTTGTCATTGCTGGGACCATTTCTTTTCCCTGTCTGCCTTGGGACCTTCTCCCTCCCCAGCTCTCTCAGAGCTTCACTCCCTCTCCTGAGGCTCCATCAGCCACACTTACAATGAAAGTTACAAAACTATAGTCTTAACCTGGTCTAAACCAAATACAATGAAACATTGTCATGGGGAACGAGTCTTTGTGGCATGCTGTCAGGCCTAGACTGGCATCTTCCCATGAGGTGAAAAAAGCATCTCCTGCTTAGGAAGCTATTTACAAGCATTATATTAAAGCCTGCTTCTACTAGCCCCACAAAGTGCTCCCCACCATAACTACCGGCTAAAATCCACTTAGCTTTGTTTGTCAAATCTCCAAACTCTTCCTTCCTGTAACATGTTCTTCTCACTCCAAGTTCCTGGCAGGCTGTTATCTCTCACAAGAACTGGTTGATCCTATCACTGTGATCCTTTGCTGAAATGTATTAATTCCTGCAGAAATTAACACCCTTGTCACCCTTTGGCAGACCAAACCATGAGAAAAAAATGCATAATATTAACAAAAGATAGTGCCCAAATTCTTTACATTACATTAAAAAATATATATTATTAGGTTTGGAAGCTTTACTGCAATTATTGGTGGCAGCAGATTAATTACCCCCAACCTGTACACCAGTAAGTCTAGGAAGCAACCTTATACCCACTGGAGCCTATTTAAAGGACTAATTTATTAAACCAAATTGAGACTCTTTCATCAATCATTTAGCATAATTTATAAAGCTGTATATTGAATATTAATGCCATTAGCTAGAGATACCGTTTACAAAAGTGTTTCTTAAGACTGGTGAATAGTGTTCTCATTCAGGGAACATATTAAATAACTCTGAACATAAAATATACATCCAAATAAAGAAAAATGTTAGTGAAACCAATAACGTAAGATACAGAAAATATTTAAGGAGAGTAGCTATATCAGTTCAGTAACTGCAGATGACAAAACGCATCACCGAGAGCCAGATTAACCCTTTAGTAGGCCCTAGGCAAATAATCTCATGGGCCCCTACTTAATACTGTACATTTATATATTTTTTTTCACTCAATAACTATAGTATGTAAAATAAGCACAACTGGGCCCTAGACATGTGCCTAGTTTGCCTATGTGTTAATCTGGCCTTGACATCACTGCTTGTTTCTTGGCACACTGTTTGGCAATAAACTCATTATCTGTTTACTATCACCCCTATCAAACTATCAAACTACTATTCTTTGTGTACTATCAAACACAAAGAATCTGTTTTCTATCAGATGTATTTACCAGTTATTCTCAGCTTCCATATCATGTGTAAGAAGCTAGACTTACTGAAGTCGATGGGAGTTTTGCCATTAACTTCATTAGAACAGGATTTCACTTGACAAGTATTTTTTTTATAAACTTGTTTTTTGTTAAACTTGCTTTCCTCCTCCCCCCCCCACACAAAAAAACCCCCAGCTCCACAACAAAACACCTCTCCATTGGAAGAAAAACTGGTAAATATCAATTTTACCCTATGTAAAATGTCTTAGTGTCCAGAGGCTTCACTGAGTTGTATTAGGAAGTTGCTTTCTGTCATAAAATTCACAATTCCTCATCTAGAATAGATTATATTTTAAACAGAACAGAGACGACCTCAAATTTTTGATTTATGCGAAATATAATATGTAGCATAACATATTCTATTCAACAAAACTTGAATATTATACATGACAAACAAAATACGCATATTAGTGGTTTATCTGGTCTTTAAAAAGAAAAGTTGCCTTCAAAAGACAACTGTTCATTGATCCAAGGGACATATTGAAGGAGTTCGGTAACATTTTTGAAAACATTGTAAGCATACACCCAAGAATGGTATTTTACATTTGGAAGTAAAGCCAAGCATATGCATTTAATATGTCACTGACCCTCTACCACTTCATCTGCTACCACTTCACCTGCTACTGAAACAGAGGAAAAATAATGTGTCTGGTTTTATTGCATTTCTCTGACAAATTTTATTTATCATCAGATAAACATGCTAAGAGTACAAATACATATGCTTGAAGGGAGCTATATTCCCCTGATCCTGGAGTTGTGTTTGTGTTAACAAAAATGAGGCAAGGCTTTTTTGTGACAAAATGGCTCCAACCTTATGACAAAAATAAGACTATGTAAAGGCAAGACTACCCTCTTTCCAATGATTCTAAAGAGTTATTTTGGATTAGCTACAGATCTGCTGGGGATAAGGAAGCCACAGTTCCCTTATTCCTAGCCTTGGCTCACTCCATACCAGCAGCAAGCCATTGGGGTGTTGCAGAAGATTCTGTAGTATGGGGCTGTCTAACTAGCAACCCACAGGCCACATACAGCCTGCAAGACGTTGTTGCAGTTGGGGGTTCTGGACTCTCCTTTTCCCCTTTGGCTACTGCCTTCTGCCTCTGTCCCAGAGGGCAAGGTAGAGAAGTACGTACATGGTGCAGGGAGTGGAGAGTGAATCCAGGGCCATGCAGGTGTGCAGGGCAGCAGAGGGCCTGCACAGGGGAGTGACACAGCAGCAGAGGGGAGGCCTGGCAGGTGCATGTGTGGGCCAGGGGAGCAGAGGGAAGGGCTGTGCAAGTTGGACAGCCTTGCTGTAGTTGCTCCACACCATTCATGGATTCCACTATGCTGAGGGGACCTTCCTTTGCCTAGATGATGTACTGGGATTTCAGACCCATATAAATCTGCCCTAGACCACTGGAGGATTGGAGCCATGTAAGAGGGAACTCTAACCCTGCTATGGGGAAAAGAGGGCCAGGGAAGAAAAAAAAATTAGCAAGTCCTTTTTAAAGCCGGAACTTCTGTAGCTTGAAGAAGAGAATCACTTGTGGGGAGGAAAAGCCCTGGCAGAAAAACCACAGTGATAGATGTCTTGGCTGCCAAGGGAGGCACCCAACCAAGCAGAAAGGGGCAAGCTGCCTGCTGCAGGTGACAGCAGAAACCTCCTGAGGCAAAATGACTGATACTGGACTATAGACTCACCGCTGCAGAGCCCAGCTTGCAAACAACTGGCTGCAGAACACAGCAGTGAAAGGGGAGGGGAAATTAGCAACATCTGGGCCAGGATATAAACTCTCTTCAGATAAGGATGGTGGAGAAAGATTGAGCTTTTCAGGGAGATAAGGGGATTGTAAGTTTAGTAAGGGGAAATGCTGCCTGGGAGGAGGAACCCCTGTTGGGAGAGAATGTGTGCAATGAAAGCACTGGCAACTGTTGATGTTAACCCATAAGCAGTGTTAGGGGGGCTGAGTGCACCCAGAAGACTGGGTGCTGTTTGTGTTGGTCCAGGGGGTGCCTGGAGGAATGGGTGCTCCCTGAGTACTGTGTATGTACAGTCGTTTTTTCCCCAAGTACAGGTCTTTTTTTTTTCCTGCTCTCTGCCCATTTGTTAGTGATGCCCAGTGTACTGGGGCAGCTGTGAGAGGAGTTAAGAAGGCCACAGAGCAGTGTTTAGCACCCTGTTGGGGGTGTTACCTTTTCCTGTTGGTTTTGGAGTGGGAAACAGATGGCAACCTCCACTGGACAGAGACTCCAGAGAGATCGAAGCCCAGATGGGCTGGGACCCTGGCTATAGAAAGGCAGGCTGAGGCCCCAGTCAAGGATGGAGGGAGAGGGTGGGAGAGAGAGAAGGGAGGACCCCTACACTGCCCAATCAAACCAGTAGCTGGGGAAGAAGGAGGGGGAAGCAAGGTACCCATGGCTAGACTTGGCTAGCTCTTTTGGAGACTGCCTTTGGGTATTTAAATCTTAATTATAACATTGAGGTATGGCAGATGAGAAAGAGGAGCCACATAAATGCTGCACAGCTACCAGGGAGTGCCAAGACCACCCCTGGAGGTGCACCCTGTTACAAACCATAGTTTTGGAAGAACCTAAAATCCTGGAGATTACTGAAGAACAAAAAGTACATTTTAAAGAGGAGATACGAACAAAACTATTAAGTGTTTAAAATATTAGAACGGACCTTCCTAAATGGCAGCTCTCCAGGGTTGGATGGCTATAGCAGTTTGTTCTGTAAATCTTTTCAGAACTCCTAGTGCTTCAAATGTTTCTTCATTTCCTTTGCAGAGGGAAAGCTGCCTTAATTTCTTCAGAAACGAGTATAACGGTACTCCTTGGGGAGGGGTTGGGGGGTAGATGATACAAAATAATATAATAGGTTGATCTTGACTATAAAATATTGGTAAAAGCCTTAGTAAAGTGGTTCTCTCAGAGCTGCTACTATGAGTTCACACTAATCAATCTGTCTTCGTTATAGCAAAAGCCACAAACTGTTATATTCAGTGAATACTAAATGTCACATTAAACAAACAAATAGGATGCAAAGGCAGATTTTAATAGGTTTATTTGGGACTCTTGTATAGTCCTGGAGACATTTTAAGTTAAAGGTAAGATGCATAATGTACATTAAGGTGTAATAACATTTTCCCTGTGCAATAAGCATTCCTTTATTTGAACATCTGCCAATTGGAGTCTTCTTATTGAAGCTTCAGCACAAAGCAAATGTAGCTGTTATCACCACTGCTTTCTTCTCCATCTGCTGAATAGCTTGCAATAACTATATGAAAGTCTTCTGACATTACTCTGTTCATGCTAGTTGACATCCTGGATTATTTCAGTAGGTGTATACTTCTGTTAAATGCCTTAAAGTCTTAGCAATTGCCAACTCTATAATTGATCATATTTACAGATAAAGTAACTTGGGGACTATAGCAGGGCACTAAGGGCACTAAGGTGCCTGCTACTTGGAAAGCCAGAGTAGTGGCTCAGGTGCTGGTTGCTAAGGCCAGCCCGAGGGAGTTAAGGACACACACCTGTTTAGTCAGCTGAACGGAAGGGGCAGGGCCTGGCTCAGACATAAATTGCAGGCCAAAGCCCAGGGAGAGGACAGCCTGCGGCCAAGGAAGAAGGAGCTTGACCCAAAATGTGTAGAAGAGAAAAGGCCTGGATGTGCAAGCAGCTAGTGAGCGATGGAACACCTGCAGTGTGATTTGGAGGACTTTTTAGCCATGAGGCGTAGATTTGTGTTATAGCCGGTTGCCTTGTGTTTTTGTTGTTCTTACACCGGCAGACTGGGTGAGGCTATTAGGGGTTGGAGAAGGCCTCATAGGGGCTCCACGGTAGCGTGAGGACCCCCGCGCCATAGAGGGTGCAGCATTCAGGGGTGCACTGACCCCAGCCCCGAGAAGGGGAGGCCAGGTAAAGCCAAGGCCGTCTGAGCCCTGCAAGGGGTTCGGGACCCCGAGGAGATTTGGGGCCAGGCACGGCTACAGCCACCTGAGCCCCAAGGTGGTGGTAACCCCAGAGAAAAAGGAGCAGTGAGCAGCTCCAGAGAGCGGGGGCAGCGACTGATGAGCGTCGGTGGGGCGCAGTCGCGAAACAAGCCCGAACAACATCCGGGATATGTGAGGCTTGGGGCATAGTAGAGGGGTGGTTGGAGCCATGCATAGCCCATAAGGCTGGGGTGCCCAGAACCCTATTATAGAACTGAGATGCAGGGTAGCAGCAGAACCGTAGCCAAGGGAACGAAGGGCAGCTTCCCTACAATAATTACATATATCAGAGACATGGTGGGCGAGACTCCGAGCATTCTTAGCGAACGTTTGGCACAGTATGGAGGGCCCTAGGGGAGAGCATGGCGACCCTACAGTTCCATCCTGCTACAGGGACAATATTCTGTGTTCCCACAAGGATGAAACTAGCAGGACCTTGAGAAATTCAAATAATGGTATATACATCTAACACAATTTAAATTTTATAACTCTAAATCTGAAAACCTTCTTGTAAACTCTGCCTTACTTGGCATCCTTCAAAGAAGATGTAACTTATTATCTGTTGTTGGACATGTCAGTCCGATTAAAATAGCCATCTTTCACATGCTGTACTTATTTCAAATTGTCACAATACTTTTTTTTTCAAAGAGAGAACATGAAGCGAGTTTTATATGCCTTGCAGAGGCAGAGAATCCAATTGCTGAGGCTCCAGCAACAAAGTGAAAGGAGGTATTTCCCAAAACTGGAAGTATTATTACTCATTGGATAATTCAATGTTTGGATCATGTTACATTTTACAGACTTTGAAGATGGCTGCACATGCCAAAGTACTGAGTGCTATTACTTTTGATATACTTATTCCATTGCTATCAGTGGTGAAGACACTTTTGATCTATCAGGAAATTGGGTGGTACGCGATCTGAGGTATTGCTCTGCACACACGTAAAATGTGATTGGTATAATGCAACATCCTCACTGAGTTGCTGCATGTGTGGACTGCTCTATTTGCCCCAGGTATAGGATGATATTAACTTTTAAAAAGATAGGAGGCCAAGGGTCTTTTCATTGGAGACTTCCAAGCACAATGAGGTTAAGGTTTGAACAGTTCAGAATTTCTTCTTGGGACTTGTATGTGTACAGGTTTCCCTCGTCAACCACAGTTTTGCCAACTATGGTTTTGAGTATCCACGGTTAATATTCTGTACATCATTTTGGCTAGTGTGGTATAGAGTTTTGAGTAACCACGGTTTTATGTGGCCACACATCAGCCTGCCAACCCCTTGGCTCTCCTTATGCCTCTCCTCCCTGCTCCCCTTCCAGCCTCTGCTCTCTCAGCCAGAGATGGCCCCCAGCCCTGCCTGAGGTGCGCATGGTGGCAGGGAGCTGCCCTACCTGCAGTGGCAGGGAACAGCAGGCCTGCTCGCCACTGTTCCCTGTGTCCCCTCCCTCCCCTTCCCTAGCCCCCCTTTCCCTTCCCTTCCCCTGGGTAAGAAGCAAATGCACTGGGAGAGATGCTGCTGCTGTGCCCTGGGTGTGCTCCATCCCTGTGTACCCCCTATAGTACCCCTAGGGGTATGCCTACACCTGGTTGGTCACCCCATGTATTAAAAGGTAAGTTAAAATGATTTTTATACACTATACTGTACAGTATTCAAGTCTATAACCCCATTTATCCCATACACCTTTAGTTTTACCAATGGCAGGAACTTTCTGGAGCCTAACCCCTGCAATTGGCGAGGGAAACCTGTGTCTACAACTTAAGCACAGCCTTGGCATGGTTATTAAAGAAGAAATTACAGCATTGGGGGAGGGAATATTAGACTGGAAAGCAACAGCCAAATAGTAGCCCAACCAACCAGCTTTAATATATTTTTTCAATGAAGAAATTTTTGCATGTCTTCATAAATTAAACCAAACACAACACTTAAAAAAAAAAAGTCTTCAATACTGTCTTCATTGTACCTCAGAAACCAGTCTTCTATGTGCAAAATTAAAAATATATGTCTACTAGCTTAAACCAAGATAGGCACCGGGAGGAAACAGGAAATACTCTCATAGTGAATGACATGTTTGCAGCAATGCATCTCGTACAACTGAACACTGAAATACTCTCTTCTTAATCATTTACAATAATTACGAGACTGTCCAGGGTGGGGAAGAAAGCCCCAACTGAACTGGCACCTCCACACCACCCAAGCTTTTCAGCATGAAACAATTCAGACTGCAATGATTCAGGTTCAGTTAGTAATAAGCTAACTATGCATGCTCAGAACAAGTATTAAGCCATCCAGGTGCATGACTGGGCTTTGTAAACACCAAATACCTGTCTGTAGTGAAGAATTTGAAAATGGAGGCCTGAATTCTTAGTCACATAAACAACCCTTTATACAACTCAGACAGCATAAAGGGACGCTAGGTCTTATCTAAACCTATCCTATGTTGCCACCAGAAATTAGGGGGACAAAAAACAGCTGCTGTCACCAAGCCACAAAGTTTGGCATACCCAGGTACTTCTTGTGGTTGTACTACAGCAGTTGGCTTGCCACAGTGAAACATGCAGTCCTAGCAGGCAACGGAAGGTGCAGGAGGTCTACAAGCACCTCTGTTGGCTAGTAGACAGTGGGAGGAAGCTTTGCTTTCACAGTAAAGCTTCCCACTGTCCCACAGAGACAGTGGAAGCAGGAGTTGTACTGCTACAGGGGAGCTTTGGGATGGACACACTCCAGAAGTTTTGCTGGCAAAACCAGGTACTGCATATTTGGTGTCTTTCAAATATATAAGACCATTGCCGGTGCTATCCATCTGCAAGTACTTAAAAAAAAATTAATACTAAACAATTACCAGTTTCCTTTGCCAGATAATTACTCACACTTAAATTGTGGAAGTAATGACCTGAAGTATGCTGATTCAAAAGACAGGAAGTCTGCATTAATTGCCTTTAACATTAACAGAATAAAAAACTTCTGGTAACAAAGTGAACCTCTGACAGTATTTTAGGAACTGATGAGCCTTCAAAACTGGCTTAGCTGTAGCTTGAAGACTACTTTTTAAACACTAACATCCTGAGCACAGTTAGCACATACCTGTACTATACAAGAGCCATTTACATGTAAAACTATGTGTGGCAACATGGCACTCCCCGCTTAGCCACAGTGCTAGGATCCCCACTTGCCTATGGGCACACTATCCACTTGATTTGTCTGCCACGCCTTGTTCTTAATTAATTAATTCATGATCTTAATTAAGGCGGGAGGCTGCCCATTTTATGCCCCGATGCCAGGGGGCACTATCTGCGGCTCCAAACCTCCCCTATACTGCAGCCCATGCCTCACAGATGGCACCCAGATGACAATATCCTCCTGGCCTACAGCCAGAGCAAGTTTAGGCCATGCCGTCAGGCCTCAGTCTCATGCACACTCATACTGCCTGCCTCTCACTCGTGCTTCACACACTCCACCCTCTCTCACAGGGTCTCTTTCATCCATCGACAACTTATTCCGCCTTGCTTCCTCTTGGAGCAGGCCCCTTAGGCCATAGGCTTAGCTAGTCCATCCCTTGGGTGGCAGACACCATCATTAGCCATCTGGACGAGGGTGTGGAGAGCATCCTGTTCAAGTTCGCTGATGACACCAAGCTGTGGGGTAAAGTGAATACA
>NW_017728931.1:72435203-72437769 GCF_001723895.1 Crocodylus porosus | reverse complement strand
GGCCACTCATATGGTTGGGAGCCTCCGTGGCCAGCCCTATGAGGAGAGGCTGAGGGACCTGAATCTCTTCAGTCTCCACAAGAGGAGACTAAGGAGGGATCTTGTGGCTGCCTACAACCTTATCAGGGGCCAGCAGCAGGGACCCGGGTAAAGTCTGTTCACCAGGGCCTCCTTTGGAGTCACCAGGAACAATGGCCACAAGCTGAGGGAGGATAGGTTTAGGTTAGATATTAGGAAGAACAACTTCAGTGTAAGGGTGGCCAGAGCCTGGAACAGGCTTCCCAGAGAGGTGGTGCTCTCACCTTCTCTGGAAATCTTCAAGAGGAGACTAGATAGGCACCTGGCTGGGGTCTTATGACCCCTGCCTCCCCCAGTGCTCCTTCCTGCCCACGGCAGGGGGTCGGACTTGATGGTCTGTCTAGGTCCCTTCCGACTCATGATTCTATGATCTTTTGGGCCTCTCTTGCAA
The DNA here is from genome assembly GCF_001723895.1 of Crocodylus porosus. Lineage (NCBI taxonomy): Eukaryota > Metazoa > Chordata > Crocodylia > Crocodylidae > Crocodylus > Crocodylus porosus. The sequence continues at coordinate 72,437,300 of NW_017728931.1, read as the reverse complement.
CCCTCAGTGGGGTAGTGGCCAGCCAATTACCCGACCAGGTCTAACCTTACTCTGGCCGCTTCTGGGGGCAACTCGATACATATAAATACATGGCCGTCTGGTTCTTCTCCCCCACACTGGGGTCCTTATCTCTGCCCCCTCACTGGGGTTACCCGTTACCAGGGCATTCTTATCCGGCACCATGACTGGTCCTCCAGGGTCACAGGGGACTCTCACTCCCCCCCCGGAGCAGCATGTCAATGTGCTATGTTCTGCCCCACTTCACTCAGGACTACTCACCTCACCCTTGCTTGGGGCTACTTGTCGCAGCCCCTTCACCAGGGGCTCCACACTGCCCCTTCACCTGGGGCTAACCCCTCACTTGGGACTCCAAACCGCCCCCTCATTTGGGGCCACAGGGAGTCACACCCCAGTGGGCTCAGGTGGCCATAGCCATGCCTGGCCCCAACTTTCCCTCTTGAGGTCTCGCACCCCCACAGGGCTCAGGTGGCCACAGCCATGCCTGGCCCCCACTCTCCTTCCTTGGGGTCTTGCACCCCATAGGGCTGAGGTGGCCTCCATGGTGGGCCAGTAGGGGGCACTCCTGCGTTGAGCCACCCACCTCCCTGCGCCTGACCACCTTCAGGCTCCGAGTGCCTCAGTAGGGGTGCCTCGTGTCTGGCTGACCCCCTTCCTGGAGCACACTCGCAAGCCTGGGGGTAACGTAAGCTGCCACCACCCCGAGAAGGGACTCTCTCGGCCCTGTGTCCTTGGGGAAACACAGGCCTAATAGTCCTACAGGTACTTGACCCAGTACAGGCACTTGGGGCACTTCCCCAAATCGGGGGCCGAAAAGGAAAGTCTCCGCAGACCTAAGGGGCCTCTTAGACATAATTTAGACCCACCCCGCAATAAGTCTCCTACACCGGTCACAAAGGAGAACTTTATTGATTACAGGGGGTAGGGTGAAAATAGGGTACAAGATAGAGCAATATCATAGAAATCCCATAGAGCAAAACAGTCTGGCTGAGGTAGCCTTTTGATCATGCATCTGAGTTACTGCCAGCTATATATCTAACCAGATCTTGAGTAGCTTACTCACAAGCATCATCCAGAGGCTGTTGGAGATTCCCTCTGGAGGCAGGCCATTCCTAGCTCATGAGTTATGGGGGAGAAAGCCAGTTTCAGATGGTAAAACTCCTCTCTAAATCCGATTCCCCCGCATGGCTGCTGCCCCTTCCTCCTGGGCAGTCTTAACTTATATAGCCCTGTGACCTCATTCACCTGGTTCAGTGGAGGCCAGCTCCGGTTGGCTGTTGGCCAACCGATTTGAAATACATCACTAGTTGCCAGGCAGACTCTAGCCCACCAGATAGATGCCCCTCACCCAGGTAGCTGATACCAGTCAAGTAGGCAGAGGGAGCAGGTTTCCCCCCTCCCTCAGGAATGTATCCATCTCAGGTTACCTAAAGAGATAGGGTAAAGGTGTGTCTCCTCTGCTGGGCCCACCCTAATCAAATTGTCGCAGCACATAGATTTTGGGGAGAAACAAAGGTGGCTTCCTGCCACAGCCTCTGCTGCGCTGGGTCCCCGCTTTCCCTCCAGTGTTATTTAACCCACCTGAAGGTGAGGGATAGGGTTTAGGTACCCCTACCCACCTTTCACCAGGGTGATAACTGGCCTGGCATTTCCTGGGGGCTCCTGCGCCACTGAGAGCCCAATAGGCCACCCACTCCTGGCAGGGTGTAGTTTTAGGTCATGCCCAGGACCAGGAGCCTCCAATCCATCCCCTACAGCTTCTCCCTTATCTCCAGGTTGTTATGGAGCTTCACAGCCAGGCAATGTTGCTGCCTTACCAGCCAGCAGGGAACAGAGCTGTTTATATAGGAAGCCATGGATCTAAAATGACTGCCTCAGTCAAGCACCTGCTGGCTGCTTGGCTCTGGGTCTTAAAGTGGCAGGCACCCAGAGTGCCCTGCCACACATCTTCCCCCTTTAAATCATAGGGGAAGTTTTCCTCAGCTGCTGCTCCAAAGCAGGCTCCCCTCGGAGCCTGTGAGACCCCTTAAGTGGTGAGCACCTCCAAAAGGTGCTTCACCACACTTTTTTTTTTTTTTT
>NW_017728931.1:72429230-72435103 GCF_001723895.1 Crocodylus porosus | reverse complement strand
TTTCTGTTTTTTTGCACCGGTCCTGGAAGCACTGCAATACCAGGTCAATGCATGGAGTGGATGGAGCACACTCCGGTTCCACCACCCAATACCAAAAAGAATCTGTTCAATGTAGACCTTCTATGGAGGACATATCTACTGTAGAGAATATATTAGTAAGTGTTATGCATCTTGTGCATCACCACACACCTCCCCACTTAGAATGAGATCTGGGGGGGCTTCACCTGGCAGCTTTCCCTGCTGGGCTCAGCCCAGCTTACTGCAGCCCCTACCACATGGCGAGCACCCCAAAATGCTCTGCCACACAGTGTTTTCATAGCCATTAGCTTTTATTGCTACTACATATTTCCTTTTCATAGTCTATTTTTCATCAGAAAGATAGGTAAGGTACAACAAACTTACATACACACATTAAGATAGAATGACCTACAGAAACCAACCATTATATATGTTTTTGTTTATTCTGTAGATAAAATATACTTATCAATCAGCCTCTAGCTTGGGTTTTTAGTATCCACAGAAACTGAAGAAATCTAAGAATGACATCACTTGTGACCTAGGTTGTTGTTTTGTTGTTTCCCCCTTTCCTCCTCTGCCCCCCAATCCTAACAAGAATTTCTAATATTCTAATGCTGCTTGACATTTCATTAATTACAGTTTCAAGCATACCTTTGAGTCAATGTTGCATTTTATATGTACACTTTACAGATTTTGGAAACAGTTTTATGTTATTGAACTCTTATTTCATAAAAATGAATGAAAAAGTATCTTCCTTTGGCACTCTGTCTGTTCAGTAACTAGGAACTTTTCATGCACTAGGTTCTAGCTTTCTAGTTTTTCTGTTTCTTCATAGCTTACCACAACTTCCTTTCTTGAGAGCAGCTGAAAGTGGTGTTTGAGGGCAGAGTGGATGGTTAAACACTGATGTTACAAACCTATCTGGCACCTCAAAGTTGTTTCTATGGCAGCAGGGGTCTGGAGAAGTAGTGTTTTGAATCTTTCCAGTCCTCAGGTACCAGATATTTGAAAACAAAGAACATCAATTAAAAACACAACACTTCCATTTCTATGACTACAGTTCATAGTCATGTGTGAATGCATGTTCTGTATTATCAAGAATCATTAAGTGGCCTTTTGACACATTTGATATATTCACAGCAGTATTGCCAACTCTCATGATTTCTGGCGTTGTTCTTAAAGTCTACACTTTGGGAATGTGAAAAACTTAGCTCTTTCATACACACACTTCTTATATTAGGAAGTTGTTTTCTGTCATAAAATTCTGATTCCTCATCTAGAATAGATTATCTTTTAAATAGGACTGAGACAACCGCAAAATATTTGACTTGCGTTAAATGTAATATTTAACATAACATTCTATTCAACAAAAGCTAAATATTATACATGCCAAACAAAATATGCATTTAAGTGAAGTGTTTTGTCTTTAAAAAGAAAATCATCTTCAAAGACAACTGTTCGTTGATCCAAGGAACACAAAGTTTATGCTTTGGGAATGTGAAAAACTTAGCTCTTTCATATATATACACATGAATCCTTATGTTTCTTAACTCCTACTTTCCAAAAGTTCCCTGTGCACTACCCTCCTTTATCCCCCTCTACTAGAGAGATTCCATATATGCCAGGAGCTCTGTATGTCAATCAGTTCTATTATTTATTTCACAGCTGAAGTAGACTGGTCTAGCCAAAATAAAAATCCCATAGTCAGGGAAACATATTATTTTAGTGGATTTATATTGTTTGCCTGGGATTAGGTCCTCTGTGTTCTAGGATTCCTCTATGCAGCTCATGGTTTGTCTTTTGAATCAAGGACTCTTTCTCCAAACTTGGATGTTCCAAAGAGCTAACAAAGAGCGCTACTTCAGAAAAACAGAAGCGTGTTCCCTTCCGCTGCTCTCTCCCCCACTCCTCTGTATGCCACCTTTGCTAACAGTCCAGTTCCTTGTTATGTCTTTAGTAAGATTCAGATGCGCTACATCTATTCCATGCATATAAGCAAGAAAATTAGTTTTCCTGGGTTCCAGTTAACCCATTGTTCCAAGCTGTTTCTACCTTAAGGGGTAGGTGATCATAAAGATTTAACCTATAATTGTCTCTGTGTAATGGGTTGCCTCCAGACGTGGCCATGAAATCCCTGGTGGGCCCACTATACCTATTCTCTTGCTTCAGCTCCCCCACTGTGGCCTCACTGTCTCACCTGTCACACCTTTATGTAAAAATCATTATGTTTTGGTGTCTTGTTCTACTCTGCTCATCATTAGGCTACCAGTCTACCCAATTCTCACACCCTAACCTGAGCAGGGCTCCTTCTTTCTCCATATATTCATGTCTGCCTGTCCTGATAGGAAACCAGAGCACCTGCCTCTAGGCCTTCATCCTAGCCTGTTCCTGACAAGCCACCTTTCAGGGAACTTTTGCCCCTCTTAGACCTTCTGTAGGGACCACCCCCAGAACACAGAGTTCATCTCTGGCACCCACCATAAAGTGCCCTTCCTAGATCACTCCTGTAACAGGGAGCGAGAGGCCTCTGTTGCTTTAGGGTGGAAACTGAAATAGTGAAGGCCTGCCCTACAGGCAGAAGCAGGCAGCTGCACGTAGGCTGGCTGCAGAAGAATAGGCAGTTAGGGAGCTAAAGGGTAGCAAAGAGCTACCTGGTAGCTAGCTATAGGGCAATAGGCAGTGGGTGAGGGCTCCAGGTAGGACGGACAGTAGCAAGTGCAGTTCAGCCAGGAGAACAGAAGTAAGCTGCTCATTAGGGAGCATACTTCAGAAGTGCTCCGGCACTGGTCAGGGGCACACTGGAACAGAAGAGGAGGAGCTCAGGGAATATCAATATAGGCCCTTAGAGCAGCACTGGTAGCTCTGCCTTTAACTCTACAAAGGACAGGGTTCCTGCAAGCCTGGTCAGGTACTCCCAAGGACTAAGAGAGCCAGTGAGTGAAGAGGTGCCTTTAGCAGTGTTTTGTTAGGAGCAGTTTGCTTGCAACTATGTTTCAGTTTCAAATGGAGGACTGGTTTGTGGCTGTAGGAGTGAGTAAGAGGCTGGGAATCCAAAAGTCACTCAGAGTGAGCCCTGAAAAGAAGCAGAGATGCAAGAGACTGGACCAAAGAGGGTTAAAGGCCTAGCTGGTGGAGTTGGAGCCTAAGAGGGCCTGATATCAGGAAAGTGTCAGAGGCACAGGGGCAGACTTGGGCAGAGTGGGCCAGAGCCAGCAACTGAAGAATGAGATGCAGGAAGGCTGAGACTCAGAAGCTGGGTCAGAGTAAGTGGGCCTAGGCTTGAAGTCTACAGCCAGTGAGCTAAGACCAAGGAGGCTGAAGCTTTTGCTAGCTGATGAAGCGTATAAACCTCAAGGCATGGGTGTGGCTATGGGAGAGTCTGGTGACCATGATTACAGTGGACAATAAGCTATGAACCAACAGTGTGCCCTTCTTGCCAAAAAGGCTAATGGCATGCTGGGCTGCATTAATAGGAAAGTTGCCAACAGATCTAGAGAAGTGATTCTTCTCCTTTATTCAGCACAGGTGAAGCCACATCTGGAGCAGTGTGTCCAGTTTTGGGACCTGCCCCCTACAGAAAGGATGTGGACAAATTGGAGAGAGTTAAGCAGAAAGCAGCAAAAATTGTTAGGGGACTGGGTCACACAACTGAAGTGGTTGAGGGAACTGGACTTAATTAATATGGAAAAGAGAAGACTGAGAGGGGATTTAATAGCGGCCTTCAACTACCTGAAGGGTGATATGAAGAAGATGGAGCTAGACTGTTCACAGTGATGGCAGATGACAGAGCAAGGAACAATGGGGTCTAGATGCAGCAAGGGAAGTTTAGGTTAGATATTAGGAGAAACTCTGTCACCAGGGCAAGGACAGACATTAAAAAACCTGAGCCTGAATTGATTCAGTGTTTGCAGGCTAGTCTAACCTGGATAGGCTGAACCAGTTTGTAACTGGACAGACATTCTCTTTGGACTGAGGAAATTCAGGCACATGCCTGCAGTGGCTCGGGCTAGAAACTGGGGTGCTAGAGCAGCCCTCCCTTCCCTTGTATTATGCTGAGCTGAGGGTTGGTGTGCCTAGGCCCTGGTTAGGGAGGTCTGCCTGCACAATACCAGACTTTTCCCTGCTCGCTGCTCAAGGGGAAGGAATGTTGCCAGACCCCAGACTCGTGCTAGCACTCTGAGCCAAGGGGGAGAGAGGTGCAATGCATGCATCTGTTGATGATGCAAAGCTTTTTAATCTCCCCCCTGCTTCTTTATACTGTCTGCAGCAAACTGACAGGTGAGCAAGCCAGCAGGGGGCTGATAACAGTGTTTATCACCCAGTCTGCAAAACGATAACTTCTCTCCATTACTTCAAACTCTTCTTAAACAGCTTACCAGCTGACCTGTTGATTAGCTCCAAACAGCCCTAAGCAGTCACTGTTCTGTCTGCCTGTTCAAGTAAAATTGGAGACACACACATCTGCATTAGCTAGAATACCACATGCCTAGGGTCTGTGAGGCTAGGATTCCTGCTATGGGAGATTGGGGGGGTGGGGGTGAGGGGAGGGGAGGGCAGGGGGAAGCCAGGCAGACCCTGCTGCAAGTCTCTGCTGGAGCTCCAGCCAGAGAGCAGAGGGGAGGGGCCAGCCCTTATGTGGAACATGCCAGGATGCTGGGAGTTTCTGGTTTATCTTAAACCAACAAGGGGTCTGGGACAGACAATGCATAAACCAGTTTGACCCAAATCAGTTAAGTCTGATACTGCATTTAACCAGGTTTATCTCAAACCAGTTTCAGCCATTTTCAAACTGGTTTATGTGCACTGAACTTCTGTTCTGTTACAGGTTTAAACCAGTTTCTGATCACTTAAACCAGTTTATGTGTCATGTCTGTCCCTAGCTCAGGAGGTTAGTAAAGCACTGGAAAGGCTACCCAGAGAGTCTGTGGAATCTCTACCCTTGGATGTAGATAAACCCAGGTAGACAAAGCCTTGGCTGGGAGGGGATAGTTGGAGATGGTCCTATTTGAGCAGCAGGTTGCACTAAGTGATTTCCTGAGGTCCCTTTCAACTCTGACTTTTCTATCATTCTATAATTAATGCCCCTAGGCCACCAACTTAGTGGGTGAGGGGCAAGCTTAGTGCCAGGTGGGCATGCCACTGATGGTGAAGAGGCAAACTGAGGCTCACTTCAGGGCCTTGGGGGCAGCCTACCTAAACACTAAAAATATGAATCAAGGTGTGGCAAGTGAGACAAGGGAAGGTACTCTGAGGGGCCAAGGTGAGGCAGGAGCATCTGGGTTATCAGGAGGTGTCGCAGCTGCCCTTGGGATCAGGGCCTGCAACAAGTCTTTCATGGCTTCCAACCTTTTTAGCCATACCCATGCCTCAAGTCTAACTAGACACCATGCACCAGACTCCCAGCCTTTGCAGTGATGCTCCCTCAGCATGTCAGTGCAGCTGGCCCTTGAAGGGCTTAAAGCACAAAGTACCTCTCATGTACCTTCTATCATCTTCAACCACCCTAAAACCTCCATTAACACAAGCCCCAAGCAGAAACAAAACATAATATTTAGCTCCCTGCACAGCTCCTTCACTTCTAGAGGTCTAGACAAGTCTGTGCCCCTAACCCTACGCTCAGCTTATATGTTCCCTTTCTTTCCACAGTTCTAGCCACCTGGCTGTCTGGAAAGAGAGTGTCTTCCCACCACATTGCTAATTAGCCTAATCAGCAGCTTAGTTTCCTGCTACCTGCTGTTTGCATGCTGGCCTTGGTAGCTCTTTAGCTGTGTTGCTTGTCTTAACTACACTTGCTCTGCTGCCATTGGTGACGTGTAGGGGGTGCATGCAGGTGCACGTACACCCCCTGAGATTGG
>NW_017728931.1:72418696-72429130 GCF_001723895.1 Crocodylus porosus | reverse complement strand
CCCGCTCCTGGGAGGCAGTGGTGGTTAGGGTTAGGGTTAGCAAGCTTCCCCTCCCTACCTGTCATTTTTAATGGAAAATTTGCTAGTGTGTTAATAGCTACCTTCAACCAATTTTTTGGTTTCTAAACAATTAGAGGTAGTTGAGGCTGCTGGCTCTGCTAATCAGGCTAATCAGCAGATATAAGGGCCTCTGTAGCTAAAGATTTCTGTGTTGAATAGATCTGATGTAGTTATGACATTACTAGCAACAGGTCAAAGAGAGAAATGCCACCAAGTTGAGTGTTATGCCATGTTTAGCTAGTAAATGTCAAGTTCTTTCTTTATAATTATCTAAAGTTCTCATCCTCTGCTCTGGCATGAGGAGTGCTGTGCAACATTACTATAAATCCTATATCCAAAGGCTCAGCATATTAAGGGTTGGAGCAAATCTACTCCAAAGAAAGATGTGAATGTCAGTGCACTGGTAGGGTTGTTGTATGTTTGGGCTTATGGGGTGGTACAGACAATGAGTCTTTGGAGTCACTGACACACTGAAGGCCAAAGATATTGTCCAGGTACCGTATAATGATAGATACCAGGGGGAAAGAATCCAAAGTTATGGTCTTTGGGTCCTGCCCTGACTTCTTATTGTATTTTGGAATGATAAACAGTTCTAATACTGCCAGTTGATGAGGTAAAGCATAGGAGAAAAGGATAACACTTAAACTAAAGAGTCAAGGTTTAATTTTATAACCATAAACCAAAAGTGACATCCAGTGGTATGTAAATCTAGACAGAATATTTGGATCTCATGTTACGAGAAGTGCAGCAGAATTATTTTCCAGATAAAATGTCTCCAATTGTGCCAGCTTCATTAAGTTACTATCCACTATCACTTTAGGGTAAACAGAGACGTTCACGCAGGTTAGGGGGTGCTTAGATCACATTAAAAATGGCTACCTGGTGTAAGTTAGTTCACCCAGGTGTGGACCTTACTTAGATCTCTAGTTAGGTCAAACCAAGTGAGAACTGTACAGAAGTTCAGGAAGATTAGGTTGGTCTAAAAATGACCAACCCAATCTAAGTTAACTGTACCTCTGAAGTAGTCCAACTTGGATTGGGTCTCGTGAGACTGAGCTGACTGAACTTCTGTACAGTTACCAGTGCAGCCCCAAGGCTAGGAAAGCCCAGCTGCTGTCCCCAGCCCTGGGGATGTGCTCTTCTTACTTCTTCCTCCCCACCAGGTTTAGGATCCTGGCCGCTCACCCCACCCCCAGATGGACAACAGCACCACAAAAACCAGCCAACCCAGTCTCCCCTCTCTACAAACCCACCAAATGCCTCACCTGGCAAGCTGTTCCCAGTGCAGGTTTTACCAATGTTTACCCATGCTGGGAGCTGAGGAAGTAAATTGGGGCAGGTGGAATGGTGGGGGTGGGGTTGCTGAGGAGGGATTGTTTGTCTGGGTTGGGGGCTAAAAATAGTTGGCGGGGAGGGAAGAGCTTCCCATCCCCTCCCTGAGGACCCCACTAGCTCCCATGATCCCACCAAAACCTCCTAGCCCCCACCAAGCAGACTACTTGCCCCGTCTAGATCTCTGTAACAGGGGGCCTTCTCAGTGCCGACTTCCCAGTGGCCTGCCCACCAGTTTCTGGGCTAACTGCCCGCCTTCTCTCCTGCCACGCCTTGATGTTAATTAATTAATAGATGTTAATTAAGCAGGAGGCTTCCCATTTCTTGCCCCAGTGCCAGGGAGTGCTATCTGCAGCTCCATTCCTCCCCTACACCGCAGCCCAAGCCTCGAAGATGGCATCCATGGTTCTCACAATCACCAGCCCCTCGCTGGGCCTCAGAATCCTACTGTTGACCTCTCTACAATCCGTCCATTTTGGAGGCCTAATCTGCCTTCATTCTCAGCAACATAGCTCCCCGAGCTGCTTCCCCCTCATGGGTGTGGTCCCCCTGGGACCTTTGGCTACACTAGCGCTAGCCCACCTCCAGGCCAGTCAGAACCCCAGGCCCTCAGCTCTTGGGCATTCCTTGCAGTGGGCCGCTGGCTCTTCAACCCTTCCAGTCCATTGAGCTTTCAGGGGAATGTTCAGACAGGTTCATGAGTCTATGGCCTCACACTCTTCCTCTGTGGTCCACCTTCCAGCCCACCTGCAGTTTTAGGTTGTACCCAGGACCAGGAGCCTCCTATCTATCCCCTACAGCTTTTCCCTTACCTCCAGATGATACCAGCAGCTCTGCAGCCAAGCAATGTTGTTGCCTGGCTTCCCCACACCAGAATGCCCTGTTTATACGGGCAGCCCTAAATCTAAACTGGCTGCTCTCTCAGGCAAGTGGCAGGCACAAACAGTGCCCTGCCACAATCCCCCAGGTTCCTTCAGTGAATTCCACTTGCCCCCCCCTCCCCAATTCTCTCCAATCACCCAGATTCTTCCTACAGGCCCTGGTTGCCCCGCTAATCCCTCCAACCCCTCCAGTGAACCAGAGCTCCTTGACATCACATACCTCACTGCCAGAGATGGATCCAGATCCTGCACAGCCCAACAGCACCAGCAGGGCAAATTTCAGCACCAGCTCAGTCTGGGCCTTCCCAATGGATGCCCAGGAGACCTAAGGAAACAATGGAAGCCTCCCACTTCACTTCCCCTAGGGACTTGACCAGTGCTGTCAAGTCTTACTGTCTTGGACCCTCCTGTTTTGTTCCTGTATTTGACTTTTTGGCCATGATCCACTGCAGCTCTGACCACAGTCTTACTTGACCTTTTGCTTGACACCCTAGCTCTGGATGGATACCTGGATTTGAACTTGGTTACCTGGCTTCTGGTATACACTTAACTTGCATCCTAGCTTCTGCTTTTTGTTTCTGGTTTTCTGTTTCTTGGGTCTTGCTTCATAAGTTCCTGGCTCTTTGTTCCTAGTTCCTGCCTGTTGACAGGGGGGCTTTAGACTGCTTTGTTGACTCCTGGCTTACCTTAATGTCTGCCCTTGCCCGGGACTTGGAGGAGCCCTGCAATCCATATCTGGCCTGAGGGGCAAAAACAGTTTGACAATCCTGATTTAAACAAAATGATTACTTTGTCGTATTTGCAGTAAAAACAAATAGATAGCATGCTTGAAAAACCAGACCTTTTAGCTAAACATTTGCCAGACTCTCTGACCCTATCCCTACCTCCAATCTGTTCTGCAAACAGGATCTGACTCCACTGTTAATTGTTTCCTGTGATGTGGGAGGCAAGGACCTTCTGTAAGAAGCCAAGTCCTCGCAGCTCTCACTGAGGTTAACCAGAAAGCCCAGCTCCAACCTAAGTGTCCAAAAAAGTACAACCATAATACTCTGAATGAATGTAAAGCCTCATGAGAACCCATGAATAGCAGCATCAGCTGGTACCTGGGCACCTAGGTAGAAAAGGAAGGACCAGACCGTGCTTCTTATGTCCTGCACTTCAGGGAGCACTCCCCTTTAGCCACAGTGACAGTGCAAAGGTAGCCAGCTCAGCAGACAGAATGTTTTTTCTGGTACCAGCGTTGCCCAAGCTTCTCTGAACACCTGAGAACCTCACCATAGGTTTTGCTGGTAAAACATTTGCTAAAGGGCATAGAGATGGAAGCTATGGAAGTCTAAATTCAGGTGAAAGATAGGGCAGGACAATTTAGAGACTTGGTGGTTCAGTGAGGCATGAGGTTTTTGTAGGAAACAACCTACTTTGTGTAATGCTAGTGCAGGGGCTAAAGGGCATGATCTGTAACTCCAGCAGAGTTTTGTAATGTAGGCAAGGGTCAGAGTACATCTACACAGCACTTGCAGTGTTTTGCAGAGATACACAGGTGCTGCTGTGGCACTTGACCAATATTAATTTACTCTACTCCTCAGGGTATGGTTATACTTCTTAGCATTGTGTTTATACACTTTCAGTTCCATATGTGTAAGGTTATGCTCCTGTCCGGCATGCTATACCGCAGAGCTGTAGATTAGCTCAGAGTGAGCTCGGCTTTCCCATATAACTCTGCTAATGCACCCCAGTGCTGATCTGTTCGTGGGCTCTTTCCATGCAGAGACTATCAAATGTGTGATGGGTCAATAATGAATAATGTGAGGAAATGAAAATCATTCCTATAATTTATTATTAGTTATTATTTACATTGTAGTATCCCCTAAAGATCCACATTGGAGACTGAGGTATCACTGTATTGGATATAGCACAAACACCTAACAGAAAGCTCAAAGACCATCTAATCAAAGTAATAAATGATAGAGAGCATGAATACAACAGATAGGTGAAGGAAAACAAACAAGGCAACAGTGAGATCGTGTTCATCAAAATGATGAGCAGTGGTTCCAGCATATAAACTGGATAACCACAATTGAGTATACAATGGGAATTACAGCAGTATTCCCTTTGAATATTTTTTCATGTAAGAGGCAAGGTTTTCTTACTATGATATCTCTTATCGGACCACTATGTAGCTGGGATAGTTAGACAAGCTTTCAATTGCAGGACTTTCTTCCTCAGGTCTGATCAGAAGGAGCCAGGTTTTTTTTTTTTAATTTTGTCTATGAGAACACTGTGGCAGGGCACTGGGGTACCTGCCACTTGAAGAAGTCAGGCAGCCTTTGAAACTGCCAGCAGATGTGGGCCAGGACGAATTGAGAGTCAGATGACTCGGGGAGCTGGCAAGTGAGGCTAGACTGGGTAGAGGGAGTCACCTAGTTCAGGAGGTGGGCTAGGCTTAGAGCAGGTATAAACCTAGATCCTGAGAGAAGCCCAGGAGCAACATCAGGAGGATTCAGCTCTGGAGTACTATTACAGAAAGGACAGGTGAAGCAGTCTAGGGGTTCAGGGAGGAGAAGGTTCCTAGGGACCCAGATGTGGGGGGGCGGGTGCTGTAGCCCAGACTGAGGGGCTGACAGTGTGGTACCAGCAAGCATCCGGGAGCCTAGTGAGAGGCTGAAAGTGTGGGAACAGTAAGGGTCTAAGAACCCCAGAGGTTGTGCTAAGTGGAAGAGAACTTCAATGAGGATGCCATCTGGGAGGCATGGGGCATGGTGCAGGGAAGGAATGGAGCCATGCAATTAACCCATAAGGCAATGACCATAGGAACTTGGTGGTCCTTTTGAGAGAGCAATTTGGGAAGCCCTGGGGCAGCCTCCCTCATAAAAGTATTAAATCTCAAGGTGTGGCAGGCGACTGAACAGGTGATTACCCAGAATGTGAGGCCTGCAGGGGCTCCAAGGCTTTACTGCCACCCTTGGAGAGGCACCCTGCCACAAACACAACTTCTGTTCTAATTTTAAATGCTAATGGAGTATAAAAGGGGGGAAAGCCAGCTGATGAAACTGCAGAGGAAGAAGCAGAATTCTCTTCCACATTTTGCTTTCTTTCATATAACTGTAAGTATAGCTATAGTTATAGCCAAGCAAAGAGCTTTACAATACAGGTTGGAATGAAAAAGAAATAGAAAGGCACCAAACTTTGTAAATAAAAGCTAAACAAAAGTACAAATACGTTTCTGTTTTCACTTTATGTGCTGGTCCAGTAACCAGTTGAACTCACTTCTCTGTGTTACATCTTAATGTGGTGGCAGACTTTGTGCAAGTGTTTACTCCTCCTAGTTGAAATCCTTATTGTTAATGGTCTCCTCTGCCCATGCAGCTGTGTCTACAACAGAAGAATAGTATGTTCCCTGGTGTAAAAAGTGTGGAGTTATTTCATGCCCTATAAGAGAGAAAATGTGAGCTGCTCTAACACGAGCTCCAAATCACTCTGTATAAGGAAACTACAGAGGGACATGTTGCTAGCAAGAGGCAGGAAGATCATTTTAGACTGAGAATTTATTGACCTATTTTTCTTTTATGTATTAATGCAGTATGGCCAGGTGGAGAATACTTCCAGTTTTAAAGTTAGTGGATGAGGATTACAAATCTGGTACAAATTAATCTAGGTGGGTTACAGACAACCAAAGAATTTTGTATGAAGATGAGCATATCTAAAAAACAGGTGAAAGTGAGAGATGTCTAAGAGTGGTTCAGAGAGACACTAGACTGAGAGAGAACAATACATAATCTACGATTGCAGTCATGCTCACTGTCACCCAAGTGAATTTTTGCCTCCATGTTGTCAACCAATTCCTCCCTGTTTGTGAGTGGCAAGTTGAAAAAAGCTTTCTCCCTAGTTGGCCTGTATACCATCTGTTTCAAAGAGTTATCCTTGACATGAACCTATGTCATGGCAGGTTGTGAAATTGTTGGGATCTGAGATCAGATCCCACTGCACTGCACAATTAACATTGTGACTAAATTATGGTCAATGCTTGTTCAATACCCAGGAGTGCCAAAGATACGTGGCCCACAGAACTGTATCATCCAGTCCCCACTGCTACTTCTGGGTCTGAGTGACCCATAAGCAGCATGTAGACCATGCTGGATGGCCCCATGTGCTGCCTACAGCACCTGCTCCAACTTATATCCTGGAACAAAAGAGTGGTCACACAGCCCTAGAGCCACTCCAGCCGTCTGGTGGTGGCTCTTGGTCTGGCCAGTACAGCCTGGTAGTAGCAGCTCCAGGGCCACACAATGCAACCTGGCAGCACAAACAGCAATTCTGGGACCATGTGGTGCAGCCTTGGAGTGGCTGGAGCAGGACCAGCTGACACACAATGCCTACTCTGTGGTTCTGGTCTGGCCCATGAACCAGCCTTGTGCCAAAATATCCGAATATCCAAAATACACCAAGTCTAAATAAGCTTAACACCCCATCCTAATCTTAACTATAAAAGTTTAGATGCCTTCATAGGGTCCTAGAGGCTCCCCTTTTTGTACTGAATCAGTGCCCTATTAATCCCTGAAATATTAGTTGGTGCTTTAAAACTTTATGCCCGTATTATGCCAGCTAGCAAACTAAAATCAACAGCAATTCAGTGGGTGGATAGTGATCTCCTATAACTTTTCAACAATAAGAAACTAATTTCCATGAAAAATAAACCTGCCACTTTTAGGGATGATTTTGTTGTTTTGCTCAGTAGTACCCTTTGCACAAAGGCAGATATTAAGGCACAGAGAAAATAGCTGCTATGCCTCATCTGTTGTTTGAAAGTTTTATTAATTAGACTTATGATATTGTAAACAGCAGTGCCAAGATTGACTTTGCCATAGAGTATGTGCACTCCAGCCTCTGGGGTGCTAAGTTTTGGGGATGGACAATTTGACCCTTAATGTGTCCCACTCACAGGACATGCTCCCCGACTTGCTTTCTTCACCTTGATCTTGTGAGTTTGAGGGAGGGTTTTTCATCGTATATGGGCACCCATGTAAGCTGTGTGTACCGATAGTGCTTGGGGTTCTTCCTCCCCTTCCACATGCCAACCAGGTCTTGAAGGAGCCCTAGGATGTATCCCAGTTTAAGTAGGAGGGTCCCGGGTTAACATCTCACTCTGTGAGTGATTCAACCCACCATGTTCAGCAGAGATTCATTAAGTCCATACATTGGAAAAAACAACTTACTACTTTCAGTAAATAAATAAATGATGCAGTCCTGAATCAATTCATAGGCAAAGAACTCTGTGCCATCCGGTGACGGGAATTCATTGACTTCTTCAGGACATAAATAAATCAATATTCTATGACTAGATAGTTCATAGAAAAGTCTCAATCAATTCATAGCCCAATTTCTTAACTCAGTCACATCCAACTGCAATTTATTAAAGCTTCTGACCGGTGGGCCAATTCAGTCCTCTCGCGACTACAGTGCATACGTAACTGAGAAGAACAACACATAAAGAAAGTAAATGGTGTGTTCCAAATCCTGAGTGCCTTTGGGTCACTTATGCCTCCCACCTGTGCAGCTCCTTCCACTTGTGGGTCCAGCGTAGTGGTGACAACAGAGAGCTTATCTTGTGCTACTCCCTGTCCACTCCTCTCTAGAGTCTGGACCCCTGAGGCTGAAGGCCCCTCCAAGCCTTCAGTCTATAGAGCTAGACCCTTCACCTGCTCACACAGCCCCTGCTAAGGCTTCACTGCCATGAAGCTCCATACACTGTCTCCTGGTTTCCCCACGCTCCTCTCTCGCTGGCTTGGGGTGCTCGCGTAGGACATCAGCCCCAGCATGACTTCCAATACACAGCCAGCATGAGCTTACAAAAGAGGGCTGACACTGTGCCTGACACTCCACTGCCAGTGTTGTTGTCACCCCTGTAGGTAAGCAGAAACCATCTCCCGCCCTTACCGGGCTCATGTTCAGTCCCCTGATGCTGCCAGGGATGCCTCCTAGGGTGCTGCTTCTCCCATGCTGCTTTGCCGGGTACTCCCCACTATCACAGATATAAATTAAGCCTTAAACTCTGCATTTAGGCGTAATATTAAAGTCCTTAATTCAACATAATGAAAACTGCCAGATAAATAGCAGTAGCCACTCAGCAGCATATTAGGTTTTTCTTCTTTCTCAGAGGCCAACATAGATTTATATGTATACATTAGAGAATCCCAATTTAACTTGCTGCCTTCTGAAACAGTCTTCTGAACTCCAACTGAACAGTGCCTTGGAAAGTCAAGAAATTCATCTTTGGAAAAGTCTTATTCCATACATGCCAACAATAATTGGAAAGGGGTTACTATAGCACTAAAACAAAGAGGATACGAATTTCCAAAAGATAACGATGACTGGCTGTAGCTAAGTCCTTGGAAAAGGCATTGTTTTACTTTTCAGATATTGCTTATATCAGAAAGACTCTGTCTCCCTTCCTTCCCTACATAGGTATTCTATAGATTAGAAATGTATCTATTTACTCTGAGACTTCTTTTCCCCTCTCAAGTTTAAGTCTTTATTTATCCTGTGTAATAAGTAACAAATGCAAAAGGGCAGCAATTCAATACACTATTCCTCTAGGAATTCTAATTTTATTCCAACCCAATTAGTAGGACACAGGAATATGGCAAACTTCCATTGCTCTTCCTGAACTGTACATGCAAAAGGATCTCAAAAAAGGCAGTTGGATCTTGTTGTTGTATTGTGTAGAAGCTCAATTTACAAAACCCTAATCACTAACAAGTGACACATGTTGAACAAAATAAACTTCTGTCAGAATCCTGGGCTCTGAGTGATTAATGAACACCAGATGTTAAAACAAATTAAGCAAATATCCTGAGGGACGGAAGGTAATAATTAAAAGGTCCACCAGGGTGAACTGTCCAGAAGCAAGGCAGGCAACTGGAAAAGCCAGCTTAATTTGTGATAAATTGCTGGCTCTGAAGTAGTTAATGCATTTTAATATTTAACTTACCATATTATTACCCAAATTCAAGATGACTTCATATTTAAGACACCTCCACAGTAACTAGATTCTATAAATTTGTTATAATTTTCCATGTATAGAATCTAATTATAGGAGGGTTATCTTAAATTCCCGCCCCCCCAGTTATGGCAGGAAAAGCAGTGCCTGCTATAGGCTGAAACCTGAATCTAGGACAGGGCTGGGCAAAATGGCATATCTGCCTGGTGGCCAGACCCCATTTCCCAGCAGTCCCTGCCCACATGGCTGGAGCTGGTTTCTATGGAGACCACAGCAGCAGTGGGGCTGTGACAGCATGGGACCAGGGTTTCCATGGAGACTGGCTCAGCAGCACTGGTAGGGTATATGGCTGGGTGGAGAGCTGCTCCAGGGCCAGGGCTGGGATCTTATGGCAATGACAACATGGTCTGGAGCTAGGGTAGAGCTGCAATCCACTGTCTGATGAAAAATTGTGTCTTACTTTGTTTCTTCCACTGAAAAAAAACTATAGAGGCAAATTAACATAAGACCTCTCAGGTTCTTGAATTAGGGTGAAAATTAAGGGGAGGGAGGAAGGAGAGCAGCAGAATAAATATACTACACTTCAGAAAAACAGGCTTTAACAAAATGAGGGAACTAGTGAGCAGGATTCCCTAAAAGGCAAGTCTGAAATGAATGGAGTCAGGAGAGCAGACTGTATTTTAAAGAGGTCCCTTTAAGGGGACAGGAGCAAATATCCCAAAGCAAAGGAAGAACAGGAAATGCAACAGGAAGCCAGGTCTGACCGCTCACTTAGGTTTCTAGCCAAAATGCAGGACCTCCATCTAACCCAGGAGGTGCACAGCCCCACCAGGGGAGACACCTTGTTGGACCTTGTGCTGGCCACAGGTGACAACCTGGTGAGGAGGCTGTGGGTGCTCGACCACCTGGGCGACAGTGATCATCACCTGCTGGAATTCACCATCCAGTGCAAGGTGGCAAAGGCCTGCAGCAACGCAGCAGCCCTAGATTTCAGGAAGGCAGACTTGAATGAGCTGAGGAGAATAGTTGGGGAGGCACTGAGGTGCTGGAGGGGAAGGAAGCCAGGTGTCCAAGAAGAGTGGTCGCTCCTTAAGGAGACGATTCTCCAAGCCCAAAGGGAAGTAATCCCAACATGGATCAAAGGGAGCAGAAGGGTGCAAAAGC
>NW_017728931.1:72413084-72418596 GCF_001723895.1 Crocodylus porosus | reverse complement strand
GTGGCCTGTTACAAACTAGTCAGAGGGGACCAGCAGGCAATGGGGGGGCTCCCTGTTCCCCCAAACACTACCAGGAGTGACTAGAAATAACAGTCACAAGCTGGCAAAGGATAAATTCAGATTAGACATCAGAAGACGCTACTTCACTCTCAGGGTGGCTAGGATCTGGAACCAACTTCCAAGCGAAGCGGTGCTGGCTCCTACCCTGGGGGGGTCTTTAAGACAAGGCTAGACAATCACCTTGCTGGGTTTGTTTGACCCCAGTACTCTTTCCTGCCCTGGCAGGGGGGTCAGACTTGATCTGCTCAGATCCTTTCCGACCCTACTAACTATGAAACTATGAAGGGGATAATGAGAATTAGCAATTATTTGTCTAAGCCAAACTTCATTACAAATTACTTGAATTCATGCCCACTAAACTGTGGCCCATTGTTAGACTTTGATATATTAGATGCTACATATTCTAGTAAGAGTATCTCAGAGAAGTGAAAATAATAATTAAGGACAAGTGCCTAAATAATTATTAATGATAAGTTTTAACTAGTCAACATAAATAAATCCATGTCTACTTTTTTTCTGAGGGCCAGTTTGTTGTTTGCCACTAATATGGGTTCTTCCACTAGTCTCGTTCTCAGTATTTTGTTTCAGATCCTAGTCAAAATATAGTCTTTTATCAGAGATGCAAATAGCAGCCCAAAAGACCTTTTCCCTATACTTTCTGGACCTTTTTTCTATATTCCCTATGAAAAAAACCCATTTATATGAGGAATGCAGGACTCAACTATCTGTATTTAGTCTACAGTAGTAAACCATAAATTGAATATGGTTAACAGTGGTTAACTATTGTGGTCTTGTTGCCAAAAAAGTCAAGAACATACTCGGTTGTATTAAGAGGAGTGTTGCTTGCAAATCGAGGGAAGTGATTCTTCTGCTCTATTAAGCACTGGTGAAGCCTCAGCTAGAGTATTGTGTCTACTATTGGGCCTCACACTTCAAGAAGGACATTGTCAGATTGGAAAGAGTCCAGCTCAGGGCAACAAAAATTATCCAGAGCTTGGGAGACAAGACATGAGGGAAGGCTGAAAGAACTAGGGTTATTTAATATTTAGCCAGGAGAAGATATGGGGGATTTGGTAACAGCCTTCAATTACATGAAGGGGGATTATAGGGAGGATGGATATTTTCTTTTCTCCCTAGACAGAATGGGCATATGGGGCAGAACTAGGAGCAACAGCCTCAAGTTTCAGCAGGGGAAATTTAGGTTGGTGATTAGGAGGAATACTCTGATCACAAGGGTGGTCAAGCATTGGAACAGGCTGCCTAAAGAAATTGTGAAATTTCCATCCTTGGAAACTTTCAAAAGCAGATTGGACAGACCCTTGAGTAAGGAGCTGGACTACATGACCTCAAGAGATCCTTCTCAGCTCTACTTTCCTGTGACCATAAGGCAAGATGAGCAGTTTTGAGAATCAGGTACCAGATCCCAATTTTTCCCCTTCTCTTTACCAGTGAATGTGCAAGCTCCACCTGCACTGGCGGTGCAGTTCTGCATTGGTCTGCCAGATGCATGGCTCTATGTTCTGGGCAGAGGGAAAAGACAGCAAGGGAAAAGTTGGCAAGTTCAAAGTTGTGCACCCAGCACAAGATTAAGGCAAGATTAAGTATTTCACTGCTGTTTCAGAAGAAACAGCAGAACTAATAGACAGTTACTGTAATGGGTTTGTTGGGATGGGAATGTGGGAATGTAGGAGTTCAACAAATCTCCCATCCTTCAATTAAAAAAAAAATCACATTATATCTTTATCTGCGAGCAACAGAAAAATATGTTCTTTCCTTGTATAACTTAAAATCCTAAACTACTATCTATACTTTCCTGTGTGTCAATAGCTCCAATTCTTCAAGTTACCCTCCAACAACTTGGATAACTCAGTAAAGGAGCCTGCAATGAACGAATGTGATACAAGAACACACACTACAATGTGACTTGAAAATAATAATTCATATCCCTCAAAACATCATACTGATTAATAATCATTTGTAATTTAGTAAAGTCCTTTTGTTTCCAGAATTTGAAGCGGCAGGAGAATTTCAACCGTGCTATATTGAAGAAATATCTGGTCAAGCTTGCAGCAGGAAACGCAGCATTTTAGTCTTGGTACATTAAATCCTGTCCTTGAAACCTGTTCTGTAAACTGAAACTAAGTTCAACACAAGGTTTGACAAAAACAGAAGAATGAAAATAAAAATGTCTCAGGTCACTTAAATGCTATTTCAGGAAGTGCTTCAAACAAGGTACCCAGAAAAGTGCACACTGCGCAAGTATTTTGCAACTTACACATTGCATAATTCCTTCTAACATGCAGTGAAGTTGTGCTTAACTTCTTCAACATCAGTAAATTGCATCACATGTAGCTTCCCTGAATATTTATAAAATATGAGAAATGCGGTCATTTACTTCTCTCTCCAGAAAATGTGTCCAGCTGAGAAAACAGCTTCTTTATTCAGTCTTTAAGGGCCCTCATATATCTGTCAGTACAGTAAGCTGGAATGTATTGGCCTGATCAAACAGCCATTAAAATTAGTGGAAAGGATAATCTGTTCAAAATCTAGTTGGAGTTTTATTTATTGTTTTTACTCTGCCTGTGCTTCTCTAATTAAGGAAAATATTCTAATTATCTAAGTACATTCTTTTTGATTCTTTTGATTCCCTTCCTTCAATTTCTCCTCCATGAATTATTTTAATTTAACTCCCCTTCTATCAATGATCTCCACAGTTAGGGACCCATTACCTGAAATCTTTGATCAGTTGGGAGAAACCAATTATATTCATGGAGTTTTTTTGTTGCATCAGTCTGAATAAAAGAAAAGTTCTGTTAAGGTGAGACACCTTAAATCAATGTAATCATTTATTTTTAATTGTATTATTATCCCCAGGAAGATTTTCCTAGGAAAAATCTTTTTTATGTATGTTTACATAAACGCATGATTTATTAACCACTGTAATGGCTGTCTAAGAGCTGTTGTACTCAGTCATATAAAAGAATAAATTAGAAACTCTTACAAAGCAGATTTTTGCCTTTTGTAGAGTTCAATATTTCTGGTCCTGTTTTTAGGATATTTGCTAGCGTCTTTCAGCTGCATTATTCCTGTGAGACCACAGCTTCCCTTCATCACTTTAGAAATAGCTTCTCTGTTGTGACTTGCTTACTTGCTAACTGAAGATGGTGGCAGGAAGCCACAATTGCTCACTCTGTTTATCTCTCCTCATCTTGCAACCCTGACAGTGCAAGTATATTTGGACAGCGAGAAGCTGCGGTAACTGGTAAGCAGCCACAGAATACTGAAAGGGACATTTCACAGCTACATATGCTGCAAGAGAAGTGCAAAACAAGTGCATTTTAACAAAAACAAGTGTTTTTTGCTCTCAGGGTATGTGCAGATGCTACACTTACATCAACCTAACTAGGTTCAGGTCAAGCTAAGTGCCAATCTGTACATACATGGGGTTAGCCCAAGCAAAAAAAAAAAAATGGCTGGCTCAGTCTAACTTAGTTCACCTGAGAGGCACACTAAATAGATTGGGTTAACCCATCCTCTGCCCCCCCAACCCTGACTGAGTTATTTTTAGCCTCCCTACCCCATGCATGGACACGCTTGCCTCTGGGAACCCACCATCCTCTCTGTGGACTTTCCAGTCGTCCCCGATCCTGCTAACCCCCTGACATCTCAGACCTGCTAGCTTCCCTCCACACTGACTTAGATTGCATTTCCAGTTTGGCTCTGGCACTGGCAAACATGCAAAAGTGGGAGCTGAACTATGATCATACAACTTCAAGTAAGCTATGTGATTTGTGGATTGGGTCATGGGAATGTCTACATGTGGCCCACCAAACATGTGCATATATTCAGACCACAGCCCTGGGGCTGGGAAAGCCCAGCCACTTGTCCCAGACCTGGGGCTGTGCTTTTCTGACTCCCCTCTGAGTGGGCTATTTTGAATCCTCCAATCCCCCCACTCCCAGATGGACAATTCCTCACCCCCCCAGCCTGTACAGACCCACCAACCCCCTCCTCTGGACCTGCTAGCCTCCCCTGATCCTGCTAGCCCCCCTGTCCTGCCCACCTGCTAGGTGCCTCATGCTGTCTGCCCACCTGCCCTTCCACCCTGATTTACTTAGATCGCTTTCCTGGCATGGCTCCTAGCACTGGTGAACATGTACACAAGTGCAGACCCAATCTATAGTCGTGCTGCTTAAAGTAAGGTAATATAAGCCGTGCAATCATAGATCGAGTCGTGTGAACTTGTGCACATGCCCTGAACAAGTTAAATCAACTACTGCGTAGGTGTCTTTTCTAGTCTGCCCTAAAACATATGTGCATGCTGTATAATCAAGTACTCAACTCTTTCTTGTGGTTTGGTTTTGTTAATAACAAATACAACCAAAATCTGCACAGGATTTCCCTAGGTTGGTGGTTTGTCCTGATCCAAAGTCTCTTGTCTTTCAGCTACCACTGCTGTTCCAAGGTATAACATTTCCTGCTTCTGTGAGTCAGAAGACTCATTTAAGCCTTTCCTAGTAGGACTGATCGATAATCACAGGATGATGTGTTTCAGGAAATGCTACCAGCTAGATGCAAAGAAGGTATCTTGAAGTGATGGGTTCATGATGCAACTTTTGGATGCAGGTCCAAATTTTCCTAGAGTTTGGAATGTTCAGATCTAGGGTTTTAGGTCAGGCCGTTTGAACTCTCAAGGGTGGCTGCAAATCACAGATCCTGGTTAGAATTCTCACAAAGGGCGGAGGTACTCAGATCTGAGGCTTTGGTTCTCACCCACCTCTGCTCTATCGTTCAAAAGATCTGTTGACCTGGCAACAACTTCTGAATAAAACACAAACAAAATGTTCCTGAAGCTTTTTGGTATCAGAGCATTTCTTCCATTTATAGTTAGGTTATTTGAAACAAACATCAGGATTCACATTAGCAGTACTATTGAAGATTAAGACCTGATCCTTTAGGCAACTCTGCATAACTGAGCACATGAAAATCCAGAGTCTTCAGCAGTGCTTGGCATTCATAGATTCATAGATTGTAAAGCCAGAAGGGACCTTGGAAGGTCATTGGGTCCAGCCCTCTGCACCAAGCAGAAAAGATAACTGGGGGAGAGGTGACCCCAGCAAGGTGACTGTCTAGTCTCCTCTTGAAGATTTCATAGTTTCAGTTTCATAGTTGGTAGGGTTGGAAGGGACCTGAGCAGATCACCAAGTCCGATCCCCTGCTGTGGCAGGAAAGAGTACTGGGGTCAAACGACCCTGGCAAGGTGTTCATCCAGCCTGTTCTTAAAGACCCCCAGGGTAGGAGCCAGCACCACTTCTCTTGGAAGTAGGTTCCAGATCCTAGCTGCCCTGACAGTGAAGTAGCGCCTCCTGAAGTCTAGTTTGAATCTACCCTCTGCCAGCTTGTGACAGTTATTTCTAGTCACTCCTGGTAGTGCTCGGGGGAATAGGGACTC
>NW_017728931.1:72405867-72411919 GCF_001723895.1 Crocodylus porosus | reverse complement strand
TCCCGCAATAACCTCTGCTAATTCCCTCAGCACTCTGGGGTGGAGATCATCAGGACCAGCTGATTTAAATACATCCAGTCCCTCCAGAAATTCCCTGACTAGATCCTCACTGACCCTAGGCCTGGGTGTGCCTCCCCAGGGAGCTACCGGGGTCCTGGGGGAGGGTAGGTGACCTGGTCCCTGCTCAGAAAAATGGAGGCAAATAAATTATTAAATAGGTTAGCTTTGTCATCTGGTGCAACGACCAGATTTCCTAGCGTGCCTTGCAGAGGCCCCACGTTACCCGGTACCTTCTTTTTACCCCCTATATATTTAAAAGGGACTTCTTGTTGTCCTTGATCCACATAGCTAGTCCCAGTTCCATCTCCACCTTGGCCACCTATTTCCAGGGTAGGTGATTGCACCTCCTCTGGAGAGAGCTTATTCCACAGTTTGGACACTTTGACTGTGAAGAATTTTTTTCCGAATGTTGAGCCTGAATTGGTCTTCCAGGAGTTCATGGCCATTACTCCTGGTTTTCCCCTTGGGTGCCCTGGTGAACAGTTGCTCACCGAGCCCTTGATGTACTCCCTTAGTGTAATGGTAAGCTGCTACCAGGTCCCCTCTCAACTGCCTTTTCTTCAGTCTTAAGAGTCCCAGATCCCTCAGCCTGTCCTCTTATGGCCTGCTGTGTAAGACTCTGATCATATGGATGTGTGGCAGGGCACTGTTTGTGCCTGCCACTTTAAAAGCCTGGAGCTGGCAGCCATTTTGAATCTGGGGCTGCCCATATAAACAAGGCAGTTCTGCTGCTGAAGGCCAGGCAACAACATTGTCTGGCCAGAGGGCTGCTGGTATCATCTGGAGGTAAGAGAGGAGCTGTAGGGGATGGTCAGGAGGCTCCTGGTCCTGTGCATGACCTAAAACTGCACCCTGCAGGGAGTGGGTGGCCTGGTGGGGCTCTCAGTGGTGCGGGAGCCCCCAGAAATGCCAGGCCAGTTACCACCCTGGTGAAAGGCAGGTCGGGGTACCTTAACCCCTAGCTCCCACAACCAGGTGGGTTACCCCTTGTTGGAGGGTCTGGAAGGTGGACCCCATAGAGAAAGAATGAGGCCATAGACTCACACCTGTCTGGACTTCCCCTGACTGGTCAATGCTGGGGCCAGGACCAGAAGAGTCAAAGGGCCAGGGGACCACCGTGAGGAACACCCAAGATCTGAGGGCTGGGTTTCCGACTGGCCTGGAGGTGGGCCAGGGCTAGATGAGCCAAAGGTCCCGGGGGGACCAAACCCATGAGGGGAAGCAGTTCAGGGAGCTATGCTGCCTAGTGTGAAGGTGGAGAAGACCGCCTGAGGAGAGGAATCCAGGTGGGGTTCAGTTAGGAGGATTCTGGGGCCCAGTGTGGGGGCCAGTGATGATGATAACATCTAGATGTCATCTGCGAGGCTTGGGCTGCAATGTAGGGGAGGAAAGGAGCCTCAGATATCACCCCCTGGCATCGGGGCAAGAAATGGGCAGCCTCCTGCTTAATTACATCATTAACTAATTAATTCCATCAAGGTGTGGTGGGCGAGAAGGTGGGCAGTTAGCCCAGAAACAGGTGGGCAGGCCACTGGGAAGTTGGCCCAGGGAAGGCGAGCTTTTACAGGATGGCTCTTCCTTGGACTCTTGCAAGCTTGTCTATGTCCTTGTTAAAGTGTGGTACCTAGAACTGGATGCAGTATTCCAGCTGTGGTCTCACCAGTGCTGAGTAGAGCAGAAGAATTACCTCCTTGGTTTTGCTGGAGATGCATCGATTGATGCATGCCAGAGTATTATTTGCCCTACTGGCTGCAGCACTGCACTGCTGGCTTATATTCATACTGTGGTCTATTATTACCACCAGGTCCCTTTCATTCATGGTGCTAGTCAGTTTGGTGCCGCCAAGCCTGTAGGTGTGTTGGGGGTTGCTTGTCCTGAGGTGGATCACTTTACTTTTCTTGATGTTGAACTTCATCAGATTCCAATTCTCCCAACTTGCTAGCCTGCTCAAGCGTGACCATGCTTCCCCGTAACTTGGTGTTGCCTGCAAACTTGGTCAGTGAGCTCTTCACCCCCACATCCAAATCATTAATATAGATATTGAAAAGTACTGAACCAAGCACCGATCCCAGCAGTACACCGTTGCCCACTTCTCACCAGGATGAGAAATCTGTTTGCTATGACTCTGGGTCCTATCCTGCAGCCAGTTTCTCACCCACCTGACTGTCTTGGAGTTAAGCCCACAATTCTCCAATTTTCTCAGGAGGACATTATGGGATACTAGATCAAAGGCCTTTTGGAAGTTAAAGTATACAATGTCAACCTACTCTTTCATATCCACATAGCAAGTTACCTGGTCATAGAAGGAGATGAAGTTGGTAAAGCAAGACCTGCCTGCAACAAAGCCATGCTGGCTGTCATTCAGAATCTTCTCTCTCAGTTTTAATAAGCCTCCTATAGCTCAATACTATCAGCAGCAGAACAGGCAGTCAAGCATCTCCAAGTAGCTTCCTCTATGAGAGCTCCCTCCCCCTTGGCTGCTGCCAAAGAACTAACTCTCTAGTCCCAGCCCTGGGATTTATATGTGCCCAGGACCCTGCCTTCTTCTGGTCAGCTGACTGGGTGCAGGTACAGGCTAATTCCCTCATTAGCCTGCTGCCACAGGAACCTGCACCTGTGGGGGTTGCCTGGCTCCTAGGGCCCTCTCTCTAGGCAGTTACTTCCCTTAAAGGAGCAGGCATACCTTAGTGTCCTGCAACATTGTGGATGGGCACAACATTGGCCCTCTTCCAGTCCTCAGAAACTTCCCCTGAGTGCCACAAGTTGTGGAAGATTTTCGCCAGGGCTTCTGCAGTGACTTCGGACAGCTCCTTCAGCACTCTCGGATGAAGATCATCTGGTCCTGCTGACTTGTATATGCCTAATTTTTTTAATTGGTCATACACCAATTCTACAACAATAGTAGGAAGGCAGTTATTCCTATTGTGCTCATCCTGTACTCTACCTGGCATTTTTCCCCTTGATCCGGTGAAAGACTGAGGCGAAGTAGTCATTCAGGAGTTCAGTTTTCTCCTGGGTGCTGGTAACCAGCTCTCCTGAGTTGCTGAGCAATGGCCCCACACTCCCATTTGTTTTCCTCCTGATACCCATGTACCTAAAGAAGGACTTCTTGTTACCCTTGATTCCCATTGCTAATCTAAGTTTGGCTGTTGCTTTAGCCTTTCTTATCTGTTCCCTGCAAAGGCAGGCCATTGTGAAATAGTCTTCCTTAGGGCCTGCCATGAGCTTCTATTGTTTATAAGCCTCTTTCTTCTTTCTTAAGAGGACTGTGATTTCCCTGTTTAGCCAAGAGGGCTTTCCAGCCCTTCTGTTACCTTTTCTCTGCATGGGAATGGACTTGCTATGTGCTTCAAGGATTGTGGCCTTAAGGAACAACCACTATTCATGCACACCTTTTACCTTTGGTCCCTGGTCCCACAGTACTACCCCTACTAGTGACCTAAGCTTGTTGAAATTTGCATTTTTGAAGTCCAAGACTTCAATCCTGCTATCAGATTTGTCTGCCTTACGTCGGGCAGTGACCATGATGGTTTCATGATTGCTGTTGCCCAGACTTCCCTCTATATTTAAGTCAGTCACCAGGTCGTCTCCTTTGGCCAGGACCAAGTCTAGCAAAGCGTCACCTCTGGTTGGCCCATGTACCTGCTGAGTCAGGAAGAGCATAGGGATTACTAGTGAATCTGGACTTTGTACCTCAGATTCAGTGGTTACAATGGAGTTATACTGCTGTCAAATCAACTTAATTTTTGAGAAAGAAGTACTTTGCTAAAAATCATCAGAGTTAGGCACATTCATTAAAATAACTTGATCTTTCAAGCCAGCTGAGTTCCAACAACCAATAGCCTAACTAAGGGGGAGAACATAAATAGTTGGTACAACCGCTGCCCATCTAAATATTTATATTTTTTCCATCGTGTAGTCTATCAAAATTAGCCTTATCTTTAGTTAAAAAGCTGTAAATAAAATCAATACATATGTGTTCAGAATTTTCAGCTAATAGGCCAAATTCTGTGATATATTCTGACTGCTTTGTAGCATTCCAGTGATGCAGAACAGCCATAAAACTTACTTAATTGGCCAATTAACTAAAGTTTGTAGTTGATCTACATGGCTAGAATGCCACCAAGCAGACGGCCCACATCAGTGAAATTGGGTTAGTTGTCAGATTTCTCCAGGATCATGTAAAATACACTGGCATAAAAAGCCTAAGCATACAGTTGGTTAAACCTTGAATTTTTGGTAATTTAGCACAACAAGTTCTGATACAACTTAAAGGCAATGATCAACATTTACTTTTGCAACTACAGCATAGCAGACAGACAGCAATGGGTGTTTAAGTGAACTAAATTCAATGGCAGAACTGTGCTGACTTTATTACGAGTGACAAGAAGATAGTGAAACCATATTGATTCATACCTGTCAGCAACAATCTTTTAAAAAGGATTGTGGGCCAAAAAGCTATATAAATGATGGCCACAATTTTACTTTGAGAGACGTAAATGACAACAACTATCTAAAAATAGTTAGGTATCTAAATAAAAGGAGCTTTTTTTCCTCCAAAGAATGAGTGCAGATTTTCAAAGAATATGAGACTAGTACTTTTTAAATAATATTTTAAATTATCACAACACAACTGCTGATAGTACAAACTACTTGTCAGATTTACAAGCTCCATAAAAATAAAAAAGTGGAATTAATAGGTATTAATAGATATCTGAAGAGCATTAAGTATTAATTTACAGGCTGTAGAATCTTTTAATAAAAACTCATAATTAGGTTCATAATCCACTACCAGTTATAATATGTGGGATGCTGTTAGAAGACATTTTGAGTAATATTGTTAGTTAGATTGGGTAATCATTTGACATTTATTGTTACATCTTTTTCAGAAATGAGTATTTTCTAGGTTAATGAAAGTAATAACGTTTAGACCATTTTACATGAGTTTAACATCTTGGTGATTTTTGTTGAGAAACATTTTTAATTATCAGTGAGCTTGAAAGGCACTAAAAATGGTTCATGTTGGCAAACCGGGGGAATAAAATGATTGCTAGTAAAATACAGAGCTGTTCATTTTTAGCATAGTATTTCAAATCCAGGCTAAATTAGTAGGGACATCATGTGAGTCATATGAAATCATAAGATTGTGTTCTCAGTCCAGTTAGAATAGGAGTTAGCATTAATATTTAAAGGTCTAACAGCTTAACCTTTTCAGGGCTACTGCAAGATTGCTAACAAAGTGCATTTCCTAAACAATTCGTTGTTATTTTCAGAACATAGTCTCCAGTGTGACAGTTTATTGCTGTTTTTTTTGCAAGCTGGAGCCCAAGCATCAGAGCTGGAGCTTAGGTATTGTTCAGATGGGCTCTGGAGCACATCTCAGCTTGGCATGTCTTGGGGCGGGAAAAAAAAAAGTTTTAACCCAGCAAGGGCCATGAATTGAGACTTAAGACTATTTGCCTACTCCCAGACTTGAACTGGCAGCTTTTCTGTTACTATTTTAGCACTAGGGCCTCTTAGCCACAGAAGAGGCCATATAGCTGCCTTCCCTAAAGACCCATAGCTCAAACTACCAAGGGCCAGAAACATGTGTGCACACCCCACAGCCCTTGGCCACCCAAGAAAAAAAAATTGGCAGGCCATGTGAAAGGTTCATGTGCCCAGCAAAAAGGAGCCAGGAGCAGCCATAAACTCTCTTCTTTCACCTGCCAGCCTAATGCTCAGCATTGGCTTGTTTGTTCATGCCTTTGGGTGTAGGGGAGTTGATAATTTGATAAAGGAAATCTATGCATGCTTATGTCAAACATACAGAGACAAAAAGGCGTAACTTTTTCCATAACACAGATTCAGTCCTTTCCCTGCTGTTGAAGGGTAAATATTCAGTGGAGTCCATATCAGATATGTCTTTTTAAAAGAGATAATTGTCGGGCAAAACCGAAGGATCGGGCCCCAAGGTCACGGTGGGCCGGGGTGGCAATTAGATACGGACAGG
>NW_017728931.1:72393837-72404902 GCF_001723895.1 Crocodylus porosus | reverse complement strand
TTTCCACTCACAGCTTCAAACTGCGCATGTCAGTTTAACCTCTTCTGTACTGGCAGCACATACTCAAAAAATTTCCATGACAATAATGAGGATTCATATGTATAGTGTTAGGTGATAAATCATTATATCAAGAAGACTGTAATTTAAAATCTGTTCTAAAATCAATTGTGTTAAATTTGTATTTTTAAATCCAAATGGAATGTTTAGATTAATAGAAACAGTGATGGTTTATACAACAAAATCTGTAGTGTCTCATCTCTTATTAATGAGAAAAAGTAATAATACTGTCTTTAAAATAAATCCAAGCATATTTGAACTCGGATCTCATTTCTAAGTGTGATAGCACACACTTACTGAGGTCAGTTTTATGGTGTAGCTGATGATCTATGTAGCTGTCATGAGACTCTGACTTTAGGAGCACTAAGGGCAGTAACAGCAGCTAATGTTATAGTTTATCTAGCTTTATCAGTAAGAAGGATTTTGAATTAATGCTGAAGTGGTAGATAATGCATGGATAAAAGCACCTAGCGAGCCATATCAAAGATGAAGTGATGTAATACAGATAACAGGGAATTCACATCTTCTAGAACAAACTCTGGGAAATTTATTGAACCCTAATTTATCTCTGTTCTCTCTTAAAAATCAAGTGATTGAGTACTTGAGACCAGAAAGCATATAATAAAATGAGCTGGACTAGCTTTTAAATCCAATGTTGGGAAAAAAAATAATGGCATTTTGGACAAGGACAGGGACTTGTGGCCCCACACATTTAAAGCCTCTGAGAGATATGACAGTTCCTTAAACAGTTGACTGTATTTGTTTCAACTCAGTTCTCGCTACTACTTATTCTGGCATATACTTAAAATTGCTTTCAGTCTCTGCCAAATGATGGATTTGCTACAGCTGGTTAAGAATAGCACTGCAACAATACATGAGACCCCATATGCTGGAATATACCAAATTAAGGTAAATTTTCAAAAATATCAAGGAATTTAGAAACCTAAGTCCTATTTTTAGAAGTTCATGGTTCTTTGAGCCTAAATCCCATTAACTTTTCATTCAATTTAAATTTCTAAGGCTGCTTGTATACTTAAAAAAAACAACAAAAAAACAACAACAACTGTGCTTTACTGGAAGAAGCAATGCGTTACTTCAGCTTGGCTCTGCCGCATCTGTAAGGATTGGGTGGTTCAGATATCCAATCAGTTATTAGATAAAATGGGTGATTCAATCGGGTATTAGATAAAAGCACCAAAAAAGCCCCACTAAAGTGCTCGATTTTTAAAGATGCAGTAGAGCCTGGTTGAAGTAATGCACTACTTCTCTGGGGCATGCACAGGGCTCAGTGGGGGAACGCGCTGAGTTTAAACTAAAGCACCTTTTCTTTTTTTAATGTCTGCAAGCACCCAAGTGTGTATGCCATGTTTGAAAATGGGACATAAGTCACTTACACATTTTTTATTTCAGGGGAATTTGACACCTCGGCTAAGTACAGACAGCAGTGGAGTACCATGGGTCTCCCACACCTGGGGGCCAGTGCTTGCATTTGCACCCTGTCCCCCGTCTGCGGCTAATCATCAAGCAGGAGGAAGGGGGCCCCTGGCAGCCGATTGGTGAGTTGGGGGGGAAGGGGGTCCCCAGGCAGCTGATTGTTGAGCCCAGAAGTTCCAGTGGCGAAACCGGAAGTGCCACTGGGGACCTGAGTACCCCCTGGAGAGCTGGTTGGCAGCATGCCCCCCTGACCCTCCCCTCTGTTGGTATGCCACTGACAGACGGTCAAAAAGCCTGAGGTTGAATCAATTCAATTTTTGCAGTTTAGTTTAAGCTGCATAGGTTGAACCAATAAGCAAGTAAACAGACATTCACTTTTGATTTTGGAAATGCAGTGGCCCAGGCCAGAAGTTGCGGGGCACAAGAGCACACCTCTCTGCTCTGCTGGAGCAGACAGCTTGGGCCAAGGCTAGCCTGATTACCCTGCAAGGGGGATTTGTGGGGGAGGTGTAAAGCATCCTCGGAGGCTGCAGGACTGAGAGTTAACTTGAAATGGGAGGGGACCTGGGACAGAAGTTCAATAAACTGATTTAACTTAAATGAATTAAATCTGATACTACATCCATCCAGATTTCTCTTTAACTGCTTTTGGCCATTTTGAAAGCAGTTTATGTGTACTGAACTTCTGTTGTGTTTATAGATTTGAACCGGTTTCTGATCACATATACTGGTTTATGTGCAATTTCTGTCCATAACCCTAAAAGCTTTTAAAAGCTGGCCTTTAGGTACTTTTGAAAATATTGTTCCTTATCTTCTTACTGGGGGATGAATGTCTCAAGTAACTATTGACCTATGCCAGGTATTAAATCATCATGCTTTATATTTCAGTACATAGGCTGCTCTTCTAACCTCTGCCCTTGACAAAACATTAATATCTTCTGTCCTATGAGATTCTGTTTCTCGCCAAAATGTTAACAACATAGGCTTAGCACTAGTCTATTTATGCCATGACTTGATTCATCCAAAGAGTGTCATAGTTTGAAAGTGTCCAGTAGCAATAATTTAAATGTCACCATCGTTAACTATTTCTTAACTCATCAAAACATATCAGAAAGTGGTTTGGAAGTTCATATTACAAAGTACTGCACTATTTAAGCCAAGTAACATCTTATTTTTATGCCTCATGGATGGTACCAGGGAAATGTAAATCCCTATATTTAGGGTGATCATATGTCTGGGTTTGGCCAGGATACTCCAGGATTCCATAGCCCAGTACCAGCCAGTTAGTCAAAAGTCCTGGCCTGGAGTCTGGTGAGAAGGTGGAGCAATATGATTCACCAGGCAGGTGGCTGGGCAGACACCCCTGCTCCCGTGCAGGAGCAAGGTGATTGAACTGGAGCAGGAGCCACCCTGTCTGCATGTGGCATGTTTTTGCTCCTGCATAGAAGCAACAGTGCCTGCCCATCTGCCTTCTTGGTGCACCAAGCCGCTTTGCCTCCCCACTGGACTCTGGCTTGGGACTTTTGACCAACCAGCCAGGACTAGGCTACAGAACCTGGAGTGCCCCAGCCAAACCGGCATGTATGGTCACCCTACCCATGTTCCAAAGCTGCTGAGCTTAAGGACCTCAGTAAAGCTGAGACAGGCACCTGAATCCCAGTGGGAAGAAGTTGTCCCCCAAAAGCCTCACAGAACATGTAGAATTATCATTTGAACATATATTTGTCACTCCATTGAGTGTTGTCCACTAATGTAGATTCACCTCCTTTCAGAGGAAGCTAGTTTTGTGTTGTTCTTTTTGTTGCAGTTATGTGTTCTTTTCCTAGTGAAGACGTTACATGTATTTATTGCTTTTGTTTTCATCAAACTGAAATAAAGAATCTACACAGAAAAAAGCATGTTTGCCTGGTGTTAGTTTTCTGGGACATAACAGTTTTGCCATACTTCCAGTGACATTTATTTGGTGGCATAATAGTTTCCAAGAAAAATCAGAAGGCAGCCCCTGTAAGGTTCTTAATTGATTGATTGTCACTGCTTCCCTTCCCAATGAAAGGGAAGAGCTCTTACTATTGACCATAAACGTCTCAATTCTGATTCCCTCACGAGAAGACTTTTTTTTAAGGAATAGGAAATTCATAAATGGACAATTAGAAAGTAGATGAGAGGAAG
Organism: Crocodylus porosus; assembly: GCF_001723895.1. NCBI lineage: Eukaryota > Metazoa > Chordata > Crocodylia > Crocodylidae > Crocodylus > Crocodylus porosus. Next base: position 72,401,242 of record NW_017728931.1, on the reverse strand, counting down.
TTTCAGCAAAGCTGAAATTCTGCTGGTATAAAAATGTAGGTGTGAAGATAATGACTGTGTCCTTGAATTTTGGATTATCTGATGGAGAGATGGATAGCTAAGATGTGGTTCTTGGTCATGGCTTGATAGTCTTAATGAACTTGAAGCAACTGCTGAACTGCTAACCTCAGTGCACCTGCTAGTATGACACCTAAGTTAAATTACTGACATTTGTACCATACTGAGTTTCTAACAAACACCAAGCTACAGATAATTCTGTAAAAATTAATATAAATAGACAGTTGATGCAGTCAGGCAGTTTATACGAAGTAAGGCAGGGACTATCAGTAGATAGTGAGAGAGCTTTGGGATTGTAATCCCCATTGAGGAAAAAAGCATTAAAGGAGTAGAAGAATGAATTGGGCATCATCCAAGGTTACCATTGAATGTTATTCTATCTTCTGTTGTTTTACAGTTAAGGTACATTTAATTTAATACCTGTGCAACTGTAAAGGCTAGGTGTCAGTGTTGTTCATTTAAGATTTGGCTTAGACCCATATGGTAGAGATGAAGAAGAATTTAATTTCTCAGTCTAGAGAAAAGTTTTGGTAATATCTAACTCAGTAATTCTCAGCCAGGGTGTCATGTCATGCTGGGGTGCCTTGAGATACTTTCAAGGTTGCCACAGGGTGGCACACAATGTTATTTCGGTTGGGTGTGCAGATACCTATAGATGATTCACAAGATAAACCCAGAGATTTCAAATAAAAATCCACAGTTGTGGACTTCTGAGTCCCTTGCAACAGAAAAACTCTTCTATTATTTTTCTGTAGGGAAAAAGAGTGAAAACAAAGAGTGGACATTTTCCAAGTGATGCCCCAAGTCTATCCAGAGGTGCTTTGAGTCTAAAAATGTTGAGAACCACTGATCTAACCTGTTTCCTGTATCCTCCTTTCTCTCTTATTGCTTATTTTAAACTCACATGCTACACCCTGTGGTTCTTAGATCATAAATTCTTCAGGAGAGGAGCTGTGCAATACAATTTTACAGTTTGCAGCACAATCTGGCTCAGATCCAAACAGGAACTTTTAGGTGCTATTATAATACTAATAGATAAAAAGAGACAACAACATGTAGAATAGCAGCAAAGGAATGCTGAATGCAAAAATTGTCCCATTTTCTGTGATTACTACAACAGCTCCACTCTTGTAGGTCCACTTAATAGGGTATTAGACTACCTGGTTTAGCCTCAAAATTTGAGTGTTCCAGTCTATCATATCATCATCCAGTCTACATATAATTTTACTTTAAATTGTATGTGAATCTTGCTTTAAAAAGCACCTCACTAGATGGAAACTTTGCCTGCATAAATAAAACCATCTGGTTTGTTGTCTAACCATCTGTTTTTTTTCTGAAGATTATGGTCTCTTGAGCGTTACTCATAGGCTCATATATGATCAACCTGCTACAAACAGTTTTGTCTTGTAGACGCTTTCCCACAACACTTTTGATTTTAATTGTGCTATCTGTTTTTAATCTTGTAAAAAAAATTGTCATCGTAAGTGTTGTAATATTCTGTGTGTCTGTATGTGTGTATTTCTGTAAAAAATTGATTTCTATTGGGGGCAGCTGAGGAAAAGAGTGAAAAAAAAAAAAAGAGAGAGAACCACTGCAGTGCAGTGCTCTGAATTCGGGGCCTATTCAATGGTGACCTTGGACAATGTCAATTTAGGATGGAAATAAAACTATCCTACATGATACTAGCTATTATTGACTAACATAAAGACTGCTTGTCAGCTGGGGACTGAATTTTGGCCTCAGTCCAAAAGCTGCAGTTGATGAATGATGTAGCTACCAAATGTGCCAGCATTATACCAGATGGGGATTCCATCAGGCCAGGAGAATTCCAAAATAAGGAGATCTGGCTGCTTTTTGTCAGTATACGGGAGCCACATCAACGTACACAAATCTGTGCTTGCATGAATAAAGTTCATTATTAATGGAGGTGGTGATTGTTGTTGTTCCCAGCATTAAAGGCTGAAGAGTAACTATATTTCTGCTCTCCCTCTGTTTCATAAACACAACATTTTCCATTGGGAGTTCCAGCAGTGCCTTGCCAAGAGGGTTCATTCTCCTCCAGAGTTCAACCATTTGAGTTTCTGGAGAAATTGTCTCAGTTCTCTTGTAGGTAAAATGCTATATAACTGTTCACAAAACTTGATCCTTCTGTTTTATCGAGTCTTCTAACATAGAGCATGCAAAATGTTTCAGTCAAAACAACAAACACAGATTCAAAATCTGAAATATAAATTACTTAAGTAGAGACTAATGTAACTATTAGAACCTTCCTCTTCTTATTCTAAGCAAAGTTATGGATGTTTTAGCATAGAATGGCTTTGTGCACTAAACTCAATTTGGAAAATTGGATTTGTTCTGGACAAAACTGAAGGGAGAAGTACATACTCCAGGGATACCCAAAATAGGACTTCCTTTCCATGTATACAATTTCTGAAATATCTCTAAGTTAGGGAAGTGTTAATGGTAAATGTTAATGACTCATCAGAAGTTCAGAGGAAGCTAGGACCCAGGACAATGCCTTCCTCTCTGATAAGGAGAGTTGAGAAGGGCAGCTAGATCCCACTGGACCCTGCTGTGTTTAGTTGCTAAAAAAGGGGCCTACAAAGGGTAAGGCAAACCCCCAGGGGAAGCAGACTACTGAAGGAACTGAATTCTATTTCCTCAGCATCACAGGGAGTCAATTCAGGAGACTTTAGGAAATGCACGTGATTCTATTTACTGCTTGGTTTATTTGAAAAACTAAGAGGTACTGGGAGGGCTCCAAGTTTATTTTGTTGATCTTTAAAATTGTGTATGTACGTGTGCTCCTCCATGCGTGCGTACATATGGATGTATGCACACTTGTGCAGGCATATACTGCAGAGGATCCTCTCTTGAGATGTGGTAAAGAACTTGGAACGGGAGTCTAATCACAGACTTGTTCTACTTTCCCATAAGCCAAATTTCACTGTAGTCTTATATGCTATAGTAGTTGGCGACTTTTTCAGAACACCGGCTAGAATGACCCACCAGCTTGGGTTAGAGGTGGGTGAGTTCTAGGACCCATCCACTGCTGCTGCTGTTTCTCCACCCCATGGCATGGGAAAAGACCCTGTCCCGGCAGTTTCTCCCTGCTGTGGCATGGGAGGAGTCCCTGACACTGAACGCTGCTAAAGCTCCATGTCCACAGGCCAGATCCAATGGCTCTGGAGGCTGGATCTGGTGCACAGGTTACAGGTTGCCAACCCTTGTTATAATGACATGGGATGCAAGTTCTTTCCATACTATAACATGTAGGATCATATCCAATTTTGAGATAAGGGGCTGACCCTTAGATTACTGCTGCTATGGGGATGGATACACAAATAAGACACCCTTATATTTCATGGTGATTGGATGTTTTAAAAGCCTTATTCAGGCATGTCCCGGGGAACCAGGACGGGACTTACCCATGGCGGCGGTGGAGCCCGAGCAGAACGTCTGCCGCTTGTTTACACCGACGTGACCGGAAGTCAGCGTTGGTGCCGGCAAACGGACGCCGGCGATAAAAGCGGCCGCGGAGAAAGGACGGCCGGGGGGAACGAGCTGGGGGCCTTGCACCAGCCGAGGCAGAAGACCTCAGAGGGGAATGGGCCACAGAACCCTCAGTAGGAGGGACAGGAAGCCCCCGAGCATGACAAGCCGCCAACCGCTCAGCTCGAGGAGCAAAGAACTCCGGAGACAAGCAAACAGCTAACTCCCCAGAGGAAAGGACAGGGAACCTCAGCGGGGAGCCACAGCTTACCCAGACAGAGGGGAGGATACCAGCTACGGCCAGCTGCAGGACGATGAGTGAGGAGCAGCAGACGAGCTTCGAGGACAAGGAATCCACCGGCGGGGAATTTTGGGTCTGTGAACACGAGACGCGCGGGACTTGCAGGTCCAGGGTTGGGGCGCCGGTGCGGGAACACGACACTTCCAGAGAGGGTTCGGACCCGGAAGAGCGCTGAGGAGGTGCAGTCGGGCGGAGGTAGCCACCAGCCGGCTGCGGCCATAGACTAAGATAGGAGTTGCTCAGAGGGGACCTAGGAAGGTCCGGGTAAGAGGCCCAGCCAGTAGGGCTGTGGAGGCCTAGCTTTCAGTTCTTTTCAGGTTTGTTTTCCCATTAAAAGGATACCCCAGCTGAGGGGTATAGTTGGGGAGTTCGGGTCGGGGACCGCGTAGTGAAACCCTGCCTTGGCCGTGACCCAGTCCTGGGTCAACCAGGATACGAGGAACCCGAAGACAAGGTGAGGCAGTCGGCCTATCTGTAGGAAGCCAGGTCCCACATTGGAGGGGAGCACCAGAGGAGGTGTAAGGCCGGGGTGCAGGGATGGTGGAGCCCCTCAACGTGACCGCTGAGGGATCCCGGGCTGCAGAGTGCCCAGGAACCATCCTAACTGAACCTAAACAAGTCGTGGCGGGCGAGAACTAGGGCAGGGAATGGACGTCATAACACCTACTCCAAACCGGTAGCATTCCAGGGTGACCAGCAACGGTCCTCCTTCCACAGGCGACTACCCACGGGGAGGATCCCCCTCCCCCAGGCCGGTGGTCACAAGGCAAAACTCCAACTGAAGTCAGGATGAACTGGGATTTTTTCCCCATATAGGAATGGTAGGGATGGGTCCTAAATTATCTACTAAATGTCTATGTATTAAAATAAAAACGTTTTTAGCATAGGCTTTTTTACTTATCACCTTGTCACATTCTGCAATAAAAATTAGTTATGTGATTTCCAAAATTTGTGATCAAACTATTTGTAGCCTGTGAGTGGGTGCCAGAATTCACACCAGTCAGGATAATCTTTTCCTTATGTTCAACAATTAATGTAGATTTCTTGGAGAAGACCAATTTATTCACAAAAAATACCTCATATCCTAATAAATATCTTTTCTCAGAGAATAATAAACCTAATTTTATTTTTGTAATCCCAGTTGTTTTGAAAGTAATGTTTGCAAGAGCTAGGAAGATGTGTTTTCTGGCATGCATCATTTTTCCATTGGTTGTAGCATTCTTGCATTAATTGAGTTTAGAAGACTCTTCAGCTGCTAAATGAATAGAACATGATCATCAGATATAATATGATCCATTATCTAGTTACAGATTGTATCATCAAAGGAACTGTAGGGTTAGCACTATGCACTTGTATATATATGGATTCTGACTCTTAAGGTTTGAGAGATTTACCATACCAAATAAGGCCAGTGGTAGATTAAGTTAGGTACCTTTCCCCTGGCAGTGAACAATATTTGATGATTCAAAAAAATGAACCCTACTAACTTTCAAATTGTTTAGTGCTATAGGAGAGGAAAACTTCCTGAGCCTTGAAATAATGATTTTATGTGGTAAAGGAAAAGAAATCTCCACTTTTATCTTTTCAAGTATGACAGCAATCTGCAACATTTTCTGGTGGTGGGCTTGGGTTGAAGTTAGGTCAGCACTAGAACCTGGCCACCATCTCTGCCTCTCCCTGCCACCCAGGCATGTGCGACAGGTAGGCGGGGCACGTGCCCCTCCTGACAATGCCATCCCCACCACCAACTGCGCTGGTGGCTTCTGTGGGTGCTCACCAGCCCCATCCCCACCACTGCTGCCAGCTTCTGCGGGTGCCCCCCCAGGCTCAGGGGGCACTAGTCACCCATGCTCCTAGGCATCCAGCTGTGGCAGAGCATGGGTGAAACTTGCTGCTATCTGACCACAGTGCAGATGAAGCCTGTACCAATGAAGTTCTGTGGGCTGGTCCAAATGATGGGGTAGCAGGGCACTAAGATGTGCCTGCTCCTTAAGGCTGAAGAAGCATGGCCAGGGAGCTCTGCAGGCCAAACAGAGCTTCCAGATGTAGGCTGCCAGGGTAAACAGCATAAGGGAGTAATTGGTCACACATGCCAACATCACCTGATCAGCAGGAGGCAGGGTTCTGAGATATGTGAGCCCAGGCTGTAGCTAGCAGACACACTCTCTCTCTGGCAGATGACAGGGGAGGAGATCCTGCCTGCTGAAGCTACTTGAGACCTGGTGTTGCCTGCGTAGCTCTCCCAGTACTGCCTGCTCTGCTATCTAGGTGCTACATGACTACAGTGAGTCTCCCAGGTACCTAGAATAGGGGCATGTTACTCTGAGTGGAAGTCTGTCCCCATAAAGAGGCATAGCACTGTTGTTATTCTAGTATTAAAGTTATAGCCTAGGGACTTGTGTCTGTGCTCATGGTTACTTTGGAAGATTGGGATGAGGCTAGAAGGAGAGGTTTGGAGGCCTCATTAGTGCCTGGAGGGAGAGGGCATATGATTTGGTAGAGCCCAATGTCAGGCTCAGCAAGACCATAGTGCCAGAGGGGTACAGCCACAGGGGCTCAGCAAGACCATAGTGCTAGAGGGGTGCAGGTACAGCATTGGGGCTAGTCCGTAGCACCAGAGGGGTGCAGCCAGAGGGGTACAGCACCCATAGTACCAGAGAGATGCAGCTAAAGGGGTGCAGAACCAGGTGCCCAAGAGAGAGGCACCGAGCCAAGCATCTGAGAGAAAGGAACAGAAAGCCAGGCATCAGAGAACTTGGTGTGTTGCAGAGCACGCAGGTGTCCTGCTCCTTTGAGCAGGAACAGCTAGGGAGAGAGCTCTAGCAGTGAGTGGGGAGCCCAGCTGCTAGTTACCAGGGCAGCCAGAGTAGTAATAAAGAGGCACAGGTGCTGGTTGCTAGAGCAACTGCTGTGGGTTAGCTGACCAGAAGGAGGCAGGGCCTGGCTCCCATTTAAACCCAGACTGGAGGCAGGCAGGTGGGAGTTCTGCTTGAGTGAGGAAAGGGATGGGACCTGAATGACTGAACAAGGTGATATTGTTGAGCTGGAGTGGCAAATGTTGTTCTAGCCAGATGGCTTAGATTTATGATATAGCCTAGGGGCTTGAGTTTTCTGTTTGTGGTTTACAAACTGGTGGTTTGGGTGATGCTATTAGGGGTTGGAGGAGGCCTCATAGGGGATCCATGGTAGTGTGGAGACCCTGGTGCCAGAGAGGGCGCAGCATTTGGGGTGCACTGACCCCAGCCCCAGAGAAGGGGCATGAAGAGTTAAAGGCTAGGTAAGGCTGAAGCTGCCTGAGCGCTGTGGGGGTTTGAGACCCCAAGGAGGAGAGTTGGGGCCAGGCATGGCTGTGGCCACCTGAGCCCCAAGGCGTGGAAAGTGAGAAACCCCAGAGCAAAGGGGGAAGTGGGAGAATGGGGCCAGGCATGGCTATGGCCACCTGAGCCCACCTGAGTGAGAAGCTCTAGAGCAAAGGGGGCTGCAGAAAGCCAGAGTGCCTGTAGGGGTGTGGTTGCGAGACAAGGGGGCTGCAGAAAGCCAGAGTGCCTGTAGGGG
>NW_017728931.1:72391281-72393737 GCF_001723895.1 Crocodylus porosus | reverse complement strand
AAGGGGGCTGCAGAAAGCCAGAGTGCCTGTAGGGGTGTGGTTGCGAGACAAGGGGGCTGCAGAAAGCCAGAGTGCCTGTAGGGGCATGGTTGTGAGACAAGGGGGCTGCAGAGGGCGCCAAGAGAGACTAGGGCTGTGGCGAAGACCTAACAATGTCTGGTACATCTGCAAGGCTTGGGGTGTGGTACAGGGGTGGTTGGAGCCATGCATAGCCTATAAGGCTGGGTTGCCTGGAACCCCAATATCAGAACAGGTCTCAGGGTAGCAGGAAGAACCGTGACCAAGAGGATGAAAGGCAGCCTCCCTTTAATATTTATAAGATCAAGACATGGCAGGCAAGAATGAGGGTGCTTTGAGACAAACTTGGCACAGTAGGGGGCGCTAGGGGAGATCATGGCCGCCCCTAGGACCGCACTCCGTGACATGGTGCCTGTGTGTTGCAGAGATGGGAGCCAGGGAGTTCAGTGCCAAGGGCATATAGACTTCATGACAGGAGTAACACCTGTGAGGCATGGGACATGTGTAGGGAAGGTCAGAGCATGCATGCACCATCGAATATAGTTGGGAACATGAAGGGCAGCTTCCAACTAATGAATAACTTTATTTACTAACAAGTCATGGAAGGAGAGATAGGACTACCAGACTGTCCAAGACAGGTGGGTAGGTTGATGCAGATGTCAGCCTCAGGACAGCCCCCTATCGCAGATAAGTTATAGGTTGCTGGCCGCTAAAGTTACAAATTCTTTTATTTAAGCCATTTAAAATTACTGATTAAGCCATAAGTATCCAAATATACAAGACAATATACAAGTTAAAGCTGCTGAAACAAAATAAACCTGGATAGTTAGGTTCTCCTTGAACTGGTTCAGTGTTATATGTAGACACCAAGCTTTCTGTGACTAGTATCTAGTTAATCCTCTAGTCATCCCATACTGCACCACTCCTCACCCCTCTCTCCCTGCATCCTAAGCCTTACATTGCAACTGGCTACCCTAATGTTCAGCTGGAACTCTACTGCTCCAACCTAGATTGCCTGTACTTGGGGAGGAGTAAGCAAGAGCAAGAGGTCAAGTGGGTAGAGGGGGTACTCCTGCTTCTGGGGTCTTGGGGTGCTGCTCTGAGGGTCTGCCCAATGTCTCGGCAGCTTTTAAACATCATTTCCCCCCAAGCTAGTTGTCAGTTTCATTCCACTGGTCGCAATTGACTGAGCCTCTGGGCATTCTAGGCTGATTTGGTGAGGGGAGTGGCTAGATGAGTAGAGGGGGTACCCCTGTTTCTGCATTCTTAGGTGGCACTGTCCAAGGCTACCGCAACTTTTAAAGATCTCTTTCCCCTGAGCCACTGTTCATTTAATTCCATTTCTGGAAACTGATGTGGAGATCTTGGGCAGCCCCCAGAACACCCAACACCTAAGGAATCAAAAGTAGAGGTACCCCTTATTCCCATCTAGCTACCCCACTATCCCAAGTCAACCTAAGATGCCCCAGAGCTAGCTCATTTGCCACAAATGGAATGAAATTGATAAGCAGCTTGGAGAAATATGCTGTTAAAATTAGTGAAGAATTTGGGCCGCCTCCAGAATACCCAGCTCTCAAGAAAACCAGAAGCAGTGGTTCAGGCACCCCCCCCCCCGGCCACCCTAAGGCAGTAGCCTGAGCCAGAGACCTTTGGCAGCTGGTCCAGAGCACCCAGGCCCTCCAAACTGAAGAAAAGGGTACAGGTATCTTCCAAACATTATGTATGTCTATGCCCGTAGTAAGATGCCTTGACCACTCTGCTACCAAATCCCATTCCCTGTAAGAATGGCAAAATATTAGTCATGCTCTATGGAAGAATGGGGTTTGGTTACTACAGTGGAATGTAATGGAAGTTACTACAGTGTAACTGCTCCACTTCAAATTCACACCCTTTCTTATTTCCATGAAGACAAGACCAGTGATTTAAACTTCATCACTATTTTGTCCTGTCAGATTAGGTTGGTCCTATATTTATATTTACATTTATACTTTGCTCAAACATGATAAGCAACAGGACCTAAACAAGAAATAATGGGCTTGATTCTCCATTTGCACATATGGAAAATCAAGACCGTTATTTGTTGTCTACATGGAAATACTCAAGAAAGTGTGTGAATTTAAAGTGGGGTAGTTACTCTGTAGTAACTTCCATGTGGACACTTTTATTTAGAATTAAAGTGTCCTAATTTGCATAAATTCACTTGGGAAGCAAGTGAGGTTAAATTGAATTAGGGCCTTTCTAACTCTGAAAGACGTGTCCAACAAGAGATTTGATTCAGTGCAACTAATCCACTTTAAAAGTTAATTTTGGATTAAGTGTCTGGAGTATCCCCATATATGCAGCCAAGAGTTCCTTACAAGCTTTCTTTTCAAGATGACCTAATTTGTACTCTGTGGCCACACACACACACACACACACACACACACACACACACACAC
>NW_017728931.1:72380114-72390916 GCF_001723895.1 Crocodylus porosus | reverse complement strand
GGAAAAAAGTCCTTGGCAGTGTTTCTTTCTTATCAGGTGCAAGATGCAAGCTGTGCATTTCTAACAATACTCCATTTCTAACAATATTCCATTTCTAACACACACACACACACACACACACACACACACACACACGTTTCAATATCTTGTGCTATTGCTACTTGTCCCTGTGGAACACCTGTGCCTCTGGCACATGGCAGGTTACCTCAGGCGGGGTAGGGGAGGCTGAGGATAGCAATTGTACTGGACCCAGCAGCCTTACCTAAGGCCCTGGGGGCTTCCTGGGGTTGCAGGCATAGTGCTTCTGCAGCTGGGAGCCTAGTTGGCAGCTGCAGCATGTGGAGGAGCACCATGTGTGCCTCCCTGCTGTTTTTCAGTGTGGGCTTTTTTGACCCTGGGATCTCCTAGGGTCAACCTTCCTGCTCCCCACTCCCCCCAGCACTGCAAGGTAGTAGCGTGGGGAACTCTTGCATGTGTGGTGTGTAGTGCTGCAGATGGTCTATAGCCTCACATACTTCATGTTTGCGCTCGTCTGGACCTGGGCTGTGAGGTTTGCAGAGAGAAAAGAGCTCTAGATATTATAAAGTCTAGAGAAGAAATCCCCATAACCACAGAAACAAAAGTTGCTTCCATAGATGGCTCTCCTTAAAGTTCTGCTGCTAATGGTATAGTTCCTCTCTGACTAGATCAGGGGTAAAGCAACAGTTTTTGGCCAGAGTGCCGAAAAACACAATGCCTACCTCAGAAGGTGCTGGAGTGCCGGCATGGCAGAAAAACAAAACAAGGGCAAGGATGCCCTGCTTGTGTCCCTTGCTCCCCACCCAAAGCCCTTTCCCCCCAACCCTGCTGCCCTATGCCCTCCACCCAAAGCCCCTGCTTCCCAGCCCTGCTGCCCTTTGACCCCACCCAAAGGCCCTTCCCCAGCCCTTTGCTGCCCAGCCTCTGTGGCTCCCAGCAGCTACCCCAGCTCTGGGTAGCTGCTGGAGCCTGGGCTGCTCCCAGCAGGGCTTGCAGCATCCCAGCTGCCTGCTGGAAGCAGCCCAGGCTCCTGGCTGGCAGCAGCTCCCTAAAGCCGTGCACCCTACGTGCCCATGCAGTCACTGCCAGCATGGAGCTGATGCGGGAGCTGTGGAGCCCAACGCAGCTGTTTGTGGCTTACCCACTGATTGCTGCAGTTGCTCAGAGCCAGGCTGGCTGCAAACAGCTGTGCCGGGCTCTGGAGCTCTGCCATCACCTCTGTGCCGGAGTTGGGGAAAGCCTAGGGCTTTGCTGCTGCTGTTGAACCTTTCTGCTTCCCTGATCCCTCCTGGGTATCTGGAGGGTTTGCAACCAGCTGTACCTGTATTACCTATAGTCCCTATATTTCCAGTGCATATGTTATGTCCTGCTCTTCCCTATTTTATTAAATGATATACATAGTTAAGTCTCAAGTGTTCTGTCTCTGCTCTGTAGGGGGAGGAGGAGAGCTGTGCAGCTCGGGCAGCTATGCCTCCCACAGTGCTCCGGCAATCACTCTGATCCCTTCAATTTGAGAGGGGGTACATCTCTGAGTACCACCTGGGTTACAGTTTCAGAGAGCATCTTTTTAACCCAGAAATCCCTCTACCTTGTTATTTATCTATGTTTTTCTTGGTGGGAACATTATTTTTGTGATCTCTATGTATGTGGCTATTTATGACATTCTATGATAAAGCAACAGGCGCTGTGGATAAAGGAAGAGGAATGGACGTGGTGGTATACCTTGACTTTAGCAGACTTTTGTCACTGTCTCCTCATTAACAAGATAAGGAAATACAGACTAAAATACTGTAAGGTGACTATGTAACTGGATGAATATTCATACTAAATGGGTAGTCAATGTCTTGCTATCTAGTTGGGAAGAGGTATCAACTGGGGTGCCCCAGTGATTTGTCCAGTCTTCTGTTAAATCTTCATTAGTGATTTGCATATGGAACTAAGTGCATGCTTAGCAAATAAGCAGATAACTTCAAGTTGGACAGTGACAAAAACCCTAGAGGGTAGGGGCTAGGAACCAGAATGACCTGGCTAGACTGCAAAAATGATCCACAGTCAACCAGATGAGATTCAATAAAGACAAGTGCAAAGCCCTGCACCTGGGATGGAATAACTGCATGCCCAAATACAGACAGAAGAATGACTGGCTCATTTGCAGTACTGCAGAGAAGGACCCAGTGGTTAATGGATCATAAACTGAATAGGAACAAACAGCAACCTGTATATTAACAGGAGTGGCTCCTGCAGATCAAGGGAAGTGATTCTTCCACTCTGTTCAGCACTGGTGGGGGCTTCACCTGGAGTACTGTGTCCAGTTTTGGGCCCCACACTTTGAGAAAGATATGGACAGTTTGGAAAGCTTCCAGCACTCTTTAAAATCAAGAAGAATGTAGGGGCCTGGGAAGCAAGACTTATAAGGACAGGCTGAAAGAACTAGGGTTATTTACCCTGGAGAAGAGAAGGGAAATTTTGTAGACCGCTGGTTTTCAGTTCTTATTGTTATTGTTTGTTATAGAAGAGTTGCACATGCACTGTTAGTTTTAATATGGCAAGGCATGCAGTTGTTTTGATATTCAGAAGGTACAAGAATAAGGTGAACTTTTGACTGTTGGGTGAAATTTGCCTAGTAACCTCACATTGGGCATGTGCATTTTCCCATTATGATTGGCAGGAAAGTGTGATGTGAGTGGCAGCTACTGTGCTGAGGTATGCTGGAAGGTGATTGGAAAAAGGGATGGGAAATGTATTGAGTGTATGATTGATGGGATGATTTACAAGTGTGAGAGAATACTGATTGGTTGGAGTGAGGGGGGTGACTGGTTGGTACGAAAGGTGCTGACCAGTGCTCTGGCAATGTGGCAGGACAGATTCTTAGGCGTGTGTTGCCTGTTGTCGAAGGCATCACGTGTTCCTGAGACTTGGTCATTGAGGAGAGATTGAGTGAAGAGGCTCTCTCTCCCTCTGAATATCTGTGTTTTCTGAGGTCTGTGAGTGTGAATAGAATCGTGACTTCGAGGATCTTCTATTGGAGTTGTCATTGTCTTTTTTTTATTGTTATCTGTGGTGTTCTGTGGCAGTGAAAGGGTCATTGGGTGTCTGAGTCAGCCTGAGTTTCTGCCTACTTGCTTGGCAGCAGCGCCACTAATGGCAGACAAGGTGACTGCCCGCAAAGGATTGCTCCCTTCGGTCTGCAGTGTTTTTTGGTAAAGTATCACCCTTCCTCACCAGCTGTCTTTCCTTCCCTGTCCCTCATATTTCTGCATACTTTTATTCAGTACCTTAATAATAACTAGTGTGTTTATCTTTTAAAACTTTGTCTGTGGCTCTTGGATATTCAGCCAACAAACCAAACTGGGCATCTCCAGCATTTTAAACCACTGATCAGCTTGGGCAAACACAACTTTAGGGTGATCACCCCTTTCCTTGGGGAGTTCTAACATCTGTTTTGTTAATCAATTAGGGGGGCTTTTGTCATTGATTAGATCATCCAGTTAACAATTTATTAACAGTTCCTTCATGAGGTCCCTTCCAGCCTTACTTTCCTATCCTTTCCTTTTTTGTGTCCTTGTAATAAGGTATTGAGCAGAATTTGCAGATTTGTTGGAATCTGACAGAGCCGCACCATTGAGCGCTTCTGCTATGGCCTCAGACTTGCAACCTCTGAGCTGTCCACTGTGTGCTTTGCTGCCCACACCACCCCAGCCCCCTGCTTTCCTATAATCATGTGACCCATTTTCTCTCTCTTTCCTTCTCCTTATGTCCTTGTCCTAAACTAGACATTCTTTCAGAATTGTGCATGGGTGCGGTTGTTGATAACAAGGTATGTAGCAGGTTTGTTGGAATCTGACGGGGGCCACGACATGAACGCTTCTGTTATGACTGTTATGGCAGCTGGAACTGACCTCTCTAATGATACTTATCTGATCCTGCAGTATAAGACTTAAAAATTTAAATGGTTTCTAAAATCTGCCAGGGGTTATTAAATGGAAATGAAAGAAAAGCCAAACAACTTCCACCCTTGTGAGCCCAGTTCTTTTTAGCCTGCATTAGAAATGTACAACTGTAAGCTCATCACCTCTGTATGTTGCTACTAGAAAATGGAAAGGTATATAGTCAACATTATGCACTGTATCTACAGTATGAATTTTCTAGATTTTAGGTGAGCAGCCGCGTACCTGAACAGGGATGAATATCACAGAATCTAAGAAAACAAAACACGGAGTTCTTTGTTAGCAATATGATTAGACAGTGTTATTTAATGGCATATCTGATGCCTAAGCTCAGGTTTGTATATGGAGTTAAGGTTAAAAACCACTTAACAAATGTTTGAAGTTCACATTTGAGGCCTCAATACACAAGTTTAAATATGAGCATATCTTTTTAAACTGTGAGTAGAACCCCTTACTTCAATGGAATTGACTACTTGGTGCATAAAGCTAAGTACATGTTTAAATCTCTGCGCGACTGACTCAAATTGTTCAGGTGTCCATGCTTAATACTAGAGATCATAGGGGTGGAAGGCTGCTTAAAGACAAGCTACACTTGTCTAGATAAAATATAGACATATTTATTATGCAACATCTGTTCAAGGGTATCAGTATCTTTTAATACAGAAGTGGATTCCCCACATCAGAAGTGTTGTTGGCAGGGGCAGCTCCATGGAATATTCCATCTTCAACTTAATATATTCAGGCCCCCACAAGATGCAGTATTCCTGGGTGGATCCTATGCTCGTGTACATGAGAGATTAGGCAAAACTCGGGTCATGTCAAAGTTCAATACAGATGGATCCTCTGAACCTGCAGAGAGCTTCGTTGACGTCCTGTAGGCAAAGGGATGCAAGAATGTGCAAAGCGAGAGACTTAAAAGCAGCTGCTCTGGCAATCCTTAGCATGCAAAAAGTTGGGCAAAAAGCACAGCTTCTGCACTTTTGTGCGCACTGTAATGTGGTTATCACATTCACTTCACAAGCAAAAGGTGCCCGGCTCAAAACTTGGTGAAGCAACTAAGAGCAGATGAACAACCTCTTCGCAAGCAGCCCCAGGCTGCAGCACAAGCCGAGTCCGAGCGCAGAGCCTGGCGGCGGCAGAACAAGCGCGGCTCGCGCGCCTGAAGCGCTATTTCAGGCGGGGCCTCCCGTTCTGTGGGGGCGGGGCTCCCCTTGCTTCACTGCCCGAGCAGCCGGGCCCCCGCCCGCCTCACTCTAACGTCAGGGGGCGGGGCCATTGGAGGTTGCCGCGCCGCGCCACGCCGCCCCGCCCCAGCGCTTGGGAGCCGCGCGCGCAGCCGTGGAGTGAGGCCGCGGCCGTCGCGAAGCGGAAGTGCGGTCGCGCTTTGCGGCAGGCGGCCCCTGAGGCGCGGCTCGGAAACCCCGTTCTCTCTTTTCCTGCTTCAGCTGCTACTGGAAGGTGGGTGTCCGCCGCGCTCCGGGCCCCGTCCCGCTTCACCCGCAGCTGCCCCCCAGGCTCACCCCGCGTGTCTTGCAGGAGGAGCGATGCCGGCCAAGGGGCCCCTTCAGAGCGTCCAGGTCTTCGGGCGGAAGGTGAGTGCACGGCCGGCGGTGCCCCCCCGCGTCCTGGCTCCTCTCTCCCGGCCGGTGACGGCAGCGCCTCGCCTCGCGCGGCCGCAGGCGGTAGCGGGGCCCGCGGGAGGCTCCACGTGTCCCGGGCGGAGGCGGTGTCTCGAGCTTTATCCGTGGTTCGCTCCCCTTTTCCCCGGTGCGCGGGTCCAGGGGGCGGTTGTTGGCGGGGGGGGGGGGGTCGGAGCTGGAGGCCTGGCCTCTGTTCTTCTCCAGCCGCGGCCGCACGTGGAGTTGGTTTCTGCAGGGTAGGTGGCACGAGGCACGGGTGGGTGGGGGTGTTAGTGGCAACTGCTGTCTTAAAGTCTTTGTTCCTTGCGTGTTGGTTATTTTGAAGGGGGTTTGGGGCTGGGAGCCCCCGCCAGACCCCACTTCCCAAATCACTTGAGGAGCTGTTGGAAGTTGAAACGTGGACTGCGAGCGTTTGATGCTAGTTGTTCATTGCAGTTGTGCTAACCTGTTCATGAGATGCCACCCTCATACCTGTTGTCGTTTCCTCCTCCGTGCAGAAAACGGCTACGGCTGTTGCCCACTGTAAAAGAGGAAATGGCCTCATCAAAGTGAATGGAAGACCGTTGGAAATGATTGAGCCCAGAACGCTGCAGTACAAAGTAAGTGAGCACCGTTTTCCCACAGACTGAGACAGCTCATCTAACGTGTCTGAGAGCAAGAAGTTGTTTTTCCCGGGGACAGACACATGCAGCCTCAGACAGCTTGCAAACATGTCTTGGAGTTTAAATCTTGACATTGGGAAATTTATAATAAACTAAACCCTAGTAGGAAGTGTTTTACGTGGTGGTATATATGCTGTTTTAGAGTTTGCACTCTTAACAGACTTTTTGGCAATATTTCTCTATTTAAAATGGTTATAAATTAGTTGGGCTTCTTGAACCTGTGTCCTTGCTTGGCAGAATGAGGAAGAAATGTAGACATAGGGTTAAATTTTGAAAGTGATTTAAAGCACCAAAGCAACCTAAAAGCTTAAAAAATTTTTCGCGGATGTATTTTCTTAGAATTTTAATAACTCTTAGGAGTTATTAAAATAGGAGCTAAGAATACATTCAGAGAACTGTTAAATTGCTTCAGATCTGATTTACCAAAATTTTAAGCCAGTTCTTTTAAAATGCTTAATATCAGTAACTGTCAGTACTTTTGGAAAGGAAGTTTTGCCATTTAAAAATGGTGATACAGAAGCAAAGGGACTTGAAACAACAGCTACTAGCACGAGGTAATCTGGTGATCCGGTGGCAAATTCGGTAATGGGATTCATACTTAATCTGAAGTCTACTATTCAGTCCACTGAGTTTTACTCCTCACTGATTTCCACCCCCCCGGTGGCTTGGTGTAGTTGATCCCTTCTAGAATGGCTTGTAACTTGTTGAAAAAAACTGGGTCTGAGGATCATGTATGTATCTTTATAAAATTTAATTTGTTTTTCTTTCTTAGCTGCTTGAACCTGTTCTTCTCCTGGGCAAAGAACGCTTTGCTGGAGTTGATATCAGAGTCCGTGTTAAGGGTGGTGGCCACGTAGCACAAATCTATGGTAGGACCCATGCACGTGATACTTTTTTGGGTTGGAATAAATCAAACCGCTTATTGTGGATATTATTTAAAGAATGGTGTTTAAACTCTATCTTTGGAATTGACTGTAATTTAGCAATTTAAATATATAGCTTTGAAATTGAGCAGGTTGTTGATTTGTATCTTTTTAACTGTCACTGTGACATTCTTTGAATTTTATGGAGATACGGAGTGATGAAACTTCTGGCAGTACAGTACAGTCGCAATTTACATGTATTTAACTTACACGAATTCGGCTTTATGCGCTCTGCTGCTGGGGCTGGCCGCTGGCCAGGAAACAGTGCCTAGTGTGGTGCTGCACAGTGCAGCACGGTGTTGCCTACACACGCCGGCATGGCTGGGGGGCTTACGCTCAACTGGCCACCTTGTCCAGGCCCGGTGGTGGTGGCTGCTCAGCACTGAGCCCGGCGATTTCGGCTATATGCGATTTCAACTATATGTGCTGACCTGGGAACGTAACCCCCATGTAAGTTGCGATTGTTCTGTATGCTTCAACTTGATCAGAACAATGGACTTTGTGGAGGAAAGCTGTTGAAACCGCTAGATGTTATATGTTTATTATTAGCATACAGATCAAGTTCAACAAATATTTTCTAAATCTTGGAAAAAATCAAGCGGTTGGTTTCATTCTAAATCACTCAAAAATAACAAAATTGGAACTTTGTTTTCAACTTGCTTGCATTATGTAAACAGTTTAATTTTCACAACTATTGGTCTTGTACTGCTGTATGCCTGAATAAGTACAATAACCTGACTTAAAGATATATAAGGAGCAGGTGAATGTTTTAACCCTAAACTTCATCTAATTAATTTTTGTAACAGTTATTCAAATCAATTAGTTTTTTTTTAATGGCGATAGAAAAGGGACGTATAGAGTAGAAGAGCAATTACAGATATACCAAAAGTTCCCAGGCTTCACTGCTGAAACTTCTCCCAACTATGCGTATGGTCCAATAAAAAATACCACCCCAGAAAATCGTTGCTGCTTGCATTGGTTTTCATGCCCCTTTTCAAAGATGATGGTTAAATGCATGGATGGAACTTCAAGCTTGTGTCACACAGTACGGGCATTCTGCTTACAAGCTTCTCTCAGTAGGGAAAAAAACTTTTATTTCACAAGCCTGAATTCAGTGTTACTAACTTTGTCTTTGTCCTCAACAGCTATTCGTCAAGCTATTTCCAAAGCATTGGTGGCTTACTACCAAAAATGTAAGTTTGTTCTTCTGGTTTGTGTTCTGCTGGTCCAGAAGTAAATACATAGCTTCTGAGCTGTAACGCAGAGTGCTACATATGTGTATATTCATTCTGTGTGAAGCTCACAGAACCACACAGATGCAATCTCTTTACTTTTTCAGATGTTGATGAAGCATCTAAGAAGGAGATCAAAGATATCTTAATCCAGTATGATAGGACCTTGCTGGTCGCAGATCCTCGTCGCTGCGAGTCCAAGAAGTTTGGTGGACCTGGTGCCCGTGCACGCTACCAGAAGTCTTACCGTTAAAATTTTTCTGTACTCCAGCATCTTATAATAAATCTGGTGAAAATTTGATAAATACTTGCAAGTTTCTAAGTCTAATGTTTTTGTATTGGTTAAAATTCTTCAGTGTATTTTTATTAAGGGTAGAGATGTCTTGTGTGTGGTATGACTTCAGTGTGTGATTTTACACTTCTCCAATTTGTTAACCAAATCAAATTTTAATAAGAGTAATTTCTTCAGTTTGAGGTTGTTCTGCATCCTAATCCTTGCCCACTCTTTCCGCCCCTCCCCATGAATGCACTTAGCTCCTTCCCCCCAAATCATAAATGAATACATTTTCTTTCATTTTAAGTAAATGAAGACTTTTCTAAATGAAATGTTGAATGCCGGAAAACATCTTGTTAATTCCTGCATAATGTCATTTATTCTGATTTTAAATATATTGTTAACAAAAAAACATTCCAATGGGGAACCAAAATTTGGGAAGTGGGCATGTCTAGCTGTGGCCAAGGATAAGTTACCTGTCAAATTTATCAGATAAATTGATAGTAGTCAAACTCATGGGGTGGTTTTGCATATAAAAATAGATGCTAGATTTCACATACACAATTTAGGCATTCTCCAACTGTTTCTCTAAAACCTGTCTTACATATTTCTCTACCTATGTAAAGAATTCCTGCTTTGTGCTTTGACAGATACTCTTGTGCAACTGAATTCACTTCACTGTTTGAAAGAAATTTTTATGACTTATCATAACTTTATTTTGTCAACCTCTATACCACACTGTACCTTTTTTAAAATATTTCTTTTCTCTTAGTTAAGTCCTTTTGTTGAGGCAGGTTCATAAATCTTAACATGCCTCTGTCATTCCTCATCACTTTCTGCTGCTCTGTATTACATAAGTCTTGTACATAAATGACTGAATTATACCACAAGCAGGGACAATTTAACTGCTCCATGATGTGATATGCCTGTATTTTTAAGGCACATAGGAACTGCATAGTAGTTTTGGGGTTTTTGTTTTTTGTTGGGTGTTTTTTGTTAAATGCATAACAAACTAATGTTTGATATTTCCTTTATGATCTCAAAGTTTTTTATAGTAGTATGCTCCTCTCCAGACTTCTCTATTCCAATAGATTATTGATTTTTTTTGGAAAACCCTTCTATTCAGATAGGTTGACTTGAAGTAAGGTAATTTAATTTTTGTGTTGGTAAACTCCTAAAACTTGTCCTTGTTGGTATTTGCAGGAGGAAAAATGACAGAAAGTGAGCTAGAGGAATAAGGAATATTATATGTTGTGAATAATATTTTTTCGAAGTTAAATGTGGGAAGTGTTAAAAAGATTCTGAATTAATGGTAGGTGCTTCAACCAGATATCACGAATTTTCAATTAGTATATTTAACTAAAATCTCAGAATAGAGCCTAATGGTGTTTTGGTCACAGCGAGGCAGATTGTATGTTGACCCCATTCATCACCATTCAAACCTGTTAGTCTGAGGAATGGTTTTGTACCTTGGAAAGTCCTAGTTAAGCTGTTACGGATTTTGTTTGAACAGAATTATAGTGATGGCAGTTGAACATATGTCACAGATTTAAGTAGAGTCGCCTCATATTTTCAGGGTACTAATGATGGTATAACCTTTGACAGGTGTACTATAAATTCACCACAGCCTCCATGAGTGCCACTCTGATCTTCCTCTTCATGGGGAAAGTAGAGCTGGAAGAAAACCTTAATAAGATCATCTTGTCCAGCCCTTGCTGCAGGTAGGGGGGTCCTTGACTAACTCATCCCAATCAAGTGTCTATAATCTACTCTTGAAAATTTCTAAGTGTGACGCTTCTGGAGTTTTCTCTATATAGCTTGTTCCAATGGTTGCCTGGTGTTACAGAAAGTTCCTCCCAATCTTCAATTTAAATTTCTCCGCTGCAGCTTGAAGCTATTGCTCATAGTCCTGTCTACTGTGGCCACAGAAAAGCCCATTTCCATCCTCTCTAATTGCCCTTCAAGTACTTGAAGACTTATCAAAATTCCCTTAGTCTTCCCTCATTCCTTCAGCCTCTTTTCATATGTCTTACTTTCCAGGAACCTAATCATTTTTGCTCCTCTGTCCTGGACTCCTTCCAACTGGTCCACTTTTTTTTTTTTTTT
>NW_017728931.1:72366161-72379304 GCF_001723895.1 Crocodylus porosus | reverse complement strand
CCAAAATTTGGGAAGTGGGCATGTCTAGCTGTGGCCAAGGATAAGTTACCTGTCAAATTTATCAGATAAATTGATAGTAGTCAAACTCATGGGGTGGTTTTGCATATAAAAATAGATGCTAGATTTCACATACACAATTTAGGCATTCTCCAACTGTTTCTCTAAAACCTGTCTTACATATTTCTCTACCTATGTAAAGAATTCCTGCTTTGTGCTTTGACAGATACTCTTGTGCAACTGAATTCACTTCACTGTTTGAAAGAAATTTTTATGACTTATCATAACTTTATTTTGTCAACCTCTATACCACACTGTACCTTTTTTAAAATATTTCTTTTCTCTTAGTTAAGTCCTTTTGTTGAGGCAGGTTCATAAATCTTAACATGCCTCTGTCATTCCTCATCACTTTCTGCTGCTCTGTATTACATAAGTCTTGTACATAAATGACTGAATTATACCACAAGCAGGGACAATTTAACTGCTCCATGATGTGATATGCCTGTATTTTTAAGGCACATAGGAACTGCATAGTAGTTTTGGGGTTTTTGTTTTTTGTTGGGTGTTTTTTGTTAAATGCATAACAAACTAATGTTTGATATTTCCTTTATGATCTCAAAGTTTTTTATAGTAGTATGCTCCTCTCCAGACTTCTCTATTCCAATAGATTATTGATTTTTTTTGGAAAACCCTTCTATTCAGATAGGTTGACTTGAAGTAAGGTAATTTAATTTTTGTGTTGGTAAACTCCTAAAACTTGTCCTTGTTGGTATTTGCAGGAGGAAAAATGACAGAAAGTGAGCTAGAGGAATAAGGAATATTATATGTTGTGAATAATATTTTTTCGAAGTTAAATGTGGGAAGTGTTAAAAAGATTCTGAATTAATGGTAGGTGCTTCAACCAGATATCACGAATTTTCAATTAGTATATTTAACTAAAATCTCAGAATAGAGCCTAATGGTGTTTTGGTCACAGCGAGGCAGATTGTATGTTGACCCCATTCATCACCATTCAAACCTGTTAGTCTGAGGAATGGTTTTGTACCTTGGAAAGTCCTAGTTAAGCTGTTACGGATTTTGTTTGAACAGAATTATAGTGATGGCAGTTGAACATATGTCACAGATTTAAGTAGAGTCGCCTCATATTTTCAGGGTACTAATGATGGTATAACCTTTGACAGGTGTACTATAAATTCACCACAGCCTCCATGAGTGCCACTCTGATCTTCCTCTTCATGGGGAAAGTAGAGCTGGAAGAAAACCTTAATAAGATCATCTTGTCCAGCCCTTGCTGCAGGTAGGGGGGTCCTTGACTAACTCATCCCAATCAAGTGTCTATAATCTACTCTTGAAAATTTCTAAGTGTGACGCTTCTGGAGTTTTCTCTATATAGCTTGTTCCAATGGTTGCCTGGTGTTACAGAAAGTTCCTCCCAATCTTCAATTTAAATTTCTCCGCTGCAGCTTGAAGCTATTGCTCATAGTCCTGTCTACTGTGGCCACAGAAAAGCCCATTTCCATCCTCTCTAATTGCCCTTCAAGTACTTGAAGACTTATCAAAATTCCCTTAGTCTTCCCTCATTCCTTCAGCCTCTTTTCATATGTCTTACTTTCCAGGAACCTAATCATTTTTGCTCCTCTGTCCTGGACTCCTTCCAACTGGTCCACTTTTTTTTTTTTTTTCGCCTTTCTGTGGCACCCAGCGCTGGACACAGTACTCCCAAGTGAGGCTGCACCAGTGCTGAATAGAGTGAAAAAATCACGTTCCCTGATTTGCAAGTGACACTCCTGTCTTAATGCAGGATATGATACTGTTGGCTTTACTTTGGTACATGGTTGTCTCAGCTTTTTATCCATTGTCACACCCAAGTTGTTCTCTGCAGTACTGCAGCCTAACCAGTCGTTCTACAGGCTGTGCTTGTGTATACAATTATTCCATCCCAAGTGCAGGACTTCAAATTGATTGTGAAAAATTTTTGTAGTTCATTGGATCCCTAAATCCAGAAGGTCTAATGCCACCCAACTTTCTCTTGTCTGCAAATTTGCTAAGCATGCACTTCATTAATCATTTGGATGACAGAATTAAGATATTGCTAGGGCTGTGTGAAAACCATTGTTTTCTTTCAATGTCTGTTTCACCGTTTCAAGGAGACTTTCATTTTGTCGTTTCGTTTTGAAGCACTGTCCTGTTTCATTTTGTCAAAACTGTTTAGTTGTTTCATCATTATGCCCATAGACTATTAGGGGGAATCACAAAAATGCCTAAAGTTTTTTGTGATTTCTTGCCTGATTTGGATGAAAATTGCCAAGATGGTAGCCCCTCCTGCAGGTATGAAGCCTGCCAAATTTCAAGGAGATAAGTGCAGAGGTTTCTGTGAAACTGCACCTCAAACTGTTCAAACCAAAAGTCCCGACACTTGCTGGAAGCAGCAGCCTCCTGTCATCTGGCATGCAGATCTGGGGGCTCACAGCCCAGGGAAGGCTGTGGGGCTGTGCCTGAGTCCTCCTGGGGGTGGGAGCCCCTGGTTCTGCATGCCGGATGACAGGAGGCTGCCACTGCTGGGACTGGCAGCAGCAATCTTCCCTGGCACTGGGCACAGACATCAGCCTGAGCTGCCTTTCATCTGGCACAAATCCTGGGGCTCACACCCCTGGGAGGTCCACAGGGCTATGCTGGGCTTCTCCCAGGGGTGCAACCCCCTCATCTGCATGCTGTATGACAGGAGGCTGCCCCTGATCAGCGGTAGCAGCAATCTTCCCCAGCACTGGGCGTGGACTGTGCCCAGCACAGATCCAGGGGCTCGCACCCCCAGAAGGAGTCTGGCACAATACAGCAGCCCTCCTGGGGGTGCAAGTCCTGGGATCTGTGCTTTGGGGAGAGGAAGCTCAGCCAGCTTGTCACACCAGGGAAAGGCATCCTCCGCCTGCCTCCCTGCTCAGCTGCAGTCCCCCCCGCCACAGCACCTTACCAGCATCAGCAGCCATGCTCTTGCCCCCCTGCATGGTGGGGTGCAGCGTGGCTCAGCCCCAGCCACTGGGTGTCTGCCACCTCTGCCACAGCGCACTGCTGCTGTGTGGCTCTGTGTAGGGCCATGTGCTTTCAGGGAGCTCTGGGCTGTCAGCTGGGGCTGCGCGCCACTCATGGGGACAGCTGACCAAACAGGCTGGGGTCCTGTGTGCGCAGATGCAGTGTGCAGGCCTCATGCATGCAGGACCCAGGCCAGTGTGGCCAGTGGTCCCTGCAGATGGTGTGCAGCCCCAAGTGACAGCCCAGAGCTGCCTGAAAGCACAGGGCCCTTCACCAAGCAGGGTAGCAGCAGTGCGCTGTGGCAGATACCTGGAGGCTGGGGCAAGCGACGCTGCCCCCCCAGCTGTGCAGAGGCCCAGGAGCACAGCTGCTGGTGCTGGTAAGCTGGAGGGGGTTGCTGCAGCCAGGCAGGGAGGTGAGCGAGGGGACCCCAGTCCAAAGGTGGGACAAGTAGGCTGAGCTTTCTCTCACCAGAGTACAGATGTAGGGGCTTGCATCCCCGGGATGGCTGCCGGACTTTGACAGACTCCTCCCAGGGGTGTAAGCCCCTGGATCTGTGCCAGATGGCAAGAGGCTTGGGCTGCTGCCTGGGATTGGGTACAGACTGCACCCAGTACTGGGGGAAGATTGCTGCTGCCAGCTGGCAACCTCTTGTCATCCGGCGTGCAGATCCAGGGGCTTGCACCCCCAGGAGGGCTATGGGGCTGTGCTGAACTTCTCCCAGGGGTGTGAGCCCCCTCATCTGTATGCTGGATGACAGGAGGCTGCTGCTGACTGGTGACAGCAACACTTCCCTGGCACTGGGTGTGGGCAGTGCCCAGCACCAGTCCCAGGCAGCAGCCTGAGCCGCCTGTAAGCTGGTGCAGATCTGGGGCTTATGCTTCCTGAAGGAGTCTGACACAGCTCAGCAGCCCTCCTGGGGGTGTGAGCACCTGGATCTGCACCCTGGTGAGAAGAAACTCAACCTGCTTGTCCCACCTGGGCCCAGTGCCCCCCACACGCCTCTCTGCTTGGCTACAATCTCCTGTGCAGCCCCCACCCAGCTCCAGCATCTCCTGTGCAGCCCCCTCTCCCATTGCCTACATCCTTCTAGGTTGATACCGACCTATCCACTACCACTCTCTGGGTACGACCCTCTAGCCAACTTGCCATCCACTGAACCATGTAATCAAGTCACGGCCTCTTAATTTGTTCACCAGTATGGGGTGAGATCAAAGGCCTTCCTGAAGTCTAAGTAAGCAATGTCAACCCCTACTCCTGTGTTGGTGTTTTGTAACCTGGTCATAAAAAGAAACTAGATTAGTCAGGCATGATCTACCTGCTACGAACCTGTGCTGGTTTCTGTTCAGCATAATTTTTCCTGCTGGACTTTCACATACATATGAGCCTTAATAATCTTGTCAAATTCTTTGCCAAGGATGGAGGTGAGACTGACTGGCCTATAGTTGCCTAGATCCTCCTTCCTCCCCTTGAAAATAGAGACCAAACTTTTCCAGTCCTCTGGGACATGGCCCGTGCACCACAAGCGCTCAAATATTCTTGCCAGTGGCTGTCCAATGACATCAACCAGTGCCTTCAGTAGAGTTCATCCAGGCCTGCCTACTTAAACATGTCCAGTCCTTCCAAGTGGCTCTGCACCATCTCAGGATCAATGCTTGGTGCCCAGCTGTTGTGTCTCTACAGCCTCATTGTGAGACTTGTCTTGCCCCTTGTTTAGGAACACTGAGACAAAGAACTCATTGAGGAATTCAGCCCTGTCCTCCTGTCTGTCATCAATTGCTTTTGCCCATTCAGTAGTGGCCCTATACCACCCTGAGCCTTCGTTTTACTCCCTATATATCTGAAAAATAATTTTTTGTTATCCTTAGCTTGGGGTACCATCCGCAGCTCCATGGTAGGTTTGGCCTTTCTAACTGCCTTCCTACAACTTCGAACTGAGGAGGTATACTCCTCTTTAGTAATCTCTCCCTGTTTCCACTGCTTATATGGTCCCCTTTTTGCCCTTAGGCTGCTCTGGGTTTATCTGATCAGCCAAGGAAGCCTCTTGGCCCCTTTTCTGCCTTTCAGCTTTCCCATACTTGACAGCTGGGGCCAAGTTGTGCTGCACCCTGCTTTGCAGGGGCCCAAGAGCGTGGGTGTCAATGCTGGTAAGCTTCAGGGGGCTGCAGCTGGGTGGGGAGGCAAGTAGTGGGCTCCAGTCCCTGGTGGGACAAGCAGGCTGAGCTTCCTCTCACTGGAGTGCATATCCGGGGCGCTCACCCCTGGAATGGCTGCCAGGCTGTGAGAGCCCCCAGATCTGCGCCAGATGACAGGAGGCTCAGACTGCTGCCTGGGACTGGTGCTGGGGAATATTGCTACCACTGCCAGTCCCAGGTGGTGTCAGCAGCCTCTTGTCATCTGGCGTACAGATCTGGGGGCTAACACCCTGGGGAGGAGTTGGGCACAGCCCCACAGCCCTCCTGGGGGTGTGAACCCCCCATCTGTGTGCTGAATGACAGGAACTTGCTGCTGCCACCTGGGATTAGCGCTAAAGCCTAGTAAGCCTGGCTTCAACATGCTAAATGTTTTGAAACATTTTGTGTGCCCACCCTCATTTGGTTTAGGTTTGAAGCTGTTTTGAAGCATTTTGTTTTGTTTCAATTTTGCTGTTTCAAGCTCAAAACCCATCAAAACAGCAAGATTTTGCCCAGCCCTAATTAATACAAGACCCATGACAGACCACCTGGAGAACCCCACTCCCGATTAAACATTGAGCCATGGAGTATGATGATTCAATCAGTTAATTATCCACTTTTTATCTAGTCCAATGGTTTTCAAAATTTTTAGATTTGAGGCACCTCAACGTAACTTGTGAATTGAATGGCACTCAATTGCAAAAACTACATAATAGTGTTTACCTTTCAGAGAGCTCAGGCACTGGGAGTAGGACTTTCCAGGCAGGGTCAAGCCTGAGCCTGCACTTCCTGCCTCACACCTCTGATATCTTTGTACCTCAGGGCATTCTTCAAAGGATCTTCTGGCAGCCCAAGGTGCTAGGACACCCTGGTTGATAATCGCTGCTTTTGTCTGTATTTCTAATTGTCCTCTCTTTCTGCTCTCACCCGATGCTCTGTGCTCCCTGCCTGATCTGCTCTGTTTTCTGCTACCTGTCCCCTCCTTGGTCTGCATACCACCAGTTGGCCATAAATAATCTCTTAGCTCCAGCTAAGAGACAAGAGTTAAGAGGACTTTTGAGAACAAGATTGTGGTGGGAACAAGGGGTGGTAAAAGAGCAACAATACCAAAATGAAAGCATCCTAAGATGACACTGTCATTCTGGGAAGAGAGATGGCAGAAGGAAAGAGAGGTTAGCAAAGCAGAGAAGTTTGAAAGACTGATTGGGGACCCTGTCACTTTTGACAAGTTATCAAATCTTAGTATATTTTATAATCTACTATGATACGTTTCAATACAGAGACACTTGAATTGTGAGATTTGGCCCAGTTAAGTACCAAGTATTCTCATGATCTGTTCTGCAGTAATTGTTTGGTAGGTAGTTGCATAGTTTTTATTTAGGATGGAACACATGAGTTACCTTGTATTAAAAGCATCCAATAGTCACCTATGTGCAGCATAATATTTATGTGTGATGTTATTATTGTTATTATATTAATGGATTGGATAATGGTTACTTTAGGGCCTCTTTGCTTGTAAAAGATGAAGAAAGATGAATATATCCATATTCCATAATCCAAGATTGTAACTGACATGGAAGACTGAATGATTAAAGAATTAGTGATGATATTTGAAAGCTTTTAACTTTGCATTGCTGGTTTACTGATGTAAAGTTATTGCCACCAAAATCTCATCAGTTTCTGAAATATAGGAGTTTTTTCTCCACCTCTTGATCACATCACTGTTTATGCTTATTGTATCTTTCCTGGTACCTGGTAGACCTGTCATGGCACAGTTTATAAATCTTTTTACTTCTCTGCATCCAGGATACAGCATATTACTTTTGCCCTGTTCAGATGTACCAAAATGTGCTCTAGAAGGCTCCTGCTGCTAAGCTGGAGACATCAAGTAAAATCTTAGGATGAAGGTTCTAGAGAAGATGGTTTCCAATAGGAATAGCTATGTTGCTTCTAGAAAGTAAAAAGTGAGAGCAAGCGTGCAATAAGACACCATTAAAAGAGAAAGTAAATATTTTAAATTATCTTAAGATAATTTCTAAAATAATACCAAAATATAGAGGACTAAATAACTTGAAAAATTATGTTATGCTAATTGCTAAGAGTCCTTCCTAAAAGTTATTGCAATGTAATTTTTGTGTAGCGACAATTTAAACTAACTGGGAAAGATAAGAAAGTGGAGAATGCAGCAGCCCATTTAATAAGCCATGCCTTTTTCTAGAACAGCGGTGATCCAGAGCCTGTGTTGGCTTGTCTTGGATTTTTGGATAAAGCTTATGGTGTTGGCTTTGGGGGCGTTGGTTGTAGCCGTGTTGGTCTGGTTTTGGCTTTGAAATTCCAGAATCCTAAAATAGCCTGTGACCTGCTATGTGACTGCTTCTCTTCCCATATGGATAATTACCTCTCTGTCAACTGAGAGTGCTTCCACTGGAGGGTAGCAGAGAGCTGCTGGTAGGAAATTCTGTATGAAAGGCCATCAACTTCTGAATTCACACTGGCCCAAAAAACTTTCTAGTACCATCTCTGAGTTTCCCTGAAAAGTACATCTGAGGCATTTGGGGAGATGAGTATATATGCAAGAAGTGCTATTTGGTTGAGGTCTCTGGTTTCTAATCTGATGCTTTTTTTTCTTGTTTCTATATCTGCTTTTAAATATGTCAAAGATAACTAAAAACCGTCCACTTGATGCCTAAACAATAGTTGAGGGTAGTTGGTGATAATGTCTCTGTGCCAATGTCAATTTTCTGTTCTTTAAGAGACCCTACCCGAAATGGGACCTGCCTAATCACAATTTTGTCAAATGTACAAAATA
The DNA here is from genome assembly GCF_001723895.1 of Crocodylus porosus. Lineage (NCBI taxonomy): Eukaryota > Metazoa > Chordata > Crocodylia > Crocodylidae > Crocodylus > Crocodylus porosus. Next base: position 72,371,297 of record NW_017728931.1, on the reverse strand, counting down.
TTTTTTTTCTTTAAAAAAAACCAGGGACATTATTTTTCTGTATTTTATCCGAAATGACCTATTGAGATGCAATTAGCATTCTTCCTTAAATTCCTTTACAGTAACATTGTTGATATGTGATTTAAAAATCAAAATGGATGCATCTAAAGTTGATTTATCTTAAGTTTATAAACTTCTCAAAGTTTTGCAGTGAAAATACAATATATTCTTGCCATGAATGTATCATAAATAAGCTAGGTTTTTATACTTTTATGCAACTTGGAACAAAGGTATTTAATCAAATCCTGGCTATGTTAAAGTCAATTAATTGTTTTCATTAGGCTCAGAGTTAACCCAATATTTAAACCAATGAATTATTAATCAGTAAGTACAGAATGCTAGTAAATATAGCAATTTGTAGTGTGAATTGGTGTGGTTCAATCCTGATGTAAATGAAGACACTGATAGACTCAAAGACATAAGGACAGAAGGCCTGGAGGAAAGGAGATCACAGAAATATGGCAAATCATGTTTTAGATTAGCAACATATGTCTTAAAAAAAGGTGCTGGTATATCTTTTAAGATTCAATTAGAGTAGTGAAGTTTTAGGGTTAGGCTAACCCTAAAGCTAGATGGTATCTTTCCTTTGTTCATATTCATCAAAGGCTAATATAAATATAATATTGTCAAGCTGATTAACCCGCTTCCCCCAAATTCCAGGTCTCTAAACTATCAAATTCCAGGCCCCTTTTTGTTATGTATGAGAACTCTTATGACTTTTTTCCCTAAAAACAAATGGCAAACTTTTGTGGAAGTTCAGTATGACAAAATCACGAGGATTTAAAAGGAAGTGTTGTTTAGTGAATCACTTTGAATTAATTAATATATATTATACATTATTTATATATGACCACATGATTTTAAGTTCGTACTCTGAAACTTTTCACTGTAATAAACTACAGAAAGGACAGCAGCTTTAATTAGAACAAGCTTCAAAATATGCAGTGATCACTGTTTGGGGCGGGAGGAGGGAATCTCTCAACACGTCATGACAAGGCAGAATTTCTTTGTATGTCACTATCAACAAATGTTATAAAGGCTTCTTTCAGTCCAAGCAGTAGTAAGACTTGCAGGTCTAGTGTAAGTAATACAGACTGCTGAGGAGTTAACAATGCACTACTAACAAGAGAGAAGGAGCCAAAAACGTTTTTATATCTGACACTTGGAAAGCTCCAGAAATTGTATCCAGCTACAAAGTTTGATATTTTTTCTTCTTTTTTTCCCAAAACATTATTTTCAATGCATCTAACTGAAATCTGAATTCATAAAAGACTTAAACTCACTGCAGACACACACAGGTCTAAGATGCCATCATAATTAAGACCATCAATTTGGATAAATTTCATCCTAAGAAGCTATATTGAAATGAACATTGTGGGAAAACTCAATTTAATGATACCTTGGAGCATATTCTTGGTTCATTCACTGCTATTCTCTCTGCAAGGTAAGAATTTATGCTCAATTCTTACGCTATACCTTTCAGAAAAACGTAACCATTTCAGTAATTTGCTTGTTCTCACTTTTACAGTAAAGCAAATATGGTTCTACCACATGACTTTAAAAAAAATGGTGACAGACTAAACAGCTCTACATCACACACATTGACTGTTTTTGAAAGTGAATATGACTTAACGTTTTTCCAGTAAAATTTAAGCTTTCAGGCTCGAAAGCTTAAATTTTATTGGAAAATGATTAGTAAAGAACAAAATTTAGCTTTTCTTGGTATTCTTGCCTTACTGTGAAAGGTGGTACTGTATAAACAAGATCTGACCTTGTTCAAGATTTTGAGCTACACTTGTAGGTCGTTTGAACCTTTTTTAGGATGTTAATGTAAATATTTGATGTAGTGATTATAGAAACTCTCTGTGCTGTTGTAAGCACTTATGGTAATAATAGATACTGAAGACAGATCCCCTAGAATAACAGAGTTTTCTAAAGCCTTGCTGCTTTCACATTTGAAATATTGAAAGTGAAATATTTTTAAAAATAAAAAGTAAATCTGCAGCAAAGCTAGTGAGAGGCTTAAATAGATTGGAATAAGATTTTAAACTATTAATTACTTTCAGAAGCACTGGAAGTTGTACTGAAAGTCTGATCCAGAGCTGTTCTGAGCACTTTCTGTATTTCAGATTTGGTTCAATTGTGCAAGGAGCTGAGCACTTTCTACTCATTAAAGAGGGAGGTAAAAGCTGTTCAGCCCTATCTAAGCACACACTGAGGATCCAACGATGAATAAATAATGTGTCAATTACTCAAAAGAAAAAAATATTTTGTCTTGGGTAGGGATATTTCCAAATTCTGCTGAAAGATTAAGCCTCCATAAAGATTTTCTGGAAAAAATACAGTAATTAGCAATTTTTGTAAAAATCAAAGGTTAAAACATACCTTATAAATGTGTAACAAATAAGTAGTTGCTATCAAAGTAAGTAGAAGGAAACAAAAATGTTTCATTCAATGACTTTTTATCTAACAGGGTCTTATTGCAAGTTCTCTCTTTTGAAAAGAACACCAAGGTAAGTCTGCATTCCTTATCTGTAGAGTATTTCAGGACAGTATAGCTGGAACAAATATAATGAAAACTGTGGAACTAAAATAATGTCTTGCATAGAGTTCATTTATAATTTCCAGTAACTAAGATATAAAATGCTAATTCTGTGGAAAGTGTTAATGGGAAGAAGTGATTAAAGGTGCAAATCTGTTGTAGAAAAGCTAATGTGCTGCCTGGGTGATTTACAAAAGGATGATATTCGTGTGGTCGCAGCCAAGTTCAAAGAATGAGGGGATTCATGTTTCATATAATGATTGTTCTTTTGTTTGAAAAAATTAATAGTAAAATATAAGTTTAATTCCATGTGGAAAGGAGGTACCCACAAATGCACTTTATCTGAAAAATTCCTTTTAGGACAAGTTATGTGCAATTGTTTATAAGCAAATAAATTCGTTCTCTAATTCCCAGTTCTGTTGAAGTCTTGGAAATGTGCCATTTACATCAGTAGAAACAGGATTGGATCTCATCACTGTACCTCTAGTTACTTCTAGTGCATCTAATCAATACATGCCTATTATATAATGTGAAATGAAAACTAGGAATACTTTGTAGTTGGAGGCCATTTATGTTAAAAAAAAATTAAATGGCTATTGCAGGGAGATAGATGATGATAATAGCACATGCATACAGCAGTGGTGCTACCTTACCACCATCTGTACTGCACCAATTAACAGTTTTACAATATTGTATCCCATAAAATAGACCCAATTTGCTTATCTCCCCTTCCCCATAAACAGCAGGTACCTCCCTAAACAAGGAGCTCGTGTTCAAGAACAGAGATCTGAGTACTCCTGAATTCTGTAAAATGAGACTGCAAATGAAAAAAAGTCACCTTTTTAAATGTTAACCCAAGAAAGACCTCTTTGATAAAGTGATGGAAATCAGAGAGAAACACCTCTCCCTAGGGAGCTGCTTATTCATGTTGCACCAGGGACCTTTGATTATACAAGATCCTTTTTGTTTTCTTCCAGAAATGAGTTTAATGCAACACGACAGAAAAGAGATCTCTTAGCAGCAGAGGTAGGTCATACCTTGGCGAGAGAGGGTGGGGGAGAGAACCTCCTCCTTTCTGCGGTGGGGCTTTGCTGTTGCCACAATGAAGCCTTTGTAGAGGAGAATGGAAATAGTAATAATAAAACAGAGATGAGAAGGAGAAGCTTTTCCATACCTGCTTCCCCCAAAATAAGCCTCTACAGCCTTATTCATTTATTCGTCAGCACAATGTGTTATGAATTATTTTCTGCAACAGACAGACTGGCACACACCAAGGGGAAAAATGGTGACTTTGACTGTTAAATCTTTTGTGATAGCAAACAGAAAGACCCAGGGTGCTGTTAGTGGCTGGTGAAAAGGACGGTACTGAAATTGTAGATGAACAATTTTGCAAATGGTATCATTGTGACAGGTACTCCTAGGCTATGGAGTTGGTTCTCAGGATACACTCTGTGCCTCTGAAGGTTGTTCCCTTCCTCTCATTGCTGTATAGTGCACCTGGTTGAGTTTAATCTGAAATACAGTGGCACCTGACTTAACCATTTGTGAAAATACCAGTCTGAAAAACCCGAGCATGGCTATTACCCCATTCTACAGCTATGGCGACTGAGTTCTAGACAGTGAGAAGGTGACTTGTGCAGGGTCATGCAGAACATTAACATCAGGAATTTAACTTGCGTCTCCTGAAAGCTAGCTGAGTTTCTTTGCCTCAAGACCACAGTGCCTTTTCCAGCTGAGACTGTTACACCTGCTTATATGGGAGTGGTGATGTGCTGAATCATGCCTGGCACACCTTGCAATAAGACATGTTTTAGGATAAAATGGGTCTGTACAGACATGTCCTATTAGTGTATTTAATAGATGATTAATGGCAAAATTAAGGACCTGTGACTGTCAAATATAATGTGAAGGCTGAAGGGAGTTTTGGTTGGGACAGAGTAGGTGGGAGAATATGATATTAATTGAAAACAGGCAGTAACATCAGGACTTTTCCCCTAGGGACAAACTGGAACCTCTCTGGCTAACAAGGAAAGTAATGTGCTGAGGAACTAGTAAGAATTTCTCTTGTAAACTGGGAACTTGTCAGCTGAAAATGACTGAGGAGGAGAAAAACCTGGAATAGTCACAGAATGAGACTGAGCTGCCAAATTGACTTTTCACAGAAAGAGAAAATGCTATTGTAGGATTCAATAGCTGAGGTATTTCTAGTACAGAAAGCATAGGCTCTTTCTAAATACTTTGGAGGTTGAGTGGTTCAAGGTCAAAGATAATGTTTCATAGTTTCTAGGGTTGGAAGAGACCTGAGCAGATCATATAGTCCGACCCCCTGCCATGGCAGGAAAGAGTACTGGGGTCAAATGACCCCAGCAAGGTATTCATCTAACCTCCTCTTAAACCCCCAAGGTTAGGAGCCTGCACCACTTCTCTTGGAAGTTGGTTCCAGATCCTAGCCGCCCTGACCGTGAAGTAGCGCCACCTGATATCTAGCCTAAATCTACCCTCTGCCAGCTTGTGACCGTTATTCCTGGTCACTCCTGGCAGTGCTCGGGGGAACA
>NW_017728931.1:72359578-72365675 GCF_001723895.1 Crocodylus porosus | reverse complement strand
AGTGCGGGCCCGAGGACCGAGCCCTGCGGAACCCCACTGCCCACGTCCTTCCAGGTTGAGAAGGACCCATCCACCACTATCCTCTGGGTTTGGCCCTCCAGCCAGTTGGTGACCAATTTGACTGTGTGGGTGTTGACACCACAGTCCCCCAGTTTCTTAATGAGAATGGGGTGAGAGACTGTGTTGAAAGCCTTTCAGAAGTCCAGGAAGACTATATCCACTGCTACCCCTGCATCTAATGATTTGGTGATCTGATCGTAAAAGGCCACCAGGTTGATTTGACAGGATCTGCCACTGATGAACCCATGTTGGTTGTCCCTAAGCATGCAGTCCCCTGCTGGCCCCTTGGGGTTGTGTGCCAGAATAATTTTCTCAAACAGCTTGCCTAGGATCGAGGTAAGACTAACTGGCCTATAGTTTCCTGGGTTCTCCTTCTTCCCCTTTTTGAAGATGGGAACCATGTTGGCCCTCTTCCAGTCCTCTGGCACCACACCAGAGCACCACGAGTGGTCATAAAGCTGTGCCAGGGGTTGGTAGAAGAACAGCTGGATCTGTAGTGGAACCTGGACCATTCATATGAGGTGGTTTACAACCTATTTAATTTGCAGTAGGTTGCCAAATTAAGGTGAGCTACTCAACGCTACTTCATGGTCAAGGCGGCTAGGGTCTGGAACCAACTTCCAAGAGAAGTGGTGCAGGCTTCTACCTTGGGGGTGTTTAAGAGGAGGTTAGATGAACATCTTGCTGGGGTCGTTTGACCCCGTTACTCTTTCCTGCCATGGCAGGGGGTCAGACTAGATGATCTGCTCAGGTCCCTTCCGACCCTAGAAACTATGAAACTGTTTGCTGTGGCTTTGATTTCAAAGGGTGCTGCAGCTTCCATCAGCTGGATCTTATCCGTGTTAGGACACAGCTGAACAGACAGGTTGGTAGCCTTTGAAATAAAAGCTCAAGAAAACAGCTGGAACACCTCTGCAGTCCTGAACTACTCCTTGCTAATTAAAAAGCCCTTGTCTTCAAAGGGGAGCAGGAAACCTAACCCTGTGCTGTATCCACATTTTACTGTATGCTAATGAACAAATTGAGGCTAGAAATTAGATTAAGTTTCCAACTTTCCAGTATAAGGTTCCAGGCTCTCCATGGGAGTAGCGAAGCCAAAATCTAGTTATAGGATGGACCATGCTCTGTTCATGGATGAAATTATGGTTACCTGTGATATCGGAGGACTAAACTTGGTGACCAAGTAGGGTAGGTCCCTTCCTATCCAATGTTCCTGGCAACTCACAGAGATAAGGGACAAATCAGAATTGTCCCTTACCTGAGGTAAATGTTAAGGTCATTTTCAAACTTTTCACTTGTTATGTCGAAGTAGGATTTTGCATTTTACAAAAGCAAAATCCTAAATTGAAGTCATCACCATTTAACAGCCCTGTCAGGGAGGGCAGCAAATTTGTTGACCGTGGGGTAGTAAGTGGGAGAGGGGAGAGATACCAAGAAGCAAGTGTTGCGTATCTGCCTCGGTCAGAAATCTGCTATTTCTGTGCTGGCAAATCACAAAAAGGAAAAGCGGTAACTTTATCACTGTGTTGCATCCCAGTGTTGGCTTCATTTCGGCCATGGAAGTAACTTCACCTTTTGTTTACAAAGCGTTTTGGAAATCTGTGGATAAAAGGCTCTACATTGATGCAAAATCATTTCCTAAAACTGCTGCAAAACCCCCTGGCTTGTACCAGTCAGACTATTCACAAATATTAATATTCTGCTTTTGCCTCTCTTGTTTCTTTGATAGACTGAAACAGTTTCCCCTCAATCTCGACTTCATGGGCCATTTATTCAGAGTCCAGGTCCATCAGGAGGTCAGTGTTGATAGCTTCTTGTTTGAAAGGATTTTGGTAAAGTGCCCCGCATCTATAACCTATCTCATTTTACCTAAGGTTGTATCAGTCTTAATGGCACTTTCTTCATGATAGATAACTTGGTAATATCTCATTTTTATTGCATTAGGTAACTTGTATTTCTGAATTGCTTAATCATAGAAAATGGTTATTTTCTGTGCTTTTTTTTTTTTTAACTTCTCTGTTTTAAAGAAAAATGCTATAGCATTTCCTCAACTAAAATTGTTCATTGCTTTAAATTAATTTCTACCCCAGGTTTCTTTTGGGTTGGTTTGTTTCATCCTGTTTCCAAGTTTTGGACATTGGCAAATTGAGTAGCTGTTGCATGGGATGCTTACGTAGCAGTGACTCTTGGATGAGCACCATAAAGATGCTTCTAGAAAATTCTGGGTATTTTTCAAACACAGCCATCTCAGGCAGTTCAGTGTTAATGGAGAGACTTCACAGAAATTGCAATAGACATGCTCGCACCTTTTGTTTCTTAGTTTCCTGCATAGAAATCTGATCAAAGAGGCTGAACAATGATACTCCACTTGAGACCAGACCTAACTACCTGAACACAGTGTATTTTCCCATCCTCTCCATAAACATGAATACACATATGGTGCAGCTTAAGCTTCTCTAAAGTCTTTCTTTGTAAGTTGTTACAGAGGTGAGAGAGACTATGATCTCCTTGCTTGTATTTTCAAATGTAGATGTATTTATGTGCATTTGAAAAATAGTTTTCAATGGAAAAAATACAAGACCTAAGATTCTTCTGCTTCCTTTAAAAGGAATATTTGTGTACACGCACTCGTTCACTTATGTGCATGTGTACACACTTACCTAAAGATGTTCCTGAACTTCAGAATTCAGAGGAGAATTTTTAATCCAGGTAGACCCAAAGATGTTTGGATATAGGGCTTAACATTAGCCATTGTAGAAAAAAGCAAATTGCAATATTTTGATCTAGGTTTAGATTCCGGTCCTCTGTCTCTCCCTGTCTCTGTCTCCAAACTCTGTGTGATTCAGATCTGGAGTTTTGTTTTAGACCAATCTCTCTTCATAAGGCCAGTAGAAAAAAGGAGGTGGTTGTTTTTTAAGTTTGTATGTTGTTCTGTTTAATGAAACTATGTTTAGAAATCACATACATATTTTTCAAAATCCTGCTAAACCACCTATAATGTAAAGCAAGACAGCTGTATGACACCAATCAACTGTTAAACCATTTAACTCATTTTTAAGCATATGAAGATGATTATTTATAGCTGTTTTGACTGCATACATTTATTTTCAGAGGGATTCATAGCTTGCATAAATCCTTCATTTTAACACTCAGTAACGAGAACTAAATATGTGCACTGATTGTGCTGAATTTATTCATTGCGTATAAACTGCAGGTATATTGTGTATACTTGTATATTTCTGGTATAAGCCAACTGGGATTTGGTTTCTTTATATGGGGACTTGAACTTTCATTTACTGGGAGGAGGCTGCCCTTTTGCTCTCTTGTTAGTTTATAAATCTCAAGCTATCCTGTAACAAAGTAATCCAAAATATGGAATGGAGTAAATGGAAGGATCACTGCAGATTAAACTTTTAGCTAATGAAGCCAGTTCTGTTTTAGTTAACAGTAGTAACATTTACTTAAATTTATTTAGCGGATTCATTATACTGGAAGGCAGCTATGTTTGCTTACAGGTACATGTCCTCAAGAGTGCCTTAATGGAGCAACCTGTACAGAAGCAGGTGCATGTGACTGTCAGACATTTCAGGCTCAAGGGAAAAGGTGCCAGATTGGTAAGTTTCAGTAACAAACAAAGGAACTAAATAGCAAGTTAGACTACAGTTTTAGGGAAAGTTTGTTAACCTAATACTGGGTCAGAGCAGGTGTGCAATTCCCTTTATAATGTACCTGTAATCCTCCCAAGGGGCCAGATGATTCACACTCTGTGCTCAGAGTATGGGAGTATAGACTAGTGTCAAGCATTCTTGTATTATATTACTTGATGCCTGCTATGATATTCTAATGCATTACCGTTTAACTGTATTAATTAGAAAGGACACTGCACTTCCGCTAACAATGGCTAAATGCATCTTTGGAAAACAGGACTTCCAAATTATTTCAGTGGCCCAGATTTCATGGCTGTTCTATGTAGGAAGCAGCAAGAACAAATTTCTCAGCAGTAGACCTGGCCTGGAACTTTCTTGTCCTGTCCTGACTCCTCAGGGTGCCTGGTTCTGGTATTTATTACAGCAGCCATGGAAGGAGAGTTTAAAGCTGGGCCTAAATCAGCTACACTGATTTAAGTTTGTTTTTTTTTCCCCATCCACCTTCTGAGGAACTAGGTCAAAGCTGCTATTGAATTTGAACCGGTTTCTCAGCCTTCAGCGAAATGATTTTGGACATAGTATGTTTGTAATCTCTTACTTCATCCCTCTTCATAATTAAAAGGTTATCACCCACCCAAAACTGCCATTGACTTGGTGGGGTCAGGATATCATCCAAGAGGGGTATTTTCCTTAATGGCTTCATCATTGATCAATGATTTATCAAGGAACTTATTTTTTTGTCTGATGTATGTTCACCTAACATGCAATATTTTCTGTAGATGCCAATGGCATTGCTGTTTCTTTTATTTGCTGTGTTTTTAATGTACTTGTTACCTTATTCTTTCCAGTACCTAATGCTGGTAAGGACCGAAATGGAATTTGCAAATCCTGGGGACAGTATAACTTTGAAACATTTGATGGCAACTATTATTACTTCCCAGGAAATTGTTCCTATATTTTTGCAAAAGACTGCAGTGCACCAGAACCTCATTACACTGTATGGGTAAGTGTGAGGGTGTTTTTGTTTTGTTTTGTGTTTTTAATGAAATACAGAACTATTTTTTTATTGAAATAAAAACAATATTTCAAGTTACTCACTATTTATGCTGATGGAAAGAGTCTAAGCATGTGTACAATAATTAATCTTTAAGTAATGCAATACACTAAAACATTTCCTACTCCTTCCAGTCTAAAAATTGTCCCTAATTTCTCCTGTTGGCCAGTGCTTGTAGGAAAGATTGGCATGCCAGAATATGTCAGTGAACTTGAGAAATGAGTGAATTCCTGAGTAAAGTGGAATTACCTGTCATTAGCATCTCCAGTTTCAATCTGGGTGATGGTACATTTTGAGGTAGAACATAGATTTAGATGTTTTATTGACAGACGGAAATATTATTCCATTAACTGCATTGATCTTTAAGGAATGTGGAATGTATGACACAGGGTTGGCTTTGAGGTTTACAACACCTCTGACCATTAAAAGCTAAATGCATAGAAGAACTTTTCAGTGTAGGCATTTCAATACTGAGCTTTGCAACAGCTAATGTTTTGGTACCTTACTGCTTCAGTGGAATCCACAGCTCTGAGTGAAGTGCCTAAGCACCTCATGCATTGCCTGGAGAGAGTTAGGCATCTCAGAATGGAATTTACAAGGCCAGCATGTTGAGCAAGGAGCTGTCTAATTTATCCAGTAATAAGATGGGTTTCCGGGAACTGCCTGTTAGAATGGGATTCATAATCCTAGACTCTCTCCTTGGCTTAAGTTAATAAATTCTTCCTTTTGGTAGTTGAGGGTGTCCCTTTACATAGCAGATACCTATGTTTACAGCACTTACCTCAGATTTTGGAGCCTCTAAGGGCACGTCCACACATGCAAGTATGTGCACTTGCAGCAGCTCAAATAGAATTGGTGCAAATTTGAGCTGGGGCTTTTTGCCTCAGTACACGTGCTCGGACATGCATTTTGTTGTGGAGCAAATTGTGCCACCTGGGGCAAAATAACCATGCTTGGCTCCTCCCGGATCTTCAGCCAGCGGGAGCTAGAGCCTGGGGCCAGCACCTAGGCTGTACTAGCTCTCAGGAGCTTCTGGAGCCCAGCCAATAGGTACCTGGGGACACTATCCCTTGTGCCAGCTGGACTGCTGAAGGAGCCCTGAGAGTTCTCTGCACCCTCTACCCAATGCAGACATCTGGCAGTGGGGGCTGCTGCCTGGCTGTGACTTGCTGGGCACCTGCCAGACTCAGATGGAGACTACATAGCCAGTAGAGGCATCTGACCCTCTGGGCTAGCTGCCAGTGGACTGCAGTTGCAGGGTTGGCCGTTGTGCAGCACTACTGCCATTTGTACCCCCTGCCTGGCCATCTGGGCAGCTATCACCCAAAAGATGTTC
>NW_017728931.1:72343872-72359238 GCF_001723895.1 Crocodylus porosus | reverse complement strand
CGGCCATCGGGGGTCCCCCCCACAGTCCCTTCTCCCTCCTCCAGCCTCCCTGATCCCTTACTCACCAGCACTGGAGCTCTGGTGCTGAAACACCTGGCTTGGCCAGCTGCGTGTTTCAGCACCAGGGCGAGGGGTCAACCATAGAGATGCTCTGGCAGCCAGAGCATCTCCATGGAGGACCCAGCCTCTGGTTGCCCCACTTTTTTTATACTTCACTTTTTTTAGACCCTATCCAGGGATCTAATTTTCTCCCCATGCTGCAAGTTTGCAGTGCAGAGAACATTTTTTTGTTCCCCCACATGCCTGTTGCCCCACCTCAAAGGGGTTTGAGGTGGGGCAAGGGGCAAGTGCGTGCTCATGTGGATGCGCCCTAAGAGTTCAAACCCATACCTTTTTAATCTATCAGGAGAGTGCTATAGTCACCAGGATACTTTCTACCTTTCCTGTCGAGCTGCACCACTGTACAAAAATAATTCAAGGTTCATTAAGGCAAAGAGAGGAAGCATTACTCTAACCTAAAGATTAGGACATTTACCTAGACCAGGGATACTTGGTTTCTGATCTCTGCTCCAAGGATTGTTTGTCCATTTTACATTAATCAGTCATTGTATAGAGTGCAGAAATAATAGAGTTTCTAAATGCTGTCAGAAGGGCAATATACAGTACTGGGAAAGTGTGTACGAGATTACAGAAGGTATACCTATTAGAAAACATTTGTATTGATCAGTAGGCCTCAGAGTGGGATACATTATACCAATTAATCACTCTGTAGATCTCTTTACTTTAAGGGCTTGCCTATCTTTCATCTAAATACTGAATTAGCTTTCAAAGTGGATAATGGCCTGTATCCAGTAAAGATAATGCAGTACTCATTTTGTTTGCCCTAATGATCTTTTTTAGACTTTAATTGTTTACCTTATAGTTTTTGCAAGTTAAGTTGCATTTTTCTAAAGTTGAACATCTGTGTATAACAAGCTGTACTTACTTATATACCTTATGTACCCTTTCCCCCAAAATTAGTCCTCCAAATTTGGCATGCATATCTTTAAGTGGTAAAGCTGATTTTTCTTTGCTGGAGTAGAAGCAAGGAGATGCTGCTGTAAGATGACTGTCATACTTCTCCCTCTCCTAGTATTGGGGAGGAAAGGGCAGAATTTACCCTTCAGCAGCTACAGTGTTAACAGTCTCGGAGCCACAGCTGCTGCAGTCAGGGTCCCTGCAGTCAGCAATCGGCCATGAGAGGAAAAATCTTTTTTTCCTTTTCCCCATTCTGTTTTTCCAAAACAAGGTGTGTGTCATTTTTGGGGGTATGTAGAATGTGAGACAGTACAGTATTGCTAAAGTCTTATTTGCTACAGAAATATATTTGGAGGAAAAGGCAATCCTTGTAGCAGAACCAAATATAGGCCATGTCTTTCTGAAAGGAACAGCAAAATAGTGAAATTCAGTGTCAGAACTGTGTTTTCTTTGTAACCTGCTAAAAGATTTAGAACATGGATACGGGAGCAGATTGCTGTTGCTATTAGTTTACTCTGTTTCCATTTAATTTGAATTCTTTTGCAGAATTCTCTCTCCTAAGCCTTTTTTTTTTTTTTTTAAAGAAAAAATAGCCCAGAATCAAATCCATCATTGTATTAAGGCACAGAATTTAAATTTCAGTAGATTCTAGGAGAGAGAGAGTGGAACAAGCATCATGTTTTATAAAAGACTGAAAAGGTTTGCTTAGGAATAACCTTTAATGACATTGGAGCAGTACACTGTAATGTAACTTAATGCAAGCAGCATGGATTTACAAATTGGGTAATAGGAAGCCAAGAGTCATACCAAGACCTGACCTTGCTGTGTGGTGTTTTAAAGTCTTAAGCAAACCACCTGTGTGAAGAGAAAGCAATTGTTGCATGCCTTCAGTGATTAAAACTACCAAGGAAGTGAGTGATTTTCCATTCTAGATGTCCTTAGATTAAGATTGGATGCCTTTCTGGAAGCTATGCTTTGTCCTACACAAATTATTGGGCTTAGTGTAGGGATGAGTGAGTGAAATTTGTCATGATATACATGATAACGTGCATATCATGATGTCATGATATACTTACTATAGGAACTTATGGTTCCTTTTGTTCTTAAATCCTATGAATATGAGAAATATAAAGTGAACTGTGCCACAAGATGATTTCCTCAGGCAAATATGGAGAACGTTGCCTTTGATTTAGTCGCCTGCTTTTTCATTTACCCAAATCTGAAACATTTCAGGTAGCATGGAGTGCTCTAACAGCAAATGTTGAGTAGTGTACTCTATCATGTAAATGACATCAAGTTTCTGTAGATGGCTCATCCTAGTCTCATCTTATTACTGTTCAACGCTAAGAGAAATTGTTCCCATGATACTTTTTAGAGCTGCAGATGAGTGTGTCAGAGAAAAATATGACTTGAGAGATTTCTGAAATCTCCTTAAATGGAGTGCAATTTTGACAAGAATTTCATAGATTTCATAGGCATTAGGGCTGGAATAGATTTCATAGACATTAGGTCATAAGATCCCAGCAAGATAAGCATCCAATTTTTTCTTGAAGGTGTTCAATGTAGGTGCTTGAACCACCTCTGAGACCTTGGGGGCTTGGACAGTAAAGAAATTCTTCGTTATGTCCAGCCTGAAACGGTCTTGCGGATGTTTATGACCGTTCGACCTTGTCATCCCTTGGGACGCTCTGGTGAACAAACGTTCCTCCAGGTACTGGTGGTCACCCCTGATAAACTTATAGGTGGCCATCAGATCACCCCTGAGCCTGCGTTTTTCCAGGCTAAAGAGCACCATGGCTCTCAGCCTGTCATCGTAAGGTCTGTTTTCCTGACCTCTGATCATGCATGTGACTCTTCTCTGGACTCTCTCAAGCTTCTCCACATCCTTTTTGAATTGTGGAGCCCAAAACTGGGCATAGTACTCCAGCTGTGACCTCACCAAGGCTGAGTACAGAGGGACAATGACGTCTCGGGATTTGCTTGAGAAGCATCTGACCCCCAAGTCTCTTCCATAGCGCTAGCCAGCGTAGCGCTGCCGAGCCTATAAGGATGCTGCAGGTTTTTCCTCCCAAGGTGGAGAACCTTGCATTTTTCAGTGTTAAACACCATCAGGTTCTTCTCTGCCCATTTGCTGAGCCTGTCCAGGTCAGCCTGGATCGCCTTCCTGTCTTCAGGTGTGGATGCTTTGCCCTGAAGTTTGGTGTCATCAGTGAACTTGGCCGGTCTGCTTTGGACTCCAATGTGGACTCCAATGAAGATGTTGAACAAAATGGATCCAGGGGCAGAGCCTTGGGGGACCCCACTGGTCACAGGGCACCATGACGATTGATTTCTGTCAGTTACCATCCTCTGGTTCTGACCATGGAGCCAGTTTCCCAGCCAGCGGATCGTGGTGGACCCAAGACCACAATTGGCCAGTTTTGGCAAGAGGTGATCATGGGATACCAGATCGAAGGCTTTTTTGCAGTCAAGATGTATGACATCAATCTCTTCTCCCTTGTCCAGGTGATGGAAGGAAATGAGATTGGTCAAGCAAGACCTACCCGCAATAAACCCATGCTGGCTATTCCTCAGGATGTTGGCATCGGCCAGTCCATTAAGGATGGCCTCTTTAATAAACTTTTCTAAGACCTTCCCTGGGATAGAGGTCAGGCTGATGGGCCTATAGTTAGCCAGATCCACTTTCCTCCCTTTCTTGAAGATAGGTACCACATTGGCCTTCTTCCAGTCTTCAGAGCACCAGGAGTTCTCAAAGATCCATGCCAGGGGCTGGGCTGTGATGCTCGCCCGCTCCTTGAGTACCCTGGGGTGTAGATTGTCAGGGCCGGCTGACTTGAAGGTATCCAGCCTCTCAAGGTGTTTCTTCATGAGGTCAGCATTGATGGAGGGCAGGGGATCTCCCTCACCTGGATTTCCCGGGTTGGACACAGCCTATATTATAAATGTGGATTCTGTATCAAAGGGGTTGTCTAAAGTTCACTGTATAAAAATTTGAATAGAAGAACCTGGTGGACATGTCCGCGTGAGCTTGCACATGCAGTTTGTAGTGCTGTAGACCCATCTGCGGTACTGCAAACTGCATGCAGTATGCATGCAGATGTCTTCTGCATTGCTGATTTTCAGTGCAGCAGTTTTTTTTTGACACCAGGAGATCCTGGTGTCAAAAAAAAAATCTAACCTGCATCAGAAAAAAAACAGTCAGGATGGTGCATGTAGAAGCAATGTGCACTGCCTGAAACTAGAGCCTGGCCAGCCAGAGCCATGGTTTAGCTGCCTGTTGGCCAGGCTCTGTGCACCTGGATCACTGCAGCTGGAGCCCCAGAAGGTGCTGACCAAGCTTTCCCTACCCCACCCAGGGCAATTTGCCACGTACCAGAGTATGTATGCAGGGGTGCTCCCCCAGGGACAACTAGCAGAGCCATGAATATGTGCTGCTGTTAGTCATCTCCAGGGAACACATGTTCCTGCTCATGGGAAGGTGCCCAGTTAGGACAGGAGATATGTTTATTAAGGCTGTACAATTATTTTTGCTTTATTTGGTTCTGTTTATGGATTTTGGGCCAAGACTACAGAGAAACTTTTGCGACTATATTAACATTAATTACAGGGGTGCATGCATTTTTTATTAACACTTTCACACTGGCCAGTACCCTAATATCTTTGCTGGTATAGTTTACTTTGCTCAAGGTTCTACTAGCAAGCAGTCTTTTGCCAGTAAACGGAGAAATCTACTGAAATGGAAAGGCTTGGAAACTAGGTTTTATACATTTCTAATGAGAAATCTCTAGATGTATGGTTGTGAAAAGCTGTCCCTGACAGAGAAGACTATACAAGTTAAAAACTTCATGTTACTTCTGTACCAAACCTTTCGGATTTCTAAAACCAAACTGATTCAATACTTGAAAGGAGGAAAAACTAATTGGTGTAAGAGGAGGTGCTGGTAGTTCAGCAGATGGCAATCTTTGGTTTAAGTCAGTGGTAGGAGTGTTGTACAGTTTTGAGACATTGCGTTACTTCTGTAATAGAGCAGATGCCTGGACTATGAAGGTTTTCTGGCACTTTTCATTAGATTGAGGTGCTCATCTCAGTATTGTCATAACATTTGTATCTGGATAATTATGTTATGCTCCATTAAGTTTCCTTTGTAGTCTCCTTTGGATGAAATAATCCACTCTTTTTTCCCCCTGAACTATATAGTAATGTTATATGCATATATGCCCTGAAATAGTTGCTGTATATTGCAGTAACGTTGTGAAAAGTGATCTTGTAACTTTGTATGCTTCTATATAATCTAAGCCATTTATTTGCAAAAGTCTCTGGATTCTTCCATGGGATGCAAGTACAAATATAATACATTGTACGAAAATTTTACTGAAAATGTTGTGTAAAAAATTAGTTGTTGTTAATATATATCTATTTTTGCCCCCTCAAGGTTCATAATAGCCCTCAGTGTGATGGCTCAGTATATTCTTGTCTGAGGTCAATCAGCTTATTTTTTTCAAACCAAGAAGAAATAGTCATTTTGGGACATGAAGTAAGAAAAGAAGGAATTAGGTAAGTAAATTGACAGTATTTTGAATATCTTACTAGAGAAATGAAGTATTATCATTAGAGAATTATGATTCTAAACACTACATTTATGGCATGTTTGTACTGTAGTGGTAGCTTTGGGTCACCTTCTATTAGATTAGCTTAGCTCAGGTGTGAGTTGCATTGCAAAACTACTCATGAGTGTTTCCAGTACCTTTGGGATATTGCATGGGTTTATTTGTTGCTTCTGAAGTATGCTGTGCTGTGTCATGATTTCCCCCACCCTCCCTGTGAGCTGTGGAGCTTGCCTACCTTCTGGGTGCATGGGGGAAATTATGGGAGAACTGTGGCATTCAGATTTTTTTTTAACTTCTTTCCTTACTGGGAGTGGGTAATCATTTTGAGTGAAAGTTGAACCTAGGTTTTAATGCAAACACAGCTGGGCCAGCTAGTCGGGTCTGAAAGCACCTGGAAATTCAGGTGGGGTGGGTTGCACATGGATGGTTGAGGGCTGACAGTAATATCTACATAAGTATTCTGTAAAACCATACTCTTAGAGGCTCTTAGATGGTAAAAGAAGAGGTTAGCATTAGCATGTATGTCAGAAAATACCTATGTCACATTGTAGAAAGCTAACAGGAGTGAAAGGTAATTTTGACTTATCTTTTTGAAGAGGAAAAAATAAAAAATCTGCTCTGAGTGCATGTAATGAATAGGTTTTATGAGTTAAAAGGTAAAATGTGTTAGAAGGGTCCCTCTCACCTTCTTCCGCCTAAGAATATTTAGGGTTTCTGAATTGGGTGGTTTTGTTTTTTCAGATTAACTTTGCCTCAGACAATTGGAAATGTCTTCTTTGAGAGATTGGCTGACTACATTCTGGTGAAAACTACCTTTGGTTTTTCTCTGGCTTGGGATGGAAGCTCTGGTATTTATATGAAGCTAACAGAAGAACATAAAGGGAAACCATGTGGTCTGTGTGGAAATTTTAATGGCAATAAATCTGATGACCTCGTAATACAAAATAGTAAGTGAAGAGCTCAGGAAAGCATCTTTTATTTTAAAGCCAACTGTCTTGGTCATGCTGTTTTGTAAATATGGGGACTTGTCCTAAAAAAAGTAATGCTTTTTCCACTTCAGTTCATTATCAGGTTGAGTAGAAAAGTTAGGATTTGTTATAACGAGTTCTTAGGAGTATAACTCCAGTTCAGCAAAACACTGAATTATATAGTTTTCTGTTCAACAAAGCATCTATACACAAGCTGAACTTAAAGGATGAAAATATATTTAAACGTTAAAAATAGCATTTTCATTAAAGTGATATGCTGAAAATCAAAACAGTTAATATATTTTAATATATTTTTTATATATATATATATATTCACAAAACAGTGAATTCTTTCACTCAGCATATTAATCTGAATGAACAATTACCATTTAAATAATATGGGTTTTTTTGGTCAGTGAAATATGGGAAATTGAAAACCTTCTTTTAGAAAAGTGTTTTTTCCCCCACTGCTATATTTTACCTTGGACCAGATAGTACACTGCCATGGACCCTTTGTGGGTCAGTTTGTGCTGTTGATTTGCTACAGCGTCAGAATTTGAGACAGTTGGTTTCTCCTTGAATCTGAATAGTATTTTTCTGTAGGTTCACCTTATTTATGGTAGGTGGTGGTTGATATAAGTTTTACGCACAACCAACATGCCAAATATTCTGCTGCCTTTGTATGGAAAACACTCAGTCCTACCTAGAGTGAAGGGTGGAATGTTGGGAATGCAAGGAGAAAAAGTTTCTCTCAAAGAATTGAAAAGTAATAATCGGATTTAATCATAGTAATAAAATATACTGGAAGAGTCTAGTTTCTCATTGTTGCCTATTCTTAAATTTCAACAATTGTCTCAGTTTTGCCTTGATTTTGTTTTTTTCCCCTCTCCTTTTCTCTTGCCACATTTCTTTTGTGTCATAATTTAGATGTTGTGTATTTTGCCAGATAGAGTAAAAATGTGCACGCACACACATGCACACCTCCCTTCCCCTTTGCTTAACTGGCCAATGAAAATGGGTTGTATCCCCTTCACAGTGCATGCTGCATTGTACTGTTCAGGAACATTAAACCTGCATCTGTGAAGCATTTGGATAAGATCAACCTCAAGGCTGCCTTCCACCCCTATGATTCTGTTATACTGATTGTCCTGTTCCAAACACTTGACATCTGGATACCAAAGTAAAGTACACTTCCAGGATTGTTGAAATAAGTGAATAAAAAAGAAGGAAGTCATGGATTCACTCCCTGTTAAAAAGAATATTTTCAATTTCTTTCAGCTTTCTATTTATTTAAGACAATTCCTAGACCTGGTTTGCTTGCTTGTTTAACTTTCAGCCTTATACAGTACCATTTTTTAATTTGTAGAACAGTAGAATTCCTGTCCTGCAGAAGTCAGAACAATGGATCAGACTGAACTTAAGCTGCAACTAATTTTATAGCACTAATTTTTATAGTGTCCTAATGATATTTCTTCAAATAGGAGCAAACTGTTCTGATACTTTTTCACAAGGATAGGATGTGATGCTTATAAGTTGCAGCTTTCCATTGTAATATTTCCAAATCTGAACCCTTTGACATACTTCCATAATTAAATCACTGGCATCTGTTCTTTGTGGTCAGCATACAGATTACTTTTACAGGCCCTAGCTACATTACATCTAGAATCCGATCTAGGGGTCTTTGCCAACATATCCGTGAACCAGTTTGGCTAGGCTGTTTGAAATCTGTACTATCTCTGAAACTGGCCTAGAGCTTTGGATAGGGTTGCATCTGTATTTATTTGTAGTTTTAGGTGATCCTTAGGTTTATATGGGTCCCAGTCTCTAAAACAAAGTATGATTCGTTTCTATAGCAGTGATTCTCAATTACAGTATTATGGCACTCTGGGGTGTCTTAAGATCCTTTCAGGAGTGCTGCAGAATGCCAGGAAATGCTAACACTGTTAAGTGCACAAACATGATTCACAAGGTATGTCCAGAGATTTCAAATAGGAATCCATAGTGTTAAAAACATGGTCCTGCTGTGGTTTTTCTTAGTTCTTTGCAGCAGAACAATTGCTCTATTATTTTTCTGTAGTCAAAAAATGAGTGAAAACTAAGAGCTAGCATTTTCCAAGGGGTGCCTTAAGTCTAATGAAGGGTGTTTCAAGTATAAAAATGTTGAGAATCAATGCTTAATAGTCTGTGTGTAATGTGTTTGTGAATTTGATCAGGATTGACCAGAGAGGTCAAGGCTTCTATGAGAAAATGTACAGTGCCCTTCCTCTCAAACTTCATTGAAACTGACATGTTTTGTGAACTGTTTTGAAACAGCATTCTTCAACAAAATTTAATTTAGTCAATAATGCTCTGACCAGCTGTGCATTTTGCCTTAAAAAATACAGCATATAAATCCTGTATCACCTGAGCTGGTAAAGGTTAGGCTGTACTCAAGCTTGCAGAAAGGGTATTTATATTATATTTAATATAATATCCTTTCTCCTAACCTGTTGAATATCACTTGCGTTAACTGCTGATGTATCCTACAAATGATACAGGAATATATCTCCTTTATCCTTGTCCATTTAACACTACAAGGAACATGTAGTCTGTATTTTACCTAGAGCAGTGGCTTTCAAACTTTTTTGGCCATGTATCCCTTTACCCACAGAATATTGCTGGTCATACCCTCTATACCCAACACGTCTGTTGACACCAGCGTCAGTGTTTGACAATGCCATTACTGGCTGAGTTAACCAAGCAGAAGTCCACCATCTTTATTAAATTTTAGGTACCTATGTACAAGGGGGAAGATCGAGGATTTCAGAAAGGGGTCACAGGAGCCGCGACCTATGCCGCAGGCATGGCTGTGCTTTGGCTGCCAGCCTTCTTTCATTGAACAATGACTTGAACATCCATTTTTCTTTTTTAATAATGTGGTCATTTATTCTATATAAGTTCTGGTACATCTGTCATAACCTGAACACTTTCCACTGGTAAGTTGTAATGTCATATGTGGTTCCATTGTATCTCATATTCTCATTCCAGAAGGAAACTTGTGATGTCTTGAGTTTTATTTTTGGAGAGGGGATGTCAGCACTCACCCACTTCTGTGAAATATGTTGAGATCCTTACATGAAATGTGTTAAAAGAAGTGCAAGGATTTTTTTTTTAAATAGCCATAAAAAGAAATCTGTCCTTACTTGGAGATTTGTTCTGAAACTACTACATATAACTTTTCCTTAAAAAAAAGAAGAGAAAAAATGCTTACTGTGGTAATTTTTTAAAAACTTAACACGTTACATTTCATGTTAATTTCATATTTTACACTAAATGAATTTGTAAATATCTCAAATTATTGATTGATTATATGTGTAATTTGGATCAAGTGTGCATAAAAAAATTATTGGAAGCCTATTTTAATGCTTTGCTCAAGCGGTAAATCAGCTTTGGTTTGAAAGGAAGACCTATCTGCTTGTAGAAAGTGATGCTGTTCAATGTTTTCTATGAAGTAGGTCACTATACAGAAGACATTGCTGAATTTGCAAATAGCTGGTCTGTGCAAACCCTGGAAGATGCAACTTGTGTACCTACTGCCTCAGATTTTTCTAGTCCATGCTCAGCTGACACAGAGTTTACTGAGGTAAGCTTGTCAGTGCAAATTTGTTGAGTGCACTGTAGCAATAAGTTTCTCTACCCTATACTAAGTGGCAATACCAATGTTTTGAAATGCCAAACCACTGCCAAAACCAAGGCTCTCGCATAGAACCTAAAAATGTCTGTATGAAATCTAAAAATGCCTAATAAACAATTGATTTAAAATTTGGTAAAATAGTTTAAAAGACTAATATTATAGCATCATTTTAAATTGATCAGTTTCTGTCAATTTATATTGGTACATAATAAATTAAATATATTAATGAATAAATTAAATGTATTCATCTTTGTTCTTCATAATTCTAAGAAACACTTCAGACTGCTAAAGGACTTTTAAACTCAGTAAGTCTGATTCTTATGTCATATAGTCTGAGGCCAGGATTCATTTTATTGATGCCAGTAGAGTTATAGTGCAAAAGAGGAAGTAAGGAAAGGAATAGTGTAAATGAGATCAGAAATGGGCTCAATATATGCAGCATGCAGAAAACAGCTGGATCTAAAGTTAAACACTCGCTCTAAACATATTGAACTTTGGGGAGAAGATTCAGATCAGGCTGGTCATTAGAGGGTTTCTGACAAACTAGGATGAACTAAGTTTTGTGCGGCTAATGAATTTGCCAACTGGCCTGTTTAAGAAATCTTCACTGGCACCTCGGCCTGTGATTCAGTTTTCAGTCCTGATCTCTTGCATCTCATTATGTCATGAGAACATTGTACAGCACAAGAAACAGGCTTAGCTCCAATGTGAATAGTTTTCATCATTAACAGTTGTCTTCTTTGACTAGTTTAGAAGTTCAGTTGTCAGGCTGGTATGATGGACATATTAATCATGATACAGTAGGAATAGAGTAGAGATAAGGAATAATACAAGAGAAAATTGGGGAATCCTTATATTCTGAAAGGAACCTTGTAGACTAATTTTTTTTATGTATTAGTTTTCTTTTGTGGGGGAGTGGAACTAAAAGGAATAATTCTTGTTTTTATTGCACAGGCCATGTTCTTCAAGTGCCAAGTACTCCTACAATTTCCTTTTCTCAGCTGTCATGAAAGCATAGATCCTTATTCTTATATTTCTAGCTGTATGAATGACCTTTGCAGGTAAGAAGGGTGGTATTAAATATTTTTGGGGTTATTATATAACAGCCAGTCATTCCTGTGTTCCCCAATTTCATGTCCCAGCATCTCTGTTTTCAATCCCAGTGGTCGCTCTAACCATACTAGGCAATGGGTCAAATTCAAACAGGTCCAATGATTATAGACATTAGAGGGAGCTAAACTTTCAAATACCAGGTGAAATAAGCCCTGTATTTCTCCTTGTTTCCCATACTGTGCATGCTAGAATTTCTTGGCCACTGTGCTCTGTTAATAATAATTTGTTTTACTTGGCACGCATTAGAGTACCAGCAGTGTTGATTCCTTTTCCAACAATATCAGTCAGTCATATTTATTATGATCTCTTAGGTATGCTGCAAATGAATAGCTGACCAAGCAAAGAGTTTACTTTTTAAATAGAAACTCTTTCATTGGAAATTAATCTTAGTGATGTAGGTAATAAGAATAGCAATAGCTGTTTCTGCCACTTTGTCAAAGTGAATTATCAATTTTTTGTTGAAATGAGGTGCAGAAGTGATCAGTACAGTGAGCTGAAGAACTACCCATCCAGTAGCTTCCATTGTATGTGCTATTTCATGATGTTATTACCACTGACTAATATAATAGGCTGCTAATTTTTAGTTTTCTATTTTGCCCTAAAATGGATATGACAAGCAGTGGTGTAACTAGGGCCAGCAACCAACTTTGTGGGGAAAGTGAGGTCAGGGAGATGAAAAAAACATGACTGCTGGTAGCTGTGTGATTGTGCTGGTGACACAGCAGCAACCAGAAGTAGCCACTACTGCTGTGTCCCAGATGCCTGGTTGCATTGCTCTGCCACTGATGACAGGTTGCATGTTTATATCCTTTGGGACTAAAATGTTTGTATGGAAGCCCATGACATTTTCCATTGATCTCACTGGCAGCCAAAGTCAGGCTGGACCTGAATTTTATTTATAAGACAATTAAAAAAATTATTTTTGCATCTTCATAACTCTATTGCACCCAGAGAAAAATATAAAACAAACTTTCAGTATGACATTGAGTCAACTGAGGGAATATCAGGGAGGATTTATTTATTTATTTATTTATTTTTTACATACCTGTAGGTGTTGATGTGAATGGTGTCAGTATTTTAAACTTTTGTAGGAAGCTTCCATGTCTCAGGAGCTCATTAATTTAGGCTTATGTTCATAAGAGACCTCTCATCAGCAGCTTAGTTCCTTGTGGAGCCTAGTTGATATGCCGAGTCACTGTTTCAATAAGACTCATTTAATTGGATTATGTGAGGAGACCAAGGAGACTCTGATGGACATAACAAAAGTACAGTGGTTTGAGTTTCTAAGTGGTGTGTTGAAAGCAGAACCTGTACAATGTAACATATTCTTAGAAATATTAGTTTTTGAAGCTTGATTTAGTAGTGCTGAAAGACAAGTAAATACAGGCAAGATGTTCTAATTTTGTTTTTGTTTTTTATAAAGATGTCTTGTGACTAATTATTTTGGCAATACGTCCTCCATAGTGAATGACAGATTATGATGGGCTTAAGTTAATTTTAAAATGGTCGTGACTCTCCAGATTGTCTATATACAATTCCCATCCCATGAGTATATGAGCGCTATGCCATTGTTAATGGTTATATATTTATAGTGGCTTTTTGACAGAGGGACACCCTCATTTTATAGCTGGGGTATAGGGAGTTATTTTGGCGAAGGTCAAACAGAAATTCCTTGACAGAGTCGGGAATAAGATCTATGTCGTCTTCTCCACTGCCTTCATTACAAGACTTCTGTTTTCCTCTGTTAATTAGCATTGATTTATTTTGTAATAAAATATTAACTATGTTTGTGGTTGTAACATAAAAATAAAAAAATACCTTTTATCATATCAAAACATAAACATGCAAAAACATATGCAATGTCCCAGTTTCTTTCAGCTGATGCTTGTATCATTTTCACAATGTGTATTGCTAGCCCTGTATAGAGTTCTGCAATGTTATATAGGAGAGAAATAGTCGTAAATCCTGCATTTAGTGCTCAGTGGGCATGTCTACACATGAAATTAATGTGAATGAATAAACTCTTGAGTTTATTGTTCCTGGGCACTGCCTTCACCTTGCCCTGAGACCGCCAGAATGTTGATCCAGGTCAGAGCAGCCCCAGCTGGCAGTGTGCCCCAGGGGTCATCCTGCTAGTCTGGGGCTGCTCCGACCCAGTTCAACATGCTGTGGAGGGACTGGCTTGGGCATGAGGGTGCACCAGTGTGGGGCTGGCAGGCAGTCCTGCATTTGAGGCACCCTCATGCCCAAGCCAACCCTGTCAGCATGTACACATGCATTTGCTCTGCATTAAATAAAACTGGCACTGGTTAGTACTTGCATTTACAAGTACTAATCTGTGGCATAGTTAATTAGTTTCCTGCGGCCTAATAGGGCCGCACATGTAGATGTTGAGATTTTACTGAGGAGCTAATAAAGCAACTCTGCAGCAAATGTCTAGTGTGGATGTACCCAGTGCTTACAAAACTATTTTTCCATTTCAGAATGGATGATGATGAAACTTATTGCCGAGCAGTAACAGAGTATGCTAGAGCATGCTCACATGCAGGATACCCTGTACGAGACTGGAGGGATGATTTTCCTGCCTGTAGTAAGCTTAATTTATTATTTTTTTTTAATTTTTTTATTCTAGTAATGTACGCTTTAGTTCCACGTTGGCACCAAACATTTACTGTAATTACGCAAGTCTTATAATTGTATAAGTTGACTTGGGTTATACCATATTTCATAAGTGATAATGAAGCATGGTTACTAGAGCAAGGGTGGCTAACCCATGTCATGCATGCCAGAAGTGACACAGGCAGCCTTTGTGAGTGGCATGTAGTAGATGGGGGAGGAAGCAAGGAACACAGATGACAGGTAAGGCAGGGAGCAGAAAGCAGAAGAGTGGATTGGGTATGGAAAGACGACCAGAATAGCTCTTAGGGAGGGAACATGGCTTAATGTGTGGCACACCTGTTAATGTATTTGGCCCCCACTGCTAGGGAATGATTTTAATTCCATCCTGCAAGAGGCTGTTTGAAGCTGGGGCAAGTGGGAGGAGGACAATTGAACATAGGGGGCACCACATGGATATGACCAGCAATACAGGCCCATCCAGTGTGGTAGAGAGCAGCTCCCCCAGCTTTCTGCAGCTAAGTTTATGATTGGGCCGACTGAGGTGGTGGCGGCTCTCGTTGAGCCCCCATGGTGATGGAGGGAGCAGGAGAGAGCCATGGGCGGTTCATCCAGGGGATGTCACATGCCCCCCCTCCCCCGATTTTGTTCATTCACAGTATGGGGCACAGGACTGCAACCTGACCAGACTGACACTGGGATGTCTTTATGGCTCAATCGGCAGGACCTGGCCTGGGAGAGAGGAGTGGAGTGGTGAGACTCGCTGCTGCTGCTGCTGCTGCTGCCACTGCCAGGAACCCCATGCCAGCTGCACCATCATGGAGTAATGCACCACCACTAGTGCAAGGAGTAGTGAATCAGGTGCCACACTGCCCTTACTTCTTCCTGCTGCCAGCCACTTGCTTGCAGGGCTTTGGCTCTACATCAGAGGGCAGGTAAGGGGCTGTACAGGTGGCCTGAGGGGAGCAGCAGCGGTAGCAGCTGGGCCATTGCAGCAGAGTAGAGTCATGGCCCAGTGTGCAAGTATCTGACGGTGGGAGGAGGTGAGAGCAGTGCAGCACCTCCCCCTGCCCTCCCGCCCATCCTAGTTCTTTACTCCTGATGCTGCAGACAACATGGCTTTACTCCATGGTGGCATGGCTGGTGTGGGGGTCCTTGTGGTGGTGGCAGCAACAAGTCTTGCCACCCAGCTCTGCCCTCCTGCACTGGGTCCTGCCTGCTGGGCCATGGAGGCAGCCTGATACCAGTCCAGTCAGGCTGCAGTCCCATGCCCTGGTGTGGAGGCATGTGCCCCCCCAGTCCTTCCAATGCACCATTAATGGTATTATCTATGGTCAGGCTCCTCCCTGCCCCATGGCTCCCCTTCCCTGCT
>NW_017728931.1:72318288-72343652 GCF_001723895.1 Crocodylus porosus | reverse complement strand
GAGTGGCACTGGTATTTCATGGCTGCACCACAAAGCAGTAGAGGTACCACCTCAGCTGGACCTGCCTCCTGGTGAACAAAGGGGGCAGCAAGAGCTCTGATTTTCCATGATAGAAAAAACAACAAAACCAAAAACAAATTTCAAAATATGTAGGAATTTTGAATTTATTTCATTATAATGATTGAGGCTCTGGTAGGCTTCCAAAATGCTTCAATATTGTTAATATATCAATAAAACATTGTGTTCAACTGATTATCTGTCTATTTCAGTGTTTCATTTTATTTGTGGAAAAACAGATTTGGGGGTTTTTAATCAGAATTTTAGATTTTTAAACAGAGAAAGGATCCTGTTGATAATGCAATTCTGTGGGTAGATGTAGGAGTTCACTTATATTAATCCTATGGGCTGTGGTTACTGTTTTAATGCTTTAAAAAAGTCTTTAAATAGGTCTTTAAAGTTATGTGCTTAAATACCTAAGTAGCTGTACTATAAACATTTATGCAACATTTTTAGTGAGATATTACAGTTGGAAAACAACTTAATTATTGAAGAGGTGGACCCTCTTCAATATATAAAAGGAAAATTGATGCACTAATATCCAGTGTTATTTGTACATGATGTAGCTGAAAAGTGTGAAGACAGTTTTGTGCATCGGGATTGCATTAGTTGTTGCCCACCAACCTGCACATTTGAAAAGGATTGTCTTGGTAGCAACCTCCATTGCTTAGATGGCTGTTATTGTCCAGATGGTAAGCATCTAAAACTTCACATGATGTATTGACATTAAACTAATGTCCAACAAGACAACAATAGGATCTAAATAGATGGTCTATTGTAAGACTAAACATTTGGAAGAATGCATATTGCTGTTTCTATGTTAGTTCTTATTATATAATCCCCCTCCCCCCTGTTTGATATATTGTTTTCTAAAATTATCCAAAATGCAGTATGTAACTGAACTGGTCACTATCATTTAAAACTCCAGTGATCTCTAGTGCATTATATAAGTGCGAATAGCACAAAGACATAGGTATATATAATTTTTTCAGAATTGTATCTAATTTTTTAAGTAGGGCACATATTCTACTTTTTTCAGGAAGATTATCTTTCCAAGTTTTCAGTATTTTTCTTTTTTGCCAAAAATAGGGCTCATTATGGAAAACGGAACTTGTATCTCTGTATCAAATTGTCCTTGTATTTATCACGGGGTGGCCTTCCCTGTAGGCTCAAAAATCCAACAAGAATGCAGTAACTGGTATGTAAACCCACCTTCTATTGTGTGTGTGTGTGTGTGTGTGTGTGTGTGTGTCTCAATCTGTGTCTACCTATGTATATTTAACATATGCCTCCTAAGATGGTATGAAGTTATATTACATTTCTTAAGTGATCAAATATACATATTTTAAAAGTAATCAAATATGTATTTCTTAAAAATAGACTGTAATACAAGTTATATTTTTATGCATACACAGCATATGAATATGCACATAAAGCCTGAGGTCTGTATCTGGCTCAGACCCTAGGACACTGTCTTTAAAAAGTGTAACACTAGAAAGTTACATTTTCTTAAAATCTGAAAAAATGAATGCTTTCTATATTTTATGTTGCTGTCTCCTTTTTTGTGTGTGTTTTTCAGTATTTGTATTGGTGGTATTTGGAACTGCACTGAACATGACTGCCCAGGTAACTCTGTTTTTAATGATTCCTATCACCAGTATATGGAATGAGTTGGAAAAAGATGAGTTTGTTAAAAGATGACCAAGCTAATATGCCCTCAAGGTTTCTTTTTCTCCAGTTGACATGTTCAGTTAAGAAGTTGTTTATCTCCATCCTTCATCTTTTATGGTCACAACTAACCTGTAAAATATCTACTCTTTCTCTGATTACTATTTGTATCTTGCAGTATTTCTGATATACTGGATCTTTTCTCCTCTTTCTGGCTTTCCTTCTATTTTGCCTGATAATACCTGGAATTAAGAGTTTAGCTATTGGTCTCACAATGTGTCCAAAGTATTTCAAATAAATTGCTTTTTCTAAATTCTTCATTTATCTCTCTTCACTTTTTAGTGTTGGTGATCTAGCTAAAATTCAGCCTTCTTCTATAATATCAAAATTGTAAATGCTTTAATTCGTCCCTCATGTCTTTAAGTGCCCAGGCTTCACAACCATGTGTATTCACTTCCCTGTATTGAAAGTGAAATTGTAACAAACAGTAATAAGAACGCTTCATTCAGTGCAGGTCTGTCCAACATGGGCAACTGGTGCATGTGTCCCCCCTCCCCCCGCAGCAACCAGTCAGTGCCCCCCCACCCCCCTGCAGCAACCTGGGGCAGGGGGCAGGAAACGGCAATTGGAAGAGGGAGGTGAAGTCTAGAAACTCTGGTTGCTGTTGTAGCCAGAGCAGTTGGGGGAGCTACAGCTGGGCAGGAGCTTGGGGGCTGCATTTTAACCCCTTGCAATCAAGATACAGCCCATGGGCCACTAGTTGAACAGCCTTGATCTATACTCTTCATGAAGTATTTTCTCAGTTTAGTATATTTCTTACAGAATTCCATTTTGATTAATGTAACAATCCTTATCTCTAAGGCCTCTGGCTTTTGTAGTAAATTTTTCAAAAGAGTTGGTGTCACTTAGTGACCAAGACTTCCCCTGAAAGCAGTGTTTCCTAGAAAGGATAACAGTGTCAAACTGTTGGGGCAGACTCATGAAAATGAAGACAGAATTTTTCTGTTAGATGGCTCCATATAACTTATGGATCTCCCTTGGATGCATGCTAGCCTCCTTCAGAATCAGGGCTGGCCCACAATTTTTGGGACCCCCTGCAAGAAATAGTTTTGGGGCCCCCTGGTGTGATGAAGCCAGCAGTTTGGAGGGTGGGTGGGTGTGGTGAACAGCAGAAGAAGCTGGTGGGGGGAGAAGAAGGGCAAGCAGGGAGACGTGAAGCCAACAGTGGTGGTGTCAGCAGTGGGGGGTGGCAAGCAGCTGGACGCAGGGGGCCCTTTGGCTGTGGCCACAGGTTTTGCAGGATAGGACAAGCCGGCCCTGTTCAGAATGCCATACAAAAGCCTTGCTACCCCAAGCTTACCTTGTCACCCTAGCAGGAAGATTGAAGGAAAACTATATACTGTGGCAAAGTGGGGCTCTCTGACTAGCCACAGTGCTAGATTCCCCACTTGCCTTTGGGCACACCACCCACCTGACTCATCCGCCGTGCCTTGTTAATTAATTAGGATATTAAATTAAGGTGGAAGTCTGCCCATTCTTGACCTGATGCCAAGGGGTGCTATCTGCGGCTCCATTCCACTCCTACACTGCAGCCCAAGCCTCACAGATGGCATCCAGATGACACACTGCTCCCAGCTTACAGCCAGACCAAGCTTAGGCCTCGCCGTCAGTCCTCAGTCACACACACATTCATACTGCCCTCCTCTCACACTCTACCCTCTCTCACAGGGTTTCTTTCACACATCGATAACTCATACTGCCTTGCTTCCTCTTGGAGAGAGCCCCTTAGGCCATAGGCTCTACCTAGTTCATACCTTGGGTGGCAGACGTACCATCTTTTGGGCCTCTCCTGCGACCCTCACTGGGGTAGTGGTCAGCCAGTTACCCAACCAGGTCTAAGCTTGCTCTGGCCCCTTCTGGGGGCAATTCTATACATATAAACATACTGGGCTCTCAGCTGTCTTGTTCCCCCCCTTCACTGGGGCTGTCTCCTCACTCCCCCGCTCACTGGGTCCATGGGGCTTCCCTCCCCAGGTGGGCTCAGGTGGCTGTAGCAGTGCCTGGCCCCAACTACCTTTCCTCAGGGTCTTCCACCCCACAGGGCTCAGGTGGCCACAGCTCCAATGGTATGTGATCCACCTGAAGGTGAGGGCTAAGGTTAAGGTACCACCCCGCCTTTCACCGGGGTGGTAAATGGCCTGGCATTTCCTGGGGGCTTCCACACCACTGAGAGCCTCACCAGGCCACTCACTCCCAGCAGAGTGCAGTTTTAGGTCATGCCCAGGACAAGGAACCTCCAAGATGTTGCATGGAGTCTTACAGCCAGGCAGTGTTACTGCCTGACCTGCCAGCAGCGAACTGCTCTCTTTATATAGGTGACCAGAGATCTAAAATGGCTGCTGCAATCAAGCACCTGCTGGCTGCTTGGCTTTGCTCTTAAAGTGGCAGGTACCAACAATGCCCTGCCACACACCTCCCCCCTTAAATTAGATCCTGGGGGAGATTTTCTCTGCTGCTCTTCCAAAGCAGGCTCCCCTCAGAGCCTGTGAAAGCCCTCAGGTGGCAAGCACCCCCAAAGGTGCTCTGCCACACACTTCCCCACTTAGAATGACATTCGGGGACTTCACTTGGCTGCCTTCTCTGCTGGCTTTGTCCCAGCCTGCTGCAGCCCCTTCCACATGGCGAGCACCCCAAAGGTGCTCTACCACATATATAAAAGTGAGGAAGAAGTGCATGCTTTTTGCATTTGGGCAGGCAGAAAAATGAGGAGGGAGGAAAAATTACATGAACTTCAGGAGTAATAGGGAAAAATCTAGTCTTGTTGTTGGACTCTTACAGAATTTTTTTTTGTGGAAGGTGCTCAGATAGTAGTGATGGTGTCTAATTAAAAATTACTCACATAGTGTCAACAGCAGTACAGCTGATGAGGTGGAAATGTAATGGGAATGCAAAAATTGTGCTATGCAGACATGATAGCTAGATGGATTTAAACTAGATTAGCTATTCTGTTTGGGAATGCATGGTAGGAAAATCCGTATGTGTCTATTTTCTGTGTCTAATGGAACCCTGACATGTTTCTCTGCAAATTAATTTTCCTATTTATTGATTTTTCTCTCCCAAGCTGAGTGCTCCATTGTAGGTAACTCCCATTTCACAACATTTGATGGTCGTTATTTTACTTTTCTTGGGATTTGCCAGTATGTTCTGGTAAAAGGCACTGGGAAAGACAAATTCATAGTCATTTTACGAAATGCTCCATGTGGACAGGTGAGGTTATACTTTTAAACATTTGCAATGCTAAATGGGTACGTAAATGTTTTAGATAGTCTCATGTAGACAGCCATTGAAAATTTACCTGGGCATGAAACAGCTTTGAACAAAATTGAAACACCTTTGCTGCTTCTTATTAATGAGTGGCTAAATACATGTTATTCATAGCCTATATTTTATATGAATATATGAGCACTGTCCTTTGTAAAATCAGTTGCAGCCTTTATTTATAATCATCCATTCATGATTACACAGTTATCTACATATTTGGTTACATCTTGAGCAGGTGTTTTAGATAAATACTTTGGCTGACAGGTTGGAACAGGTTTCCTGTACCGTCATCTAGATAAGGCATTTCATAGCAGCTTACAATATTTAGTTGCTGTTTTATGGGCTATCTCTGTTCTTGGAATGCTAATTTTAAGAAATGTGTTAACTGAAATGCATATTATTTTCAGGTTGAAGGGTACCATGTATTTAAATCACAAATTATTTAAAAAACTTAGAATGTTGCTAGTCTAACTTAGTACTTTTTTTCCATTTAAGGCACTTTATTATACATTAATTTATCATTGTTTTGGGGAATTATACTTCTTACGATAGTCAGAAATCACAGGTGTATTCCAAGGGGAAGGGAAGAGTCTTGTATTTATGAAATCTAGGGTGGGTAGTTTTAGAGATGTCATTCTGGTATTGAAACATGCACCTGGATCCATATGAGTTGACCCTTGCTTCCATTAGGAACTACAGTGCAGTCAGAGGCTTTAGGAATGGGCACAGGAATCTTCCATTTAGACCCATATTTAAAATCGGAGCTTTAGTTTGCTTGCTACTTCATTTCCATTAATAAAAATAATTGGTTCTGCACATCTTGTGCAGTGCCTTATCTGGCATAAATATACTGTATTTGCACTCACTGTTATGTGCACTTTTCCATGGTTTTTCCAGGTTAACATTTTTGGGCACTGGTCCACAAAAGTCTCATCTAATGATGATACTCATGGCTGTTTTATATAAAAGTTTTGTTCTGTACGAACAAGCTGAAACTTACTTATCTTCTGAAAAAAAATCTTTGTATTTTTTTTTTAATTCATTTTTGCTCAGAAACTTGACCACGCATGCATCCAGTCTATCATGTTAATTCTTGAAGATGATATGAATAAACAAGTTACTGTTACCAGGAACGGTGATGTCCAAATTGGCCCTAACCAGGGTCTTAACATTAATGGTAAGAAATATATGAATAGGAGTGCCACTAAAGTTCACATTTTTCTTTGTTTTTTCTAATGCTTCTTATTACACTTTTTCCATGTAAATAATTCTTAAGAAAACCATGAAAGATGCCATCACTGTTAAAAACTGACTTTAAGATTTTAAATTGCCTATGGAATACTGTACATACTCAGATACAGGGTGCACAGCTTTGCAATAGTGTAAGTCACTCCACTTCAGGGGGAAGTTTCCTCTCAAAGTGAAAAATAACTGTACGTTGGTATACCCAGTGTGTGTCTGCTTCCCTAGCCAATTCATTCTTGGGTAGTCTCCCTCCTGATCTTGCCATTACTGTCAGTGAATAAGTCTCATCCACTCACTCACTTGGATTCTCCAGATATTGGCAGTTGGGTGGACGAGAGAGCTTACAGTGTCCCTCAGTGTATGCCCCCAAATTGTTCTCAGGTTAGGGGAAAAGTGCTGAGGAGAGTGCTCCCATCTACTGTACCTAGTTGCTGATGTGCCTCAGAAGAAGTGAGTGAATGGGGCTTATTTTTTTTTTTTTTGGTAGCAGTAGTGCAATGATTCAATGTCCAATATTTAATGAAAGCAGCTGTCTTGAGAGGTCTGCTACAGAATAAAGTTAAAGGTAAGTTACCCTCAAGGACACTTACAGAGATTTAACCTGCCCTGAATTTATTTTCTGTAGGATCATCCTGGGTGCAGACAGCAGTGACAATGTGCACCTGATTGGGCCTGCTAAAGCAATCTACAGCCATGAACAAACAGAAATGCACAACTGCAGACTGATTTAAAAGGGCCTGATCCTTTGAAAATTTGAACATGCTCCAAAACAGTACATTTTGTAACTTGGGTCTGTGGAGCTCTCAGCCTGTTGCTTTTTTTCAGAATAGGAGGGAGGAAAGGGAGTGCAAGGAGTTTGTTCTAGGGTTTTTTTAGCCAGCACTGGAGGATACAGCAGGTGTATTGGAGGCCCTCCACCGGGTAGAGGGATCCTATCCATCCACTCCACCCTCCAGCATGGCTGGGGAACCCCAAGAATAAGTTCCCTTTGCTCCCTTTTCCCCCTCTCCTATTCTGAAAACAGTGTCAGGCTGGTAGGGGGACAGTGGCATTGCTTTGGAGGCCAGGCTGTAGGCTGGCAGCAAGCAGCTGGAATCATCAGCTCCCAGACATAACAACAAACTTCTGTTGGGTCTGGGGGACTGTTGCAACTCATAGCGCTTCCTGCAAACTGCTATGAGTTGCAATGCGGAGCTGCTCTTCTGTCTTTCCCCACCTAATATTGATGGAGTGGGTCCAGCATTATTTTAGTTTGTGTGAAGTTATTGCAAGCAAAGATTGAAGAGATAAAATGTGGCTTAATGTCATCCGCATGAGACAGGCACCTAATCCTGAGTTCTGTTCTGGACTGTGACTGAGGAGAAGTTGGGATGTTAGTATTTCTGAAGTTAAGGTTGAAGATAGCATTTGATTATCTAATTCTGAGCACACTTGTTAACCTGAAGGTAAGCTCAGGTAGAAGTAAGTTAATAGGCTCAAACTGATTGTAGGATGTTCTGATTATCGAAATAAATTTTGAGGGAAGCCTTGTAAATATTAAGGTGACACATTAAAGCTCTGACTACTGGAAAATGTGAATATATAGTTAAGCAAAATTTAAATGACCTTGGTTCTGCCTTTTGGTGTTCTCAGTAGTTTGTAGAACCTCTTTGCCTATGATAAAAAGGGTGTGCGAAACGGGCTGTATTCAATTCGGATTCAGCCCCTATCTGGGACAGTGATTTGATTCGTTGATTTGGATCACTGTCCCTGATTTGATTAGGCCGAATCTGAAGATTCTATGCTGCTTTGGAGAATTGGTGATTTGGCCATAGACACAGCTTTAAAAGAATTTTTCTACATACCTCAAGGTGCTAGGCACGACTTACGATCACTGAGATGCTGGGGTGGATGGAGCATCCCACAGGAGCCCACCATGTGCTTGATGGTAAACCCAGAAATGGACCAGAAGTATTTCCAGTCTACTTCCAGGTCCACCACTGAGCATGCGGGAGGCCCCCCTGCACCCTTCCCAGCTTGGCGATCAGCTCTGGGGGGACCCCGGGTTCCCTCCCAGACCCAGGAGGCACCAGTCGCTGAGGTGCGGGGGGCCACCCAGTGCGCTCCCTGGCGGACCCAGAAATGGACCCGAAGTGCTTCTGGTCCACTTCTGGGTCTGCTATCAAGCACGCTAGGGACCCCCTCACACTCCTGTGGGATGCTTCATGCACCCCACCATTAAAGCATTCATAAGCTGCCTGGTACCTTGAGGTACGTAGAAAAAACATTTAAAGCTGTGTCTATGTCTGAATTATTGAATCTTTCCCAATCTCTATGAATCAATTTGGAGGATTCTGATTCAATTCAGAGTGATTTAAAGAGTCTGATGATTCAATTCAGAGATTTGGCCACTGAATTGGACCAAATCTCTGCCAAATTGGATCAGCGACCGAAGCTTTGCACAGCCCTAATAAATATCTTGGCATGGGTTGACATACTTTAAAACTGTAAAGGTCTGAACAGTTTGGTAGATATTAAGTCAGTTGAGCATTCTAAAGTCTCATAAACTTAAACCTTTTGTCTGTAGCTTAAAACAGTTTAAATCTCTTTCACTGCAGTTAATGCATCAGAATGTATATAGATTTTCTCTAAGGGTGACTAGGTCTAAAGTGTCTGCAACTGCAGGGAGTCTAACCACCATGAGTAGCAAATAGAATGACTGTAAAATTTCATTTCTCTAGTGCAGGAATGTCAAACTCACCTACCCCTTGGGCCTGCATCTGGACCAAAAGGCTCCTCATGTGGTACATCTGCCAGGGTGAGCAGCATCAGGGAACCATGGGGATTAAAATAGGCATTGTTCAGCTGCCCAATGCTGAAAGATGTTTCCAGTTGGGTTATGTATGCATATTTCAGTGGTGGGCCTGTCCCCAGAATTCCTGGCTCCTGAAGGCCATTGGCATCCCTGCACTAGTGTACCCAGGAGAAAGCTGAACTGAATGACTACTGTGCCTCGGTCTTTCACTGTACCAAGGGGAAAACTACACCAGGTAGAGTACGGTTGGAATAATCACCTTCCTACTTTTGCCATAGAATTGGTTATATGACAAATTAAAAAAAATTAGACATATACAAGTCAGTGGGACCAGATAATCTTCATCCGAGAGTGCTGAAAGAGCTGGCTGAAGTCATTGCAGAAGCCCTGGTGAAACTCTTCCACAACTCGTGACACTCTGGAGAAGTCCCTGAGGACTGGAAAAGGTCCAATGTTGTGCCCATCCACAAGAAGGGCAGGAGGGAGGACCGGGGTAAATATAAGCCAATCAGCCTAACTTCCATCCTAGGAGAAATCCTAGAAAAGTTCATCAAGGAGTCTATCTGTGATAAGCTTGCAGAAGGTAAGGTTTTGAATGACAGCCAGCATGGCTTCATTGCGGGCAGATCTTGCCTTACCAACCTCATCTCCTTCCATGACCAGGTAATTTGTCACCTGGACACTGAGAGAGCAGGTTGACATTGTATACCTTGACTTCCAAAAGGCCTTTGATTAGTATCCCACAATGTTCTCATGACAAAATTGGAGGATTGTGGGCTTAACTCCAAGACAGGTGGGTGAGAAGGTGGCTGCAGGATAGGACCCAGAGAGTTGTAGTGAACGGATCTGTCATCCTGGCGAGAAGTGGGCAGCCGTGTCCCGTTGGGATCGGTGCTTGGCCCAGTACTTTTCAACATCTTTATTAATGATTTAGATGTGGGGGTGAAGAGCTCACTGGCCAAGTCTATGGATGACACCAAGTTGTGGGGGAGCGTGGTCACGCTTAAAGAAACGCTACAGATACAGACAGACCTAGACAGGCTAGCAATTTGGGTGGATCAGAATCTGATGAAGTTCACTGTCAAGAAATGTAAAGTGCTCCCCCTTGGGATGAGTCATCCCCAACACACCTACATGCTTGGTAGCACCAAACTGACTAGCACTATGAATGAAAGGGACCTGGGGGTAATAATAGACCGTGGTATGAATATAAGCCAGCAGTGCAATGCCGTAGCTAGTAGGACAAATATACTCTGGCATGTATCAATCGATGCATCTCCAGCAAAACCAAGGAGGCAATTCTTCCACTTTACTCAGCACTGGTGAGACCACAGCTGGAGTACTGGATCCAGTTCTGGGCACCACACTTTAACAAGGACATGAACAAGCTTGCGAGAGTCCAAGGAAGGGCCATTCGTATGATCAGAGTCTTAAAAGGCAAGCCATACAAGGAAAGGGTGAGGGATCTGGGACTCTTCAGCCTGAGGAAAAGAAGGCTGAGAGGGGACCTGGTGGCAGTTTACCGCTGTACTAGGGGAGTACATCAAGGGCTCAGTGAGCAACTGTTCGCTAGCACACTGAAGAGGAAAACCAGGAGTAATGGCCACAATCTCCTGGAAGAGTAATTCAGGCTCAACGCTAGGAAAAACTTCTTCACAGTCAAGGTGGAATAAGCTCCCTCCAGAGGTGGTGCAATTGCCTACTTTGGAAATCTTCAAAAGGGGACTAGACAGACACCTTGTTGGAGTCACCTGAGCCCCAGTTATCTTTCCTGTTTGGTGCAGGGGTCTGGACCTGATGACCTTCCAAGGTCTCTTCCAGCCTTGCAAACTATGAATTTATTAGGAAGGTGTGGGGTAGGAACTGAGTAGAGCTTTTATTTACATTTGAAATATAGTACTGTATTTACTTGAACATAAGATGACTCTGAATATAAGATAACCCCCCCACCCCCCATAATTAAATTCTATACAGGTACTCCTCATTTAACGTCTTCCCAGTTAAGGTTGTTTTGTTATTACATCACTGATGTATCGGAGAACATACTTGTTTAAAGTCGCGCAATGTTCGGTTATAATGTTGTTTGGCTGCCACCTGGTAGTAGGCAACTACTGTGATGTAATTGGATTCGTTTAATATCGTTTTGCTTAAAGTCGCATTTTTCAAGAATGTAACTATAATGAGGAGTAACTGTTTATGGAAATTTATAAGTTTGATGTAATTTTCTAGGTATAGAATCTAATTATTAGAGATTTGCCTTGAATTTGTCTCTCTACCACTACTACAGCAGGCAAAATAAATCTGGAGGGGTTAGACCCCTGCCCTTTGCCCCGCCTGCAGTCTTCCCGCCCTGCCTTTACTGTCAAAACCTGCTCAGACTCTGTTTCCTCCCCAAGCACAATATGGAAGTGAGCTACATGTGACAATAAGGTTAGGGGGAAAGGGACAGAGAGGGAAGAAACTGCACAGAGGAACAGAATACTGTTGTGGATCTGAACCTAGTCCCAGTCCTGACTGCTGCAAGCTTTAGCACAGGTACTCCATAAACACACTTTTTAGCAGCACTTTTATACCTACTGAAGCACAGGGGTTGTACAATTTGCTTGAAGTTAAATAGGAAGTCTGGCTAACAGAAAAATACACATCCTTTATCTCTTGTAAGTCTTCATTTGGCATGGGCTGTACTCCTCATCAGAGACATCATGTTGCAGATGCTATTTGGTCAAGGAAGGTAGAAAGTGAGAATAGTTTCTGGTTTAGTAGCCAACATACAGGAAAGTCATGAAAAACATTTTTTGTTGAGTAGTGTGTGCTAGTTGTGATTTCTGGTTCATTTTGTTAAGGGGTGAAGATGTGGTGTATGGTAGAGAAAGGAAGAGATTTGGGAAGAATGATAATTGCATAGGTTTCCTTAACTGTATTTCTGTGTTGTTCAAAAGTTATTGGGCACTTAACACGCATGCCATGAGTTGGCTCCAACACACTGCAAATCAGTGTGTCTGAACAGACTTGATTAACAGAGTCTGCTGGAGCACATAATTGATGCGCATGGCGCTGCATTGGGAGCATGCAAGCAGAGCACACATTGGTGCTGAGAAAATAGCAGGTGGTGCACTTTGAACTAAAACGCATTCAATGTGCTTTAATTCAAAGCGCACCGCTGCCATTTTCTCAGTGCTGGCACATGCTGCGCCACTTATGCACCTGCACCCAACGCAGGGCTGGGCGCTTTTAATTAGCATGGACCACTAATTAAAAGCCCCCGGCACTGTGTCGGGAACATGTCTAAAAATGCCCAATTAAAGGGAAATGGTTAAGGGCACAGTACTGGTCATAGTGAAAAATATTTCAAACTATGAAAAATTAATTTTGTGTTTCTCTGTTACTTACAGGGGATATTGAAATTCGAAACCTGTCATCTTTATTTGTGCAGCTGAAAACTAGATTTGGCTTAAAGATTTTGTTTGCTAAGGATGGAGAGAGACTATACATTCAAGTTGATAGCAGCTGGAAGAGAAGAACATTAGGACTTTGTGGAACTTTTAATGGAAACTTAAGAGATGACTTTCTGTAAGTGTTACATGTGTGTTTTGGGCTAAATTTAGTAACAAATGAAATATTCAGATAAATCTAATCAGCTAATAAAGACATTTCACTAATACTTTCATATTTTAGTAAGTCAGCCAACCAAAAATACCCTGAGTTTAATGCAA
This sequence comes from Crocodylus porosus, assembly GCF_001723895.1. NCBI lineage: Eukaryota > Metazoa > Chordata > Crocodylia > Crocodylidae > Crocodylus > Crocodylus porosus. The sequence goes on along the minus strand of NW_017728931.1, from coordinate 72,330,854 downwards.
ACAATTTTGTTTACGATAATCACTTTTTAACATTAAACTGGATCCTATAGTTTATATCGGGGTTCTCAACTTTTTTCGAGTCACGGCACTCCTTGTTCATCTCAAGGCACCTGTTGGAAAATCCCAGCCCTTAATTTTCACTTGTGTTTTGACTACAGAAAAATAATAGAACAGTTCTTCTGTTGCAGAGAACTCAGACTATATCAGAATGTTTTTAACACTGAATTCTTGAAAACTCTGGGTTTCTCTTCTGAATCATTTTTGCACAACCTAAAAGTGACAATATTGCTTAGTACACTGGATGAGAATCAGTGCTTTATACAATCCATATTTCTTTGTAAAGTTTTCAGTAATTAGGGTATTTTAACCTACTTTTATCTTTATCATGGAGGTAAGATGCATGAGCTCTTACAGACAGAGTGTTGCCTGGTGATTAGGGAAGGGGACTGGGTATAGAGATTCATAAGTTGAACTCCTGGTCCCTCTGAAGTCAGTAGAAAAACTCCTTTTGGCTGCATTGGGGTGAAGGTGTAATTCCTGGTCCTTATTTCTAGTGTGCTATGTGACACCAAAAAAGCCCCAGGGAAGCGTGGGAGTTATATGGGGGCTGGGGAGCCAGGTCAAGCTGATGCATTGCCTCTTTCAGTAAAGCACTATTTGTTTAGGGGTTTTCTGGCTGTTTTTCCCCCCATGTATGTCAGCACCCTTTGTTTTTAAGCTGACTATATCAAGTACAACTTCAATTCCTTTGATTTATACAGTGGATAGGTTGTTTTTTTTTACTAAGGAAAACAATTCTGAAACCATGCTGGTTTTATTTCCATGATATGTGGAAGATGCTCTGCAAATCATTTTTAGTTTTCAGGAGGATTAGCATGTGATCAGTAAAGCTTATTGAACTTGATCCTGATTTGATTTCTTTCTCTGACTTGATAGCTCCAGTACATCCTATCAGCGTATAGCACCACAGCTGATAAAATGGCAAAGTCCAATACTGATGTCATCCTTCCTTAATCACTTACTTCCTCCTGAACTTGTCTCTCATTTTCTTAAGTTTGACCACAGCACTGAAAGGGAGAATCTTTTCATCATAAAATATACACTTTTCTCAGGTCTTGTGTTCTGCTTCCTTCTCAAGACTCAGTTTTTAAGAGCAAATAGAACTGTCAGAAATATTCAATGAAAAAACAATTTTAAAACATGAAAATTTGACCTACGTGTCATTTTTTGATGCTTCACTTCAACATCCACATTTTAGCAGTGGTCCAAGTCTTCTGTCGCTTATATCCTATTCAATTCTGATTTTAAGGTAGCGCAAGGATGACGGGCTGAATTTAAGACTATTTCCACAACAGTAAAATTTCACTTGGAGTTAATCCTGCTAGTCTTTTTATACTTTTGGTATGGAGCCTTTTTGGAGGAACAGTTTTTGAATGTTGAATTTAGTTGTTTGAAATTATTTGAGTTGCTGAGTCTGATCAATGTGGTCAGTAGACTCATCAGGATTTTATTTTAATTGTTCAGAGGAAATAGCTGCACTTCTTATGCATGTCAGCTATGTAGTCTAGTGTCTTCCCCACCACCACCCAAGGGCTTGATCCCTAGTTTTACTTGAGCAGTTGCTGGGAAGGGTGCAGAGCTCAACCAACACATTGCTGGTGCTGGTTCGGAGACATAGCAAAGTGGCTTTGTACTACCCCATTAAGTAGTGTTGGAGAGGACCTCTGGTCATCCTGGACTTGAAGAGGTACAGTCACAGTTCCTGGAAAATACTGGAAGACATGCCATTCTACAGAGATGTGGCACAGGAAAAGTAGGCCATCAAACATTTTCCCTATCCTTCTTCTGCCAGAATAAGGCCAGACTGTTCTTTCTTCTCCCTTGTAATGAACAAAAGTTTAAAAGGTGACTGTCATCCCACCTGCTGTTCAAATTCACTGAATTTTTCTTTTCATAATTTGAACAGAAGAATAACAACTTTGCAGCCAAGAAAAATATCATAAATGAAAAAATGCTCAAAATAAAATGTCAAATTGTATAAACAAAAATGAAAGGAAAATATTAATCACTTTAGCATATCTCCACCAAGAGGAAATTCCTGTCCCATAACTTATATACAGCTGCCACCTAGCCTGATGCATCTTTTCTTGAATAAATTTGGTTTTCTTTATTTTAATATTCTGACTAGTGTAACCCTCCTCGGTAGATATTGCTGAAAATAGTTTTGTATTAAAATTTACTTTTGAATACATTACAAATAAGACTGTTTCACATGTCACACTTAAACAACAGTCTTGGCCTTCCTTTCTTAAAATCATTTCTGTATTAAATAATAAAATTGGTCAATGATGGACTTTTTTCCTTCAAAAAAATGGACACACAACAAACGAACGTGCTGTAAGGTTAGAATTATTCTCAGTACTTTTCAGTATTGTCCTAGTATGTCATTGTCCATCATAAAACTTCTATTGATTTCCAAGGAAGTTAAATCCCATCAGAAACTGTCACCCCAACATTATTTTCTATTCCAAAAGTCATTTGTTTTGCATTTGAATAGGAAATTCTTGTTTTAAAGCCAGATGTTGAATGTAATATGTCTAGCGAATAGGGCTCTCAACTGGAATTTAGGAAATTTGTTGCTATTTCTAGCCATGAACACAACGTGCCCCCAGAGGCTAGGGGAGCACGGTGACCGCCCACAGGTGGCTGTGGTAGGGGTGTGGCAGCAGTGAGCGGGGAGCTCCCACAAGCAGTTGTGGTGGGGGTGGGGGTTGGCGAGTGCTGACCAGTGGTTTGCAACCACCCGCTGATGCCGCTGGCAGCATTGGCAGCGGCAACCGAGGACCGCCCACAGACGCCACTGGTGGTATCAGCAGCAAGGAAGGAGGTAACAAGCAGCGACTGCCCACTGGCACCACTGGCGGCGTGTTTCGCAGGGGGTGCACTGCCAAGCTCAGGGGGTGCACATGCACTCCTGTGCACACCCTATGCATTGCCAATGTTTTTGGCTATGCTGCTGGTCTGCTGGGTGATCTTGGGCAAGCCACTTAACCTTCCTGTGCCTTATTTCCAAGTAATTACTTATGAAGATGTAGAGTGGCCCTACTCCTTTTGACAGTGATGGAACACATGTCCTGGTCTTATTTTTAATTCTGGAATGTGTACAAATTCCACATACATACCAAATTTGCAATTCTTGATGTTTATCTCCAAACAAGAAGTATGTGTAATCTCAAATGACACAATCAGAGACTTCATCGCTCTGGTTCTTTGTAGCCATTCCATCTTGAATTTTATGACACAATGATTGTGAAAGCGAGTGATTGATACTTTTTTCCCTCCCCCCACAAAGGGTCTAAGTAACTTCAGAACATAAATCCAACTTAAACATGCTTGAAAATTACATCAGAGATGAATAAGGTTATTTGCCAGGAATGACTTCACTGTATTTCATTAAATTAAGAGTTTATGATTGTTATAAGGTCTTTATGAATGGAGTTACTTAATGTCTTATGAAACATTTGTAATGTTACACTGAACACTTGTAAGATCTTGATTTACCTTTCCAAAGTGTTTCTTTAACTAACATCAGGCATGATATTAGCTTTTGTTGATTCATTGGTAGGGACCTCCCCAAAATCGTGGCAATGGCTCTTGTAATCTTGCTCAGTTTGTTGCATTCCCAACTCTTTCCACCCTGCACCCGGCTCTGATTGGCAGAGGGGTCCCAGTAGCCCCATGGTGCTGATTAGCTGGGAGGCAAAAAGCATGGGTTTTAAATTATAGTGCTGTTTTTGCCTCAGCAACAAGTGGTGGGGCTGCTGGGGCCCCTTGGCCTATCAGTGGTGGGAGGCAAAAATGGTGACATATTTAAAACTGCGGTTTTTGCCTCCTGGCCAAGGTGAGCAGTGGTGCTCCTGCGACCTCTCCGCCGATTGGGTAAGGGGGGTGCACAGCAAATTAGCAAAATCAAAGGAGCCACTGCACAGCACACTTCCACCATGATTTCAATAGGTCCCTATTCATAGGTAGTTTTTGATCCTTGAAAAGGAAAACATCTGAGAGAATTTTGTTAATTTTATTTCACTATCTACCTCTATACTAGAAGAAAGTTTAATCAGCACTATAAAAAATATGCATAATTCCACTGTCATACGGAGACACTGGGATTAATGAGAGAAATGCAAGCAGACATATTAATAGCTGTTTGATGTGATCAGGCATTCTAAAACGTTTACTTTACCTTTTTCTTTTCTCTTTAGTTCTCCAGCAGGGATGGTTGAAGGAACCCCACAACTTCATGCCAATGCCTGGAAAGTTTCCTCATCCTGTTTTGTGCCTGTCAACATCCCTGTGGTTGATCCTTGTAATATTAATCAACAAAATGGTATGTTCTCACCTGGGAATTTTGATTTGGATTGATTTTAGCCACTTCATGAGGTCAGAATACTGTTCCTTATATAATCTGAGTTTTTGAAGCTCATATACGAGTATTATTTTAAATTCAATCTGTACATTGAAATTATTCCCCATTTCCTCTCCCCTCTTGCTTTAGTAAAAATCCTTTTTTGGCTTGTTTAATTCCTATAACATATCAACTGAAATAAGCCTGGGTACCTTCTAATTTGGTTATTCATTTTGGACACACTTGTTTTTCAAGGAATGCATGCTTTGCAAGTTGGATGCCCTTGAGTCTAAATTTTACTCTGACGTGCTACATAGTGGTTACCTCCTTTGACTCAAGCAGCTAGCCAGAATTTCAGGTTTATAGTTTGTTTCAGTTAAGATGGAGAATCTGGTCATAGAAATGGGTGTTTCTTTGAGAGAGAGTTTTTTTTTATTGATAAAGGATAGATATATCATGTATTAAATCCGATCTACCTTGGTGCAGAGGAATTGGACTTTCAAGTTCAGCTAGCACCAAAATACAAAAATCTTCTCTGTAGACTTCTCCCTGGGACGTAGTATTTGTCCAGACTGTATCTGGACCTTCCTTCACTTTCTTTCTGTGTCATACTAGGTGCTATATACTGTCCCACTTTTTTCTCTTTGTTCTGGCACACGTGTTCAGTCGACTCCAACAATACCCAGATAAGCTCTCTATCCAGATGGTTCAAATTCTTGAGTGCACCTGCCTGCACTTTTGTTCTGGGTGGAAAACTACACCTACTTTCAGGTTTGAGGTCTCTACATTTGTTCCTACAATTAATCCAAATGAAAGGTGATTATTAACATTTTCAGCAGGATTTAATCCAACCTGTAACAGATCACAGACCTTTTAGTAAATTATGCACACATCCATGGATAGAATTTGGCCTTAAATGTTGTTTGTGTTTTGGGCTTAACCTGAAAGCCTACAATTAGACTTACAGGGGTGTAGGCTGTAGCTGACTTTACCTCCATTGAAACCAGTGGGACTTAACCCTGTATAAAGACTCCAAGATGGTACCCGAGTATGCTGTAACCCTTAGGACTGACTAGAATCTTAAGGTATTTTATGCCACCAGGGTCTAGAGTAGGGGTTGGCAATGAGTGTCCCAGCATGTGACCCACCAAGTTTCTGCACCCCACAAACTGCAAGAAGCATCTTGAAGCTCACTGTGCTTTTGGACATGTGGAGAAGCTGTGGCAGCAGCAGGGTCTGTTCTGTACCATATCTTGGACAGCAGCTGCAGTAGCAGTGACTGGGTCAAAGGTGTCAGCATGTCCTTGGGCAGCCTGGCACATGGCATAAAATAGCTTTGGGATGCATGGAGGAACTGCAGTTTCTGCCCCAGTGCCTCCTGCTGCAGCTGCTGCCCAGAATGTGGTGCAGAACAAACTACATGCCTGCAGCTCCTTCTTATGTCTGGAAGTGTGCTGCACTTCAGGATGCTCCTCACAGTCTATTGTGTCCCAAAGCTTGCTGGGTCACATGCTGGGAACAGCTGTAATGGCAGGATCTGGAACGGGGGCTCTGTCATGTAATCATTCATATAAGGCTGTGCTTGCTAGATCACAGGTGGTGGGGATGCTTTGTGGGTAGGAACCTGTGTTGCTGGGGCTTGAGATACAGAGTGGGACCTGCCTTCAGTCATTGTATGGGACCTGCCTTCAATCATTGTACAGCAGGGGTGGCCAACCTGCAGCTTCGGAGCCACATGTGGCTTTTCAGAAGTTAATATGTGTCTTCTTGAATCTTTGCACAAGCACATGGTGACCATCTTCCATTTGGACACACCTAAAGATTCAAGGAGATGCATATTAACTTCTGACAAGCCACATGTGGCTCTGGAGCTACAGGTTGGCCATCCATGTCCTAGAGTGTTCAGAGGAACTAGGATTGCTCCAGTTGGCGCACCATTAGTTTTTCCCACTGCTGAGAAACTGATTGCTGATGCCTGTTCTAGAGTATGATGGTTGGAGAATGGAAAGTCTGTTGCCACTAGAAAGGTGTGGAGCCAGTTTAGGACATGCATATAGTCATTTCCCACAGGATTCCCTCTTCTTTCCTCTGGTCTGCTTGAAATAGTGCTCCACCCCTCCCTGATGTCAAGGCCACCCAATTTCATGTAGACATGAAGTAGCCAGTTTTGGGTAGCAGTCTTGGACCCTCCATAAATTGCTATACTCAGAAGTAGTTGACAACACATTTTGTTACTGTTAGTATGACTGCCTGTGGTGCTGCAGGTGAGCTAATCTCCCAGAAGGGAGGTTTCATGACACCATGTGGCATAGGGATGGCCAGCTAAGGATTAGGTTTCCAAATTCAGGACAGAAGTCCCATTTCAGAAATTCATTATTGATGCAGGAGCGTGGTTCTAACACTTGAGTCCATAACATACTGGACAGCTGAACACTTTATACAAGAAAGCACTAAGAATGTACGATGCATTGTGCGAGTTGTAGTTGATCATCTGATGCAGAACCCAGCATGTTAGTTGATGAGGCTGCCAGATCACGGGTAGTGGGTTGAAAAGAGGAAGATGAATATCCACTGGGCTTTCTTGGCAGCTCTTGGGGAAACAAATGGAGGGTTTGGAAGGCAAGGAGGTTTTCATGTGGAAAAAGGTAGAATGAAAGAGCTGGGGTCCTGGAGAGTAATGGAACTGAGTGCCCAAGGTGAGTGATTGTTCCTTAAGGAGATGATACTCAGAGCCCAAAGGGTGACAATCCCAACAAGAAGCAAAGGGGGCAAGAGTGCCCAAAAGCCCCCCTGGCTCACCAAGGGCATTTGTGAATGTCTGACTGCCAAAAAGGAGGCGTATACCAGTGGAAGGGGGAGGGACTATCATCAAAGGCGATTATACCTCCACTGCTCAGGTCTGTGGGGGGGGCTGTTAGGAAAGCTAAGGCAGATATGGAACTAGGGCTAGCATCAAGGATCAAGGATAACAAAAAGTCCTTTTTTAAATATATAGGGAGAATGAAGAAGGCCCCAGGTAATGTGGGGCCCCTGCAGGATATGCTAGGCAATCTGGTGGTTGCACCAGAGGAGAAAGCAGACCTCTTTAACAATTTCTTTGCCTCCATTTTCTTGTGCAGGGACCAGGACTGCCCTACCGAGATTCAGGACGGACTCAGGAGAACCTCTGCCAGGCCTAGGGTCAGGGAGGACCAAGTTAGAGAACCTCTGGAGGGGCTGGACATGTTCAAATCAGCAGGTCCAGGTGCTCTCCACCCCAGGGAGTTGAGGAGATTGGCAGGGGTTATTGCGGGGCCCCTGGCACAGCTTTACGAGCACTTGTGGTGCTCTGGCCAGGTGCTGTACGACAGGAAGAGGGCCAATGTGGTTCCCATCTTTAAAAAAGGGAAGAGGGAGGACTTGGGCAACTATAGGCCCATTAGTCTTACTTCAATCCTGGGGAAGCTCTTTGAGAAGATTATCAAGGAGCACATCTGTGATGAGCCAGCAGCAGGGATGGTGCTCAAGGGCAACCAGCATGGTTTCATTAGGGGCAGGTCCTGTCAGACCAACCTGATTGCCTTTTATGATCAGGTCACAAAATCACTGAACACAGGTATCGCGGTAGATGTAGTCTTTCTGGACTTCAGGAAGGCCTTTGACACTGTCTCCCACCCCATTCTCATAAATAAGCTAGGCGACTGTGGCATTGATGCCTACACAGTCAGATGGATTGCGAATTGGCTGAGGGGTTGTACTCAGAGAGCGGTGGTGGATGGGTCATATTCGACCTGGAAGGAAGTGGGCAGTGGAGTCCCCTAGGGCTCGGTCCTTGGGCCCACACTGTTGAATTTCTTTATTAGCGACTTGGACGAGGGGATGAAAAGCACCCTGTTTAAATTTGTGGATAACACCAAGATGTGGGGAGAGGTGAGCACGCTAGAAGGGAAGGACAGATTACAGTGGGACCTGCACAGGTTACAGGGGTGGGCAAATGAAAGTAGGATGTGATTCAATACTGACAAGTGCAGGGTGCTGCACTTAGGCAGTAGCAACCAGCAGCATACCTATAGGCTGGGGAACTCCCTTCTCGAAAGCACGGTGGCAGAAAGAGATCTTGGAGTCTTTATTGACTCCAAGATGAACATGGGCCTATATTGTGAGGACACGGTCAGTAGGGCTAACCGTACCTTGTCGTGCATCCACAGATGCATCATAAGCAGGGCCAAGGAGGTGATCCTCCCCCTCTATGTGACACTGGTCAGGCAGCAGCTGGAGTACTGTGTCCAGTTCTGGGTGCCGCACTTCAGGAGGGATGTGGACAGCATTGAGAGGGTCCAAAGGAGGGCCACTTGCATGATTTGGGGACAGCAGGGCAGACCCTACAAGGAATGGCTACGGGACCTTAACCTGTTTAGCTTTCACAAGAGAAGGCTGATGGGGGACCTGGTGGCCGTCTATAAACTTACTAGGGGGGGACCAGCAGGGATTGGGAGAGAACTTGTTCCCCCAAGCACCTCCCAGAGTAACAAGGAATAACGACCATAAGTTGTTTGAGAGTAGGTTTAGACTGGACATTGGAAAACACTACTTCACAGTCAGGGTGGCTAGAATCTGGAACCAACTTCCAAGGGAAGTGGTGCTGGCTCCTACCTTAGGGGTCTTTAAGAGGAGGCTTGATGTTTACCTAGCTGGGGTCATTTGAGGCCCGTTTTCTTTCCTGCCCATGGCAGGGGGTCAGACTAGAAGACTAAAAAATTTACAAGGTCCCTTCCAACCCTACATCTATGAATCTATGGAGAAATCATCCACATAGCAGCTATCTCATCATGCAACAGCCAAGCATGCAATCCGCTGCTTCCGTTAATGGTATGAGATAAAATGGCCAAGGCAAGAAATGGGCCCAATATCAGAACAAAAATAATGGAGTGTTTTGTGCCAGTTAAGAAGGACAATGAACTGGCCAGAAAGCAATCAGCAACCCTAGGAAACCCACTGGGACATGTAGAGAGAGCAGTGATGTTGGTATACTTGTATCCCAGTGCTCTAACTGGAAATATATGCAGAGCCTGCATGCCAGAAAGGATTGGCCATTGTAGGCAGTAAGACTGAATACAATATCAATTGTGCAGAAGTGCAAAACTCTCAAAGATTTTCCTTAATCATTTTACTTGAAATATATTCTATTTCCATTTACATGCTTTCTTGATGTGATTATAGGAAAACACAGATCTTTATTTAGCTGTGTTTATCTAAGGGAAATTTACTGGTATTGTAATTTAAATCTGACATTGCAAAAATTTAATTCTTTTATGTAACTACTTTGGGCAGAAGCTTTTATTGCATAGTTGTATGACCTGGAATATTTTTATATTATTTTTATTTAGCAACAGATGCATTTAAGATGCTGCTAAAAATAAAATGTTGCCTTTTTCCAGTTGGGTATGCATCCCTTTGTGATATCGTCAATCAAGAACTTTTTGCTCCGTGTCATGCCTATGTAAGCCCAGGATTATACTACCAGCTGTGCCGTTTTGATGCGTGTAAATGTGGAAGCAGCTGTTTGTGTAATGCACTTGCACATTATGCCTATATCTGTGGCAAACATGGAATTACTGTTGATTTCCGAACTCATATTTCATACTGTGGTGAGTAACAATTGTAGAACTAGATTAATTTTAGAAATGTGAATTCAATAAGGATGATAGTTGTATAAAGCACAGATTTGTTTTAGTTTGTATTAACCACTGTGTTTGGATGAAACAGAGTGGTTGTCCCATATGTTTTGGACCAGTAGACCACTATTTACCCTCTATTCCTTAATTCAATTTTTAATGGAAAGTTGGGGGGTGGTATGATCTGTGAACAACTTACTATGGCTTTTGGACTGCTATTGATTAGAGGACCACAGTTAAAAAAAATCTGATTCTATACAAAGTGAATACACAGAACATCAGCTGCATTGCTGGGAATGTCAAGTCTTGCTGGGGGAGAGTTATTGCACATTAGGAAAAACTTGCTGATTTTTAGTACAGCTACAATAACTGACCCCATAATTCAGGTACTGAATAGGAGAACAGTTACTAAAAGTGCTAAATTTGAAGGTTTTTAAATGCAAGCCAAGGAGGTTTTTTCTCCTGAAAAAAATTGAGTAAAGTTGGTTTGGAAGTTTTAGAAAATAAGAGAAAAATAGATTATCTTTCCTGCTTTTCACTTTTCATTCTCCTTTTATTTTCATTCTACCCTTTAAATTTTCCTCTGTTTAGTGCATATACCCCCTGGCAAGTAAAAGATCTAAGGATATAAATTATAATTTCTTGTCTCTGTTCCTTAATATTTTTGTTTTAAAAATGAAGAACTGAAGCACAGAGGAACCCATAAGTCTCAGAGAAGTACAGAAAAGAGACTTGCCATGGATTACTAAGAATTTAGGGGCAGAACAGGGAGTTGAATCCATATCTCCCAAATCTTGGCTTGATGCCTAAACCACTGGACTCTCCTTATGTCATGGAAACCTCAGTTATTAGAAATACACTGAAAATACTTTATACTAAAAAGAAAAACATGGAACAGTATCAGCAATTCAGTGAAACATCTTGCATTTAATAATTTAAAACTGCAAGAATTGTGAAGCAAAGTATTTTCTTAACAAGACTGTAATCTGAATTTTTTTGTTTTACCTAAGAATCTTGTGGGCATAGCTTGGCATAACTCTTTGGAAAATATGGGAGATTATATCCCTCTTGGTTACTTCATACTGTTTTATGTTTGTCAGTGATATTATTTCAATTCAACATTTTAATGTGTTCTTCTCCCAGCTGTAGTATGTCACAGTGGCATGGTGTATCACCATTGTTCCTCTACCTGCAAACACTCCTGTTCTTCCCTTTCTACCCTGAATGTCTGTGGACCTGATTGTGCTGAAGGATGTAATTGTCCTGATGGGAAATACTTTGAAGAGTCATTCAAGTTCTGTGTCCCACTGTGAGTCACTTTAAATTGTTCTAAATGTCTGTAGGTCTTTGAAATATGACTTTCTGTTGTAGCTGTTGGGTTGGAGATGTTGGGTTGAATAATATTTTAATAAAATTATTTTTGAATATTAGATTATAATCTAATCTAAATATTTAACAATATTAAAAATAATACCTTTGTGTCTTAATAGTATAGCCGTGCCTCAAATACTGTGTGCAAAAATGGTTCAAGATCCAAGGGTTCATCTGAATCTAGCCTCCCTCATCAAAAAGTCTCAAAAAAGAACTTGCTGGAGGTGGTTCAACTTTAATAGATGGTGCTAGAAAGGGGAGGTGGCAAATAAGAAATCTTGTATATGAAATATAAGAAAAGGTGTGATTCCTTATCTTTGGGAAGATGCAAATGAAAAGGATCATGATAGCAATATGTCAAGTATATAAAGTGGGTCAGAAATATTTTCTTATAATAAAGACTAGGGGGCTTGAGTTTGATTAAGAGATGGAGAATTTGCAGTCTACAATCATATATACTTTTACACACCATATGTAAGTAGACTGTGGGATACATTGCTCTAGGAGGTCATGGAGATCAAGCATTTAACAAGATTCAAATAGGAATCTGCTGTTTATATGGATATTGGACATACGCAGAATTGTAGTTACTGATAAACAGTTTGGAAAGGAACATAAACCTTGTACATTAGGGCTTTACCAGAATCTTTATGGTTAGAGATAAAGATGAAACCTACTTCAGGGACAAACTGACTCCAAAATGATGGCTGCAACAGAAGCAATGCAGACAAAAGATCAAGTTTGAAGAACTCAAGGACCTAATCAAGTGAGACCTCTTCTACCAGTGCCTCAACAAAAAACTCCCACACAACAACAATGAGAGAACATCAGGAGCACTCAAGGAGCATTCGAATTCACCATCAGCAGCACCTGTAAAAGACACTTGGGTTCTCTACCAGAAACATCAAGACTGGCTTGAGGATGATGGGGAGATCAAAGAGTTGATTGAGTTAATCTAAGAGTTGATCCAAGGCTTTTTGTGCTTAGCAGAATGACATCAACTCCAAGCAAAGAAACTGAGTCACCAACAAGTCAAGGCCATAAGTATATTAATGCACAGGCCAGTGAGGCCTGGATCCAGGGAACCTTGCCAGTCGCTGGCCCCTGGATGCCTGGGTCGTTTCCCCTTCCCCACT
>NW_017728931.1:72287971-72318188 GCF_001723895.1 Crocodylus porosus | reverse complement strand
CTGCCTGAGTTTCCTTGGAAATGGCAGTTTTCCCCTTGTAGGTGGGCAGCAGTCTAGCCTGCAAGGGAAACTGTTTGGGGTGTGGCCAGTGTGGCGCTACCAGAAGTAGTTTACTGAGTACAGCACACGGCCCCACTTGCTTGGCCGTGGCCTGGCCATGCTCACCAAGATGAGCGCCTGCCATCCCCTTGCTTGGGGCTGGGGACACGGTGCAGTGGGGAGAAGAAATGCCCCCATAAGGATGAGCTAGGGCAGAGGGGAGGTCCTGTGAGGGGACAGTGTGTGTATGTGTTCGTGGCAGGCAGAGTGTCTTTGTGTCTGTGTGTCCATGTCCAGAGAGTGAGTGTGTGTGCTTGTGGTAGGGAGAGTGTGTGTCCATGTGCATGGCAGGGAGTGAGGGTGCCCACAGGGCAAAAGCAGTAGAGTGGAGAGACCTGAGTTGGCAGTAGGCAGCCCTCATCCACACTTACCCTGTTGGCCATGGGGGCAGGGATGGCGGGGAAGGGAGGCAGGGAGCAGGAAGAAGAGGTGGGCATGTGCTCCCTACCCCCAGCCCATCCCAGCCTCCCCCATGGGGCATGGAGGCAGAGGCAGCACCAGGAGGGGAGGGGTCCCCCATCCCCCTATCCCCTATCCAGCCCCCACAGGGGGAGGAGGCCTCCAATTTTGTTTGCCCAGGGGACTAATAAACCTTAATCTTCCTCTGGCCAAGGCTGGGGTCCAAATGAGGACCTGTGATATGAAGAACAGATGATAGGAAGACAAAGTGAAGGAGATTTAACATCTCAAAAATATCTACGCTATGCACGGTTTTTCCAATGCCACCAAAGCCATCTTCTGTCTGAGCATAAGCACTCTGGGAACAACCCCTTTCAGATCTAAGGATGGAAGAGACCTGATCAAGGAAAGGGGAGCCATCAGTACCTGTTAGAAGGAGCATTTTGAAGACCTTCTTTGTTGAGACTCTCTTGCTGATGAGAGTGCTCTCAAATCCGTCCTGCAACACCCAGTCAGAGATGATTTTGGAATCCCTCTAACTTCTGATGAGGTTAGGAAAGCCACTAAGTAGAAGAAGGATTACAAAGCATCTGGAGCTGATGAAATTCCCATTGAAATATTCAAGCCCAGGAGGAGAGGCACTTGATTAGAGCTCCATGCCCTCATCTTAATGTTCTGGAATGATGAAATCCCAAATGACCTTAGAGATTATACCATTGTGACAATCTTCAAGAAAAGAGACAAGACCAACTGTGGAAGATATAGAAGGATCACCTTGCTGTCCACCACAGAAAGATCATTGTAAAAACCCTTCTGAACAGTCTCCTTTCACTTGCGAAGAACTCCTCCTGGAATTTCAGTGTGGGTTTCAGGCATCAAGAGGCACAACTGACATGATTTTTCAGTGCTTACCTACCAGCTGCAGGAAAAATGCTGGGAACGATAGAAAACTCTCTCTACGTGGTTTTCTTTGACTACATGAAAGCCTTCATCTCTATCAACCAAGAAGCACTGTGGAGGATCCATCTGAAGTATGGCTGCCCACCCCAATTCATCACTGGCAAAATTCATCTTGCCTGCTCCTTGACAGTATGTGAGCAGTGGTTCTCAGTAACAGATCTATCACAGATCCCTTTGAGGTTAGGACGGGATTTAAGCAAGGCTGTGTCATCACTCCAACACTCTTCTCAATACTCTTTACCATAATGGTACATCTGACCACCAACAAGCTTCCAGTTGGAGTGGAGCTAAACTATGGATGGAAAGTTGTTTAATCTCAGCTGACTCTGAGCTAAAATCAAGACCATCCCCAACCTCAGGCATCGAACTCCAGTACGCTGATGGTGCTGTAATGTGTGCTCACTCAGACGTAGGGGTGGATTAATGCATAGGCCCAGGGGCCCCTGCCGATCAGAGGCCCCCTGGGGTTCCAGGGGCAGATTGACCCAGACAGGCATCCTGGCCACAGGCATCTGGGGCAGGCAGTGCATGCCTCCTTCCCTCCAGCTGGGGGCAGGGCCAGAGGCTTGGGGATGGACATAGGACTTTGTATGGGTGGTGGTGGCTCCCTGGAGCTATCTGTTGCTAGGAGACCCTATGGGCGGCCCTGCTTCTGCTCTCTACAGTCTGTGGGTGGCTGCTGGCATGAGCACTGCTGAGACAGAACAGCCCCCTTGCCCCTGCCAGGGCCAGCAGAGGGGCAGGCAGGCAACTATGGGTGGCATGGAGCCCATGCCCTGGCCCTGACCCATCTCACAGTGCTGGGGGACTGCAGCCCTGGTTGCTTGACACCCGCTGGGTGGAGGGGCTGGGCCACATCGGGCCCAGCAGCAGCTCCCTGGTGGGCACAGAGGAAACCTGGTGGGGGGCCTCCAGTTTTTTTGTTTGCCCAGGGTCCTAATAAATATTAATCTGCTACTGCCTTCAGGCAATTGTTAATGTCTTTACCAAGGCACTGAAGAAAATGGGACTGACATTCAGAAGATTAAGATACTCCATCAACAAGCTCTTACTGAGCAATCCCCAGCTCAGGTAATTCAGATTTGCAGTGAGACTCTGGAGAATGCTGAGTATTTTCTGCACCTCAGAAGCCATCTCTCTCAGAAGGCTGACATCAATGAAGAAATCCAGCATAGCCTTAAAAGTGCAAGTGCAGTCTTTGGACACCTGAGAACAGGCATTTGAAGATTGCAATATCAGACTCAACATTAGCTTTCTCTCACAAGCAAGCACCATGGGCATCAGGGCAATAATCATCCGACATCAACTTTGCTGTGCTAGTCACGTTATCCAGATGTCCGACTTTAGTTTTCCGAAGCAAGTTTTATTCCTCCAGCTCTGTTGAGGCATACCCTCAAGAGAAGGGCAGAAAAAGTGCTTCAGCAACATCCTGAAGTCCAGCTTGGAAAAAATGGAAGACTCATGGAAGACCATCATCCAGGGCCCCTGCAATCCCCCACCCCCCAAGTGGAGGCAGAGTCTGCTGCGAAGATCTCAGTACTTTGAAACCTCTTGGTGATAAAAGGAGATAGAGAAGTGGGAGCAGCAGAACCAGCATGTTGTGGCATGAATCAAGAATTTAGAGCCACCCACTCCACACAGAAATATGTGCTCAAATTGCAGCAGAGCCTGATCTTGGATCAGCTTCATCAGCCATCTTCAGAGCCGCAGACAAAGCAATCATGGAAGATAATTGTCCTCAACTGTGGAGGATTGTTGATTGATGACTATAGGGACAGATTCCTTAAGTAATCCATTTCTAATCGCTTGGAGAAGAAGGTGATTAGTCAGCATGGATTTACCAAGGGCAAGTCATGCTTGACCAATCTGGTTGCTTTCTATGATGAGATGACTGGTTCTGTGGATGTGGGGAGATGAGTGGATGGTGGCGTACCTTGACTTCAGCAAGGCTTTTGATACAGTCTTCTGCAGTGTATCAAGCAAGAAAGCTAAGGAAGTATGGGTTCAATGAATGATCTGTAAGGTGGATGGAAAGCTGGCTGGATCATCAGGCTCAGAGGCTAGTAGTCAATGGCTTGATGTCTAGTTGGGAGCTGGTATCAGGTGGAGTGCTCCAGGGGTCATTCTTGGGGCTGGTTTTGTTCAATATCTTCATCAATGACCTAGAAGATGGCATAGAGTGCACCCTAAGCAAGTTTACAGATGACACCAAGCTGTGGGCAGTAGTAGATATGCTTGAGGGTAGGGTTAGGATTCAGAGAGACCTAGAGAAATTGGAGGATTAGGCCAAAAAAAATCTCATGAAATTCAGTAAGGACAAGTGCAAAGTCCTGCATTTAGGACAGAACAATCATATGTACGGGGGGGGGCTGCTTAGCTGGGCAGCAGCTTTGCAGAAAAGGACCTGGGGGTTACAGTGGACAATAAGCAGAATATGAGCCAACAGTGTGCCTTTGTTGCCAAGAAGGCTAATGGCATACTGGGCTTCACTGATAAGAGTGTCGGAGAGTCATATCTGAAGTATTGTGTTCAGTTAGAAAGGATGTGGACAATTGGAGAGAGTCCAGCAGAGGGCAATGAAAATAGTTAGGGGGCTGCCACATGATTTATGAGGAGGGGTTGAGGGAACTGGGATTTAGTCTGCAGAAGAGAAATGGATTTAATAGCAGCCTTCAACTACATGAATGGTGGTTCCAAAGAGGATGCAGCTAGATTAGTCTCAGTGGTGATGGATGACAAAGTAAGGAGCAGTGGTCTCCAGTTATAGCAAGGGAAGTTTAGGTTAGATATTAGGAAAAACTTTCTCACTAGGAGGGTGGTAAACACTGGAACATGTTACTCAGAGAGGTTGTGGAATCTCTATCTTTGGAGGTTTTTAAGACCCAGTCAGACAAAGCCTTGATTGGGATGATTGAGCTGGGGAGGTTTCTGCTTTGAGCAGGGGGTTGGACTAGATGACTTCCTGAGGTCCCTTCCAGGTCTAATTTTCTATGATTCTATAATTATCTCTCATATGCCTTCTGCAGGGTTCTTGCACCCTCTTCAGAACCATTTGGCATTAACATGCCAGAAACAAGCCAGTGAGCTAGATGGACCTGTGTTAAAAATGATGACTGTTCTTATGTGTAAATGATACTTAAAGCTGTTCCCTGAAATCAGACTGTACCAAACTATATCTTGCTGTATTCATTCCATAAATGGGAAGAAAATATGTTTTGTGAGGCTGCAGCATGCAGAATAAACAAACAATTTGAAGATCAAACCAGGATATGGGTGAAATCCTGGCAAAAGTTCCAGTGACTTACAAAGGGCCAAAATTTCATTATTTACATTTAGTTTTCACTGTAAATATAAATTAGTGAATTAAGAGGCAAGTACAAGGACTTGATAAACAAATGAAATCCAATACAAATAAATTTTGTTTTGATTATCACATGCATAAACTTTTTTTTAACAGATCTAGCTGCCGTTGTTATTACAAAGGCAGAACCTTCCAGTCTGGAGAAATCCTGCCTGTACCATCAGGTTCCTGGTAGGTTTCAGTATTACAGTCCTTACTCTCTAAAGACGTTTTTCTGCTGGGAGAATCCTGTCCTTGTGTGGTTTTCCATGCAGAATCAGGGTCTAGTGGCTTGAGGACCTTTTTTAATTGGCATGGGTAGAAAAGGAAATCTTAAAATAGATTAAATACAATTTATTCTTCATTTAAGAAAGGAATTACAAAGGCAAATCAAGAGCTTAGTGTTGCCGAAGTTCTTAATATGTGATAACACATAAAAGCAGGCACAAGTTAAGTCCTGTATGTACAGAAGCCTGGAGCATCTCAAACTATGTGTAAACTGGTCACACTATTGTTCTTGGAGCTGTGCGTACTAATATACCAATCATGACAAAATTCTGAGGAAATCTCCCCAGTGTGATTCCACCTCTTGAAGTATGAAATTAGCTTTGTGGGTTAACATCCCATGTTAAGGTGTCTTAGTGGTGAAATCCTGGACTCATCAAAGTTAATAGCAAAACTGTCAAGAACAGGATTTCAAACTTGCCAGGTTTATAAGTAAAGCTTTTTTTTTTTTTTTGCTAGTATTGAGTATTGATAATCCACTTTGGAATTATTAGAGTTGAGATGGGTTCTTTTTGGTTTGTTATAACATTTTCAAGACTGGAAGAAGAATGTCTTGACTTCAAAAGCTTGTCATATAGGTGGTCCAATAAAAGCTATCGCCCACAAAAATTTTTGCTTCTCGTCAGTAATAAAGATATTTTGACTGCATATCAATTGTCCATTAAATTGATGTGTGAACCAAAATGCAACTCCGCTCATTCTTTTCTTGCAGTATCACCTCTACAATGCTCCAAATGGCTTTTTTAAAAATAGGACCAAATCATTCTTTTATTTTTTTTTTCTGAATTTCTGTTTTTGTTAAAGTCTGAGTATTCTCTTCCAATTTTGCTTGATGAGCAATTTCATAGACTAGATTCCCTCTAATTGAAAAAGATGGCAGGATTTTATTATATTACATTACCAATATCATAAAACACCTGGTTCCTGCCTCAATTCCCAGAAAGTGTTGGGTAGCTTCTTTATCTTTCTGGAGTTCAACATTTCTTATGGAATTGTTTAAATTGGGTATTTTTTATAATTCTGCATAATTATGAAATGTTAGAAAAAAGCAGTTTCATGCACAGCAGTTGTGTGACTTTTTTCTGGAATTAAGATTATTTGTTTGCTTTTTTTTACTCTAGCCAGTGTTTGAATGGAACAATGAAATGCACGGAAACTGCTACATCATCTGCAGGTGATTTATATTCTTGACTCCTTTTATAGTTTCACAGATAAACTGATTGCCATTGAACATTAATTTTCCATATTCACAGACCTCTAAATACCATGACTGTCATAGCAATTTCTGTTATTTAAAGTTATTTGACCATGACTTATATGATCTTGAGGCATAAGTCTTATTGACAGTGCAAATTGTTATAGTCGCTTATGAAAGGTGCCTCTAAAAATTCTGTTTTAGGTCACAGGCCAACATTTTCAAATGTAGGGATATAAAGTTAGGCCCCCAAATCCATATTCTGGTTTTAAAAGAAGCAGCCTGATTTTTCAGAGGTGCTAAGGAGGTTATATTTCATTTGGACTTCTGATAGGATTTGTTACTCTCTAGGATTCCTGAAAAAATTGAGCCAGTTAAGAGACTTATCTAAAGCATACCAAAGTGATAGTTAAGACTCCTGTTGATTTTAATGTATCAGACCCTAGATCTTGGTTTAGATATAATTTATAGGCAGACAGATTTGAATCTTCTAACCATTTAATACCTTTTATCTATATAATTCATAGAATACAAAATTTAAAGTTCTACTTAAATAATAGTATCCCACAACCAATGCATGCTGCAATTTAAAAATACTATTTAAAGTAATTATTTAATTAAACAGTGAACTAAAACAAACTTCAGTGTAAAATAGCATTTGATATTATTTAATATGTATTTTATGTCTGAAGTTCGTGTGTGCCCTGAAGGAAAAACCTACTATGACTGCAGATATCAAGTGCCTGGTTTACCTGCAGCTGGCGTGAACTGTGAGATCTCCTGTGCCAATCTTGTTATGAACTTCAGCTGTGTTCCTCCCCCACCATGTGCAAGTGGTTGCATTTGTCCCCCAGGGTAAGTCACTTTTCAGTGTGTTTGGTACGTTCAGAAGGATAAGAATAATTTTGCTTTACAAGGATGCCCTGCAGTATTGTCTTTTTTTCTTTTTTGTTCCTTTGATAGCACTATGCCTGAATATTCTTTAGCTTTGAAACCATCATATTGTTAACTTACTGAAATGTAATGAAATAGGTGGATCTAAGATTTTGTAAAGGGATGTGTGGCAGATGTGACCTAGGGCTGCAGGGTTTGTTGCAAAGCCCCCAGTTTCCAAGGCTGGTAAGATTCCTCCCCCTGGTTCCCTCCCACACCCCTGCCCAACCACAGGGTGTTGGCCTTGGCTAGGGACCGGCTACCCACAGAGCTGCTCCCCTTTGGGAATGACCTTTAGGGGCACTTGTACATATGATGGGGGTTTCATCTTCACTAAATTAAACAGGTTTATTAAAATTGACATGATGTGCTTTAATTTGTTGTCACTGTGTGTAAGTGACAGCTCCTCCTGCATCTGGATCAGCTGGGCAGTGTGGTGGCAGGTCTCCCTTTCTTGAGCCTGCTCTATGCTTGGGGTGCCTGAAGATTCCCCACTAGCTTCAGATCTCCAGCCACACCTTTGCCTTTCTTTCTATCTTCCATTCCCCCTCTGACCCCACCTGGTTTGAGCTCACTTCCTGTGCAGACTCTGCAGCAGACCCAGGTGTCCAGGGCTGTGGGGAGCTGCACAGTGGAAGGGTGTATGTGACTAGACCACTCCCCTCTCCCCCCTGGATCTGCTACTTAATTTTCTTGTTCTTTTAAATGCATCCCTTAATGAGGAGCCTTATGCCTCTGTCTTCTGTTATGTAGAACCTTGTGCATCTCCCATTTTGAGATGTAGGGTGAAAATCCAAGAACACCCTGTGTTTATCCAGAACATCTGACTAGATATGGTACCTGGGGTCTTTCCTTTAGGACCCTTTGACTGATGGATTGCAGTGATACAAAACAGCTTTTGTAAAGAAAAGAGATATGCTGTTTGTTTAACCAAAAGAACAAAGCACAACGTAACAGGATTTTTAAAACAAGAGGTCTATGTACATACCTGTGTTACTTGAATATGAGGCAGGCATATCTCATATCTTTCTGCCCTCTGGGGGCTGGTTTTCTGTTTGTTCCCCTTAACTCTCTTTCCTGCCCTTGAGTGGCTGCCTTTTGAATCCAGCCAGTGTTTCTTTCTCTCTTATGCTTGGATAGTTGCCTGAAACCAGTTTGCTTAGCTCTGTAGGGGGTCCAGTCCAGGACATCAAAGGAAGTGACTCTCAAAAGGTTTACTGTAAAGTGTATATATCAGGATTCATTTCTTACTGCTCCACTTTTTCTTGAGTGTATTTCCTGGAAATCCTGTATATAGAAAGCATTGCAATAATCCAGTTAAGTATACAGGATTTGTAAATTATAAGTCCGTTCCAAATCTTTCGCAATGATACACAGTTGATTTAAGTCTGAAGGGCCAAATACATAGATATAAGTTGATGTGACTCCATCAGCAGAATGGTATCTGTTTACATCAGTGGTGAATTTTATTACTGAGTTTGGCAAAGCCACTTCATAAGTGAGTAGATCAGATCCTAATGGAGTTCTGATTAAAAATTTTTACCCTACCGTAGGAACTTGTCCCAGCCCCATCTTCTAATAACTTGTAACATACCTAAAAGTCTAAGAAACAATGAGTATTCACTAGTCTTCTTTTAATACTACTACTTAAAAACATGTATGTAATGAGCCTCAGGCACTGCCTGAGGGAAGGGAAGTGCTGGAATGGAGCTAGGGGCAGATCTTGCCCTACTGTCCCCCGTCCTCCATACCCTGCACCTTCACTGCAGCAGCACCAGCTCTGGCTCTGGCTGCAGGAACAGCAAAGAAGCAGTGGTGGTGATACACAATGAAGGAGTAGTGGCTGCTGGTTGGTGCTGCTGAGGGATATGTCATTTTTTTTGCCACGGAAAAACTAAGGTTTTTTTGGCTACTTGTTGCATGTTGGCAGCAAAAAAACAAACAAAAAAAAAACCCCAAACCAAAAAAACTGGGGCCATCTTCCCCAGCAGCAGTGAACCTCCAGCCACTTTTCCTGCACTGTACATCACTGCTGCCTACAGCACAATACTGGCCATTTACCACTCTGAACTTACTAACTGTTCCTGCCTGTTTCTCCCTAGGATTCATCTGTGCTGCTCACTGGTTTGACCATTACTAACAGTTAACTTGTTTAGAGTATTACAAATGCATTTTTCCCTACAAGCTGTCAGCGTGACACTTGCAACAAATCAAACTGTCAAGCTGCCTGAACAGTGTTATGAAAGCTAGCATGATATTTCCACCCCCCTCCCCAATTTAAAATCAAAGTTAAAAGCCCCTAGGTAGGATTACACCCTTCATAACTAGAATAGATTACTTGATCCTCCTTTTCTGAATAATAGATAAAAGGAGACCAGTCTGAAAAGCTGAAGTACAATTCTCTATCATCATAACTTGCATCAAATCACAGGGGATCAAATGTGATGGTACTTGGTTTTTTTAATGAAAGAATAGGCATTTATTTTGCTGTTTATATGAAAAAACCTAATTATTAAATTAGTGCTCTTACTGGTATTAGATTATAAGTTGCTGACAGATATGGAAAAAAACAAACAACCCTTTACCTGAAGAAGAAGCACGTTTGTTAGACCTGGCTTTGCAGCATCTGTATAGATTGGACATTTCAGCAGGGTTTTTTGGCACTTTTATCTAAAGCTGATTCAATTAGCTATTAGATGCAAGTGCCAGCAAAACCCCACTAAAGTGCCTGATCTATACAGACGTTGGGCAAGCCTGGTTCAACTGCCATGATACCTCTTTTGGGGCATGCGCTGGGTTCATCGTGAGGGTGTCAAGTTCAAGATTTTTTTTTACATCTGTAAGCAACCATGTTGTCCAAACATGAAGAGATCAGTTGGGTATTTTGTTCTTAAACCAGTAGAAATGAACAGTGTTCTTTCCAAAATATTTGGGTCAGAAGTTTCTTGTTTTGCATAGAGAAAATGTTACTAATAGGCTTCCTGATGCACAGTTTATATGTAACGAGACTGAAATACAGTTTAAAAAAGATAATTCTCTCTTTGTAAAGTAAAGTGCCTCCCTACCATGTGCCCTGACCTTTTCTAGGGCAAAATATTCTAGTTTGTTCACTCTGAGAGCAGGTCCTAGGCTTCAGTACCTTATGTATTAAGTAAGAGTATCCAGTGGATCTAATTGTGTCTTTCTTTGAGGACCCTGGGTTGAATGGCCCCAGTGACAATTGGGTTAAATGACTTAAAAAACAGTCGTCTTGCAATTGAAAATGCACAATACTACAACTTTAAGGCACCAGTGTTAATTCTAATCTATATATGTGTGGTGTGGAACAATAGGATCTATACCTCAGATTGTGTAATACTTATGCCCTCAAAATTTTTTTGAAGTTTTCTATTCAATTTTTAATTCCTTTCCACATCTTCTATTTCAAGACCTCCTTCCAGACACTGATTTTTAAAAATCCTATGAAGTAAATTGTGTCATGATTTATCTGAAAGGAAATAGATGTCTATCCTAAGAACTTATAGTGATACTGGGAAAATAGTACACTTTGTGTGAACTTTTTGACTGCTACTACAAGCAGCACTTTACAGAACACATTTGAAAACCTTTGCTGTAAAAGACAATTTTGAGCTTGTGTAGTGGGATGTTTACTTTAAATAATTATTTATGTATTTATTTTTATTTTGAAGCATGGCAGAACATAAAGGGAAATGTTATGTTCCTGATAGTTGTCCATGTACCTGGAAAGACAGGGAATATCTGTCAGGAGAAGTGATAGCTACACCTTGCTATACGTGGTAAGTGACTACCATTATTTAAATCATCATGCCTAATGATAAAATTAACTGAAGTTAGCATATTTAACTACGGTGGAACACAATGGTATGCATATGGAGAGGGTGAAACATCATGAAAGAGAATAAGTGGAGAAAAGAAACAGAAAAAGCCACCCAATGAAATCCTAACAAAACAAAGTAGGATGAGTGAGTGAGTAAAGTGGACGTTTAGAGCCTCTGGCCTAACTTGTGCACTATCATCTAGTAAGGGTTGGGGGCTATTTGCCAATTAAGTTACTGTTCAGAGATGGGAGAGCTTGACCCAGTGACAAGACTATGAAAGGAGAAAATTACTCTAAAAAATTAATAAAGCAATTAAATAGCTTTAAATTATTAAAAATAGGGGGAAAATAGTATTTGGCCCTATTTCACAGGGCATCAACCTGGCATGCACTGGCAGTGAGACTTGTGTACTATATCTCATGTACTTTGGATACACAGTCTGTTGGCACTTGCATTTTTGTCAGCTTGCATTCTTTTAATGGTGTGATGGGATCTGATCCCCAAATCATATCTCCTACCATGATTATCAGCTCCAGTCCCAGAATGCACCAGGACTGGCTCAACTCCCCAGTGTAGTCCCAAGGGAAGGGGCCATAGTTGGAACGGGAAGTTAGCTGATTGTTGGCCCTGTCCCAGACAGCCTTGGGTCTGTTCACCCAGGGCTGTCTGGGCTGACAGTCAGCCCTAGTCAGCTCTAATAGCCCTAGGTCCTGAACCTGAGGCTGGCCAGGCCAGGGCCAAAAATCAGAAGATTGCCAAACCCTAATACCCAGCAGCTCTGGCTGGGCATGGCAGGAGAGCTGGGGGAAGCCAGAAGGGCTTCCCATTGGCAGCTTCTCATCCCCCCAAGCCTGGCAGCCTGGCCACAGCCCTTCAGCTGTGGTGTTTAAAATCTCCGTCAGGGGGAAGTCCTTTGCTTTCCCCCACCAGGAGCCTCTAATGCCCCATACCCAACAGTGCAGATGGGACTGTTGGGTACAGGATTTAAAATAGCCACAGAAGCGCTTTGGCTTCCCCTACCTTCTGGCTGGGCCAACAGTTAGAGGCCTGGGGCTATTCCAGATCACGGTCTGATCTTCATCCCAGGACTAAAGGTCAGCGTATTGTCAGCCCTGACCACACGTTAAATTTAAAGTGCCTTACAAACCAGCCTGAAAAATGTTCTGTATCATATGTGGAACGTTTTTATGGCTTGCTTCCCAGTTTATGGTGCCTTAAATCTGGTACACATGTAGCACCCTGCCCATTTATGTTGTGGTTAACATGTTAATCATGGTATAAATGTAATGTATAGAGGAGGCCTGAGTGACAATGTGAAACTTTACTAGCAAGTTACATGAGCCCAATAAAATTATGCGTGCAGAAGTAGAGCATCTGAGCATTTTGCTGTTGCTTACACCATTGCAACTCTACTTAAGTGTCACTCTCACTCTTGTTCTCGCTCTGTCTATCCATAGATAGACATATAGATGTATAGATATACGTTTATATAAAATGATAGGCAAACAGGGCCATCTAACCTGAGCAATTTTGATGAACATTTTATATTAATTTAGCACACACGATTCCCATTGATTTTTGACAGGGGAGCTTTGTATATCAACAAAATATAAATGTTGTGAACAAAAATAGGTCAAGAACAATTTTATTCGTATTCTAAGAATCTGGAGTAGGGATGGGAGGACAGTGTTTTGGTAATGGAGATAGCCATGCTGTCAGCACTACACAAGAAAAGAGTAGAAATGCTCACATGCTATAAATCAGCCTAAAGTGCTTTTATCCTAATTTCCCCCTTTATTGTACCTATGGTTTTAAGCCTACTCATTTGCCACTTGTGTAATATAGCCACACTCCCAATTACAGGGTAGCTTGTAGCATAGCTGGATAAATAGGCCCATTTAAGTTATCTGGGTTTTTTGTGACTCAGAATTAATATCTTAAGAGTTCTGCTTTTAAAATAAGAGTGCATAACAATAAAAAAAAAAGAAGCTCTTTTATGGGATACCGGTAATAGGGGTTCTTTTTACTCTTCTTTTGCAGTATTTGTCGGCGAGGGATATTCAATTGTACTAGTTACCCTTGTCCTGCTGTGTGTACAGTTTATGGAGATCGACATTATTATACTTTTGATGGATTGGAATATGATTATGTTAGTGACTGCCAAGCTTATTTGGTAAAGGTAAGAGAACTGATCACACATTCTTTTTTCTCTCATGCACATTCTTGTACCAGAAAGTAATACTGAACTGGACATGCAAAGGCATCCTCTAGTACTTTTGAATATCAATATCTTTACTAATATCACCTTTGGTAAAAACCTAGGTGCAAGAGAGATGTAAATTAAAGTGTGTGTGGGGGGGATCTATAAAGAATTGTGCTAAAGGCATTTTGATGAATTTAGAAGACAAAATGTGCTGTTAGGATTAATTAAAATACTGGACCCTTCTACACCCTGGTTTGATGCAGGAAATCAAAATGAGACATTGTGCAGATGGTAGTATAAGGGTGACTTGTCCCCATGATGGTCCAGAAATTATGCAAGAAGCCAGAATTTCTTAGGGTGATATCTTTTATTGGACCAACTATGTAGTTAGAATAGAGTTAGACAAGCTTTCAAATGCAAGACATTCTTCATCAGGTTGAAGATGAATCTCTTGAATTCAAAAGCTTGTTTAACTTTATCCTAACTACATAGTTGGTCCAATAAAAGATATCACCCTAAGAAATTCTGGCCCCTCATATTGTGCAGATATTTTTCCCCTCCGCCCTCAGCGAATTACTCCCACCCTGGGTTTACCATTGTGTTCCATCATCTCTAGTTTTTAGATTCAAGCTCTTTGTGGAGCAGTCAGTGCCTATATATAGATATATATTTCTATATATACTCAGTTCTTCTGAGCAAGTGTAAATTAGCAATATTGGTAGGAATTAATATAGGGCATAAAAAAGTTTTAAGGTTGTCTGGCTGTTTTCATTGCTAGAAGTGTTTGCTTAACTCGATAGATAAGAGCTTTTCATTGTATTCCTCTGCGTCACAGGGCACTAAGGGGTGTGCCTACTCCTTTAAGGGCAGAAGCTGCCTAGAGAGAGGGCCCTAGGAGCCAGGCAACCCCCACAGGTGCAGGTTGCTGTGGCAGCAGGCTAATGAAGGAATTAGCTAGCAACTGCACCCAGTCATCTGACTGGAAGAAGGCCAGGCCCTGGGCACATATAAGTCCCAGGGCTGAGACTGGAGGTAGTTAGTGCTCAGGTAGCAACCAGGGGGAAGGAGCTCTTGCAGAAGCTCTATTCAGAGATTATTGTTTGCCATTCCACTGCTGGTAAGGAGCTCCTAAAGTATCTGGGGCTAGGGGGCACACGTTGTTGAGGGAGAAGCTTGCCCTTTAACAGGACAGAGTGTGACCTCCAATGTTGTTGTTATGTTATAGCCCAGGGTCTTGTATTTACATGGTTAGTTGTTTAATCCGGTGGACCGGACAGAGGCTATTGGGGAGGAGGAGGCCTCACTGGGGCACACTTCAGAGTGGAGAGCCCAGTGCCAGTGAGTGTGTGCAGACAGGGATGCAGAGAGCCCAACATCAGTGAGGATGCATAGATAGGGGCTAAGGAACCAGTGATGATGGGAAGCTGAGCTAGATTAAGGCCTCAGAGGGACAACATTTGAATACCACCTGCGAGGCATGGAGCATGGTAAAGGGGCAATTTAGGAGCTGTGCGTCCAGCCCATAAAGCTGGGGGTGTCCCACAAGGCAATAATTTAGAGCAGGACCTAGCAAGGGTCTAAGAACACACATGGTTTAGTGGCGTCCACCAGGACTGTGCCTGTGTAGCAACTTGAGGGCAGCCTTCCTATCTACTATCTATTATCTTAGCCATCAAGATGTGGCAGGTGAGACTAGAAGGTGCCCACACAGCGAAGCTGGCATGGTCACAGGGCCCTAGGGGCATCGCAGCCATCTCTAGGGACTCCACCCCATGATACTCTGTGACCCAAAGAAAGATATTATGTGACATTTATTATTTAAAAAATACTGCTGTATTGCTGTCATGGGCTCTTTCCCTGTAGGAGTTGATAACATGGAAATGACTGTGAAGCTAGACATGGCCTTTACACACATTTGATCTGGTGTGTATACTTTAACCCCAATGCTTGGAAGTTATTGGAAGTCTTCCTATTGGTTTTAAGGTGTAGCCTGTATCACATTCCAAGTATGTGTATATAATTAAAATAAAATTTTGCAGGGGTGAATTTCTTTCTGTTTTTTTATGACTGGCAGTGACAAACTTCTCGTAGCACACATTTACTATCCTGAATCCTGTAAAAGTACCACATGGTGCTTAAAATAGATCATCCTGTTACCATCACAGTAACCTTTTTTGTTGTTAGGAGTGAGAGTTTCTTTCATGTTTCAGTCATATCCTGTAGAAGAACATTTTAACTAGGACTCTAAATTTAGCTGGAGGACTATTGTATGTTAGTCGCCATCTCTTGATTTTTGTGTTGCTTTGGTACAAAGTCAAATCATTATTAGACACTCAGCCTTCTGTCATGGCTATGAATATCTAGTTGATTCTCTCCTATTGTCCAGTCCAGTTTCACCTGCTTTGCAACTCTGCATTGAACTATGTATTGCTTTGCAAGAGAACCACTGGGAGTGTTTGGAGTTCTAAAGTTCAAGAACGAAGGTTGGCAGGCACATAATCAAGACACATGGCACATTACCAGTAGTCCTTTAATCCAGTGAACAAGATGTCACAAGTGATGAAAATGCTGCCTATGTAGATCTGTGATATCAGAACTAGCCTTGTTATGTTGCAGACAGGTGCAATGATAGCTCTGCCTAGATAGAAGCTTTTCAGACTCGTGGTGGGTTTTTTTTAACAATAAAGATGTGGTGTTTCACAATAACTAATTTGTATGCAACCCTTGGGTTCCTCTTTAGCGTTGAGAGATTTCATCACTCTTACTGAAGTATTGTTTACTATAAAATAGGCATTGCATGATGACTGCAGAATAGATACTATTATGGGTACAGTTCTGTATGTAAAATAATGAGGAGTAGTGAAGAGACTGATTTTTATTCCTTAATGATGCTGATGTTTTAGCAATACGTTTCTATATCTTGATGTGTGATTTCTGAATTAAATAGCTGTCCCTGGGATTAGGTTAATCTGTTTTATTTCCCTGCCTCAGATTCCATATCTTTAGCCAGAATACTGTATGACAAGTATTTAAGATAAGTCCATGATAGTTTTAAAATATTGCATTTAGTGCAATATTGCAATATCAGTGGTGCTCAACCTTTTTGTCTAATGGGCGGTAGTGCCCAGTCCCTCCACAGGCTGGATCTGGCTGGTGGTCCCAATCTGGTGACTGGGGCAGGGGTGGCAAGGCCCCATAGAGCTGCAAGGAGAGGGGCAGAGGGTAGCCCAGTCTCAACCCATCCATGTTCTGGATGGGGTCTTCGCCTAACCCCAACCCAACCCTGTGGAGGGGGAGGCAGCATAACCCAACTCCAGTCCAGTCCCAAGGTGGGGGTGGGGGTGTGGTCTTATCCCACGGGAGGAAGGGGGTGTCACTTGGCCACAATTTGGCTGGGTGGGAGGGAAGGGAACATGGCCATGTCCTGTGGGAGGAAGTGGTCATGGCTCTCAGCTAAATGGAGGGAAAGGTAGATGGCCCAAATGTGGGGGAGGCAGCAGTAGGGGCCATAGGCCAGCCCCAAAATAAACTGGGCAGGGGGAGGGGCCAACCCCAACCCAACCATGCATGCGTAACCAAGCTATGCATGAGTGACCTAACCAACTGCAAGAGAGCGTGGCCTGGCCCCGATCTGATTGTGTGTAGGGAGGCTTGTGGTCTGAATGGCCCCACGGCATAGGGCTTGGGATTTTGGCAGTGGGGAGGGGTGGCAGTGTTAACTGACACTGCTCCCCTGCCACCAGATTCCCTGACCCATGGGGAGCCCTGCGGATCAGATTCCAAGGTTCTGTAGGCCATATTTGGCCGGTGGGCCAGAGGTTGAATACCCTTGGTTTAAATAGGTGAAATTGGCTCAGCGCATGACCTCCTGTATTACTTGTAGGAGCTCAGGTGTGGTGGTCCAAATTGTTACCCAGTCATCATCCCTAATTCTAAGTAGGCATTCATTTGCACACTGCTAATTTCTGTGTTTGTATATATAGACAGGTAGTTGGGTTTCCAAATGCTGTAGTTTTACATGCTGAAAGAAGCCTTGTTGTTTCCAATTTAGAAAATGCTGTGGCTTTTCCTTTTATAATCAAGAGATGCCATTGAAGTTGAGATTTCTTTGCACTAGGCACTTTACAAGTACATGGTACAAGACTTCCTTTGCCCTTGAGAGCCTCCATTTTACATAGATGAGACAGGTAAATGGGGTCAGACGAGAGACACAAGCAAAAGGGCCATAAAACATGCCAAAACCAGGAGTAATGTCCAGATCTCTTAACTCTTAGTTTACTACCCTATCCACTAGACCACATTACCTCTTCTAAGAAGTAGGACTGAATGGCATATCTGATATAATACTATCAGATTATATTTTCAACCCTGCTGGTGCTTAGGGAAAAAGATGGAATGTATTTTTCCCACTCTTCCTGAGAAATTGTCACCATTTAAGAAATATGTCCATTTGATTTGTTGCACAGCATGTTCTGCACCAGATTTTCAAAAGGGCTAGGCACACAAAAGCATAGGTAAACTGCACATCCATTTAGCATGAACAAACAATTTAGGTACATAGTTGCAAATGTAATGTATTTGAAAATCTGGCCACATGTTTGTTATTACAAAGATGAATGTGGTCTGCCTGACTAAAAAGTGGATGATCTAATATTAAGACATGAAGACTGAGAGTCTGTTTGGGACAACATCTGGGCCTGGGGAATTTTACCACCGACTCTGTCTCAAGATCCTTGTCTAGTTATATGTACAGTAGCATAAATTTTGCCTGATGCAAATGCATATTATATTTACCTACTGGTAGTTCACAATATTATTATGAGGCTCAGCTAATAAATAAACGTAAAGTTCACTGAATACTGTGGATACAAGCAGCTAAAGATACCATATTATGTATAAAGCAATATGAGAATCATCTCTCTTTTTGCTGAAAAATGAGTTCCTGCAAGTTGTAGTTTAACTTGGCAGTTACCCTTTTTGAATCTGGTACACTGTTAAACCATTCTCTTTAATTTGATAGTATTGGTCTATCTATATAAACACAGAAATTAGCTGCATGCAAATTAATGCCTACATAGAATTAAGGGATGATGATGATAATAATTTGGACTACCATACCTGAGCTGCTACAAGTATGTATTAGTATTGTCTTCTGTACAAATGAAGCTCTCACTTTTTTTATTCATGCACCTGCTTATAGAAGAGGGAAAAGGAAAGAAATTAAAACTTTCAGTCAATTAAGACACTTTAAACCATAGGTTTGGTGTAATTATTCTGTCAGTTCCTTTTGTTTAAATAAACACCAGAAGACTATAAAGACTTTCTATGAAAGTTTCAAAACTTTTCTCTGTTGGGTAGCAAATGTCTGAAAATTTAATGCAGCAGTGTTTACTTAAATAAGAAAATTATTTTCCATAATTGGTAACATTGTTCAAGGAATTTTGATTGACCTACAATACAATAATATGAATTGAGAGACAGGAAAGGTCACTGCACTGGTACATGACTTCTCTGAGAACATGTCCAGTTTTATCCCTATCAAATAAAACTATGCCTTAATTAACTAATCCTTTCAAGGCAAAAAGTCTCTTCAGTGTAGGTCAACAAATCTTTCACTTCATTGTAAGTCAAGTAAACGGCTCTTTTTGGCAAGTCTGAATATTGATGAATTCATGCCAACCAAATGCTTTAGATAAATAGAAGATTTAAGTTGCTTGCTTTATGCTGTTTCCCTTTTTTTCCATCTATGATTCTGTGCCTAACAGCTTAGAAAAATAAAACAACGCTATTTTTCTAACCTTTTTACTGTAGAATAACTAAGATGTCATTCACTTTAAGCATGGGTAGGTTGAGGACTTTGTAAAGTGGGGGTGCAGAAGAAGTGGCTGGTGCTGCTGTCACCTGTCCCCCTGACTCCTAACTTCAGGACAGGCAGACAAGTCCCTGAATTGGGTAAGAACTTGCTGCTTGGCTCCTTTTCCCTTCTTCACACTTAGTGGCACTTCCATTCCCCTGCTATGCCCCCTTCCCTGCCTGCTGCTACTGGTGTCCCTGGCTGACCTAGGTGTAGGAGGAGCTCCAGAGTTCTTTCTGCCGTGTTCCAGCTAGGCTCAGTTAGGGACAGCAGTGGTGGTGTGCAGATTTTCCTTCCCTGAGCCTGGTCCTGGGCTCGGGTGGGTAGGGGGCACCTATCACCACCCCTGCCACTGTCCCTGACTGAGTCTGGCCCATGTCTGGTCCAGCTAGAACAGGTCAGGAGAGGTCTGGAATTCTCCCCTGCCCCCTTAGTCAGTTAGGATGGAGCACCTGTGGGGGGAAGGGGGAGGCAGGGGCAGGAAGGAAGGGGGAAAAGGGTCCTGTAATAACCTACAGATTCCTGCCGGTTGGAATGAAAGTCGTAGTGGGGATGATTTGGAGGGTGTCACCCAACACGTTTGGAGAATTTCATTATAGCTCCAAGCACACATTGCATATCAAGCAGCAGGACTTGAGCACATGGCACTTCATGTAAAGATCTAAGTTCTTGTAGTCCAAATGGAGTCCCTCTTATTATTGCACAGCACTCTGTGCATGAAACATGGTGGCAGCAGGTGAGAACCACAGTGAATCTATGATTTAAGTATCACCTATATGGCAAAGGGAACAGGCAGCATGGAAGGACTTGGTCTCCCTGAATGTTTCGATTTCCAGTCAAAGAACCTGGCAGCAGTTGGGAGCAGTAAAAAGAAGAGCTGACCTTGTACATACAATTTACCATGCCACATGAGTATGAGAAAACAAAGGTTAACCTATTTCATTGCGTCACTGAGACAAAGGGAAGAGAAATGTGCATAATACTTTTTTCTGAGGGGCCCATTACAGCAGCTAATGAAGGCTTTTTATGAGTAGTGTGACCACAGAAGAAATGAGACCATAGAAAGTTACTGGCCTGTTGTTTGTTTGTTGTTTCTTTTTTCTTTAACAGAGAATCAGGTTCCAGTAGGTAATTATGGCAATAGGCAATATATAGTTATAGGCAATAGATAATTATGTTACAAAGCTGAAAACACTGGCATTCGCATGTAATTTTTGGGACCATAAGAGACTCTGTTATTAGAGCCAGAATTATTTGTGGGATATCTAAGGGAGAGACTGTTGAGAGGCTGATCTAACTCTGGACAAGTGTGATCACTGCACAAAGCTCTGCACATGAAATGGGGTGGGGGGGTGAGGAGTGGGGAACATGTCACTGAGCAGGAAGTGGGAAATTCTTACCTGCTTCAGAGACTTTTCTTTTTAACAAAGTTCCCTGGCTGCTGCTTCTATGGCAGTGTGGTTGGAAGTGGGAGGGGGTGCAACTGTACCATTGCACCCCCTCTGGATCCACCCCTAAAATTAAGTACTACATAAGCCAGTGTATTATTTCACTGATGTTTAGTACTTTTACTTAAATTACTGCCCATCTGCAGCATGGATGTTTGGTTTGATAATTTGTGCTGTAGTTTAGTTTGTGCCTCTGTATTGATTGTACAATGTCAGTGTGGTCAGTCTGCAGCCAACTCAAACCGCTCATTTCTAAGGAGAAGAATTATATATTTAATGACATGGGATATGTTTCCTTTCCAGGGAAGAATTTGATAGGTACTATAGCCTGAATATCACTTGTTCTCAAATGAGAGTTCTATTTCAATACTAAGATGTTGTTTCAAAGCTGCTGAGGTCAGTGGGAATTTTTCACTTATCTCAGTGGATTTTGAATCAAGCCCTAAAGCTAAGAAAAGATAGGATAGGTCTCTCTCTTGCCTCCTGAGGGATAAAGATGGAATAAAGGAGGAAGACAGAAGCCCCTTCTTCTCTGAAGCAGCTGCAATGTAGCTATCCCCAAGTTTTCATGATTCAGTCCATCCAAAATCATAGAAGTTGCCTTAAAGCAAGTTTTTAAATATTCTTTTTCTTTTAGTTTGCCTTCTGGTTTTTGAGCCCTTAAGGATTACATTTTCAAGCATAACTTAATTATAAACTTAGAAACTTAATTTTAAAAAGCTAAGATTCCTGTATAATGAACTGACTTCAGAAGTTGGGAGCATTAAGAAAACAATTGCTAACTTATAGTGGAATCACTAGAAACAGCAATGCTGTAATAGAATGAAAAAAAATCCTCCACATCCCTCATAACCAGCACAATAAGAAACTAATTTTTTAGCTGCCCATCACTGAACATGGAAAGTAACATCTTTGGGTAAATCCAATATCTTTTATTAGACCAACATTTTGGGATGTGCATTTCACGACCAAAAATATCTAAAGCTAAGTAAATAACACAGACTATTCTTAGAAAATAAATATCTGTCCTGGGGAGTTGGGGGGACAAAGGAAAAGGGGTGGGAGACCCCTCCCATGGTATGGGTTAAGGCAGGGACAGCCCGCCAGGGTAGTCTCACTGCCCTGAATACACTTGAGCACAGTGGAAAACGGGCTGGAGCAGCAAAGAGGGGATGGGAGCTGATGCTGTTAGGGGATCAGGTTGACCATCGACTGGCTGTCCCAAGAGACTGGGATATGGCTGGGGTGTAGGGGAGGTGGAGCCCCAAGAACATCCGCTTGTGACAACACCTGGCACATGCACTGCTACAAGAAGGAGCCACACTACTGAACAAAAGATCCAGGATGTGGCAGGTAAGTATGGGGTATCTCTTGGGGACAGCGTGACCCAACATCACGGCTGCAGGAGCCGCCCCACAGCAACTGCTGGGCACCCACTCCAGGGCCACCAGAGAGAGACTCCACAAGGCCAGGCAGGTACAATGTCAATTTGTAAAAAGTGTTTGCAGTGGAAGTGATTTAAAAAAAATAATCTATGCAGGGAACAAAACCACAGTATGAGACCAATCTATCAGATCAAACCAGCTTGAGTTATTAAAATTAAAACATCATATTTTCTAACATACAGCATGAACCTTTTTTAAAAAAACAACTGCTAGAGATTGGAATGTACATTTAATGTGGGGAAATATGGTAACAGCAGTTTCAGCTGCTTAAGCTTTTTCCAGGTGAAAGTAGAAAGAACTACTGGGTGAGTTTGGTTTATCTTAAACCAGCAAGGGGTCTGGGACAGACATTGCATAAACCGGTTTGACCTGAATCAGTTAAGTCTGATACTACATTCACTCAGATTTATCTCAAACCAGTTTCAGCCATTTTCAAACGGGTTTATGTGCATTGAACAGCTGTTTTGTTACAGGTTTAAATCAGCTTCTGATTACTTAAACTGGTTTATGTGGAATGTCTGTCCCTAGCCTCAGTGTATGGGGTAGAGGGTGGGTGTGTGGGGTGGTGAGGGCATGTGCGATGCATGGGGAGGCCCAAGAAGCCCCTCACAGGCTGGAACTTGCCAGTCTGCATGGGAAAAGCCATTATTTCCCATGTTTTTCTCTGTTAAAAGATAATCCATTTTTAAAGTTTGCTGATCCATTTTTAAAGTTTGTTTGTGATGCTTTTGTGTATATTCTTGCTACCCAGAGGTTGAGAAACGCTGCTCAAGAGAGAGACTCCTTTTCATATCAGTTACTGGAAGTCCTGCTAGGGTCATTAACCAAGCCTTCAGAGATCTCTCTCTTCATTCTAGTCTTTAGTTGGAGAGTCCAGTGCTCAGATAACTTTGGTTTGTACCCTTTTTTAAAACTTTTTATCCTCCCTCCAACCATAAGATTTGATTACAGTTGGCAATAGATTTATGTTCTTGTTCCATTTTTTCCAGATCAGTGATTTCAGACTCGATTACTCAACATACCTTTCTGTCTCTACCACCTGGCTCTGTAGACCATTAAATTATTTGGTGAATGAATCGCTTTTGTTCTCCAACAAAAGAAAGATTTCTTTCAATTTGTGCAGATTAGCATGGAGGGTTTCCAGCAATGTCTGGAGCAAAGTTTCTTGCATGAGGTTGGTGTTGATTGAAGAGGTACATGGTGTAGTGCACAAATTGGCACCTCAGTGTGGAGATGTAGCTGCTTAGCAGCAGTGACCAAAAAAATTTAGGGAAGTAACCTTTCCTCACTGCTTTTTTGTATTTTGGTATTACGATTGAGCATCCAGGAGTCCCTTTGACAATTAATAAGTAATTGAAACATTAATAATTTGTTGGCTGCCTGAAGAGCAAGATCACTAAGAAAATGACTTATTTGGAATTCTAATAATGTGGGATAATACTTCTAGTGCATGTCAGCTGCTGTAGACTATTACATTCATAATCTATTAATAGAGCAATGTGCTATATTAATGAGCAAAAAGAATGTTATATGCTGCCATTGTAGATAATCACCTGAAGTGCACTGTCTCTTTGCCTTTGAGAGCCCTTCATCATATGTGAATTCCAGCCTGTTGAGTCAGGTTGACAGTGTTAGTGAGAACCATCTGGAGATGCTGTTTTAAATATGTGCGTGCGAATCTGAGCATGGATTTTGATGGAGAGATGTGAAGTGTGAATTAAACTTTTGGTGAGCTAAGCCAGAAAACTAAGGTTCTTCAGGTCTAAAACCATGGAAACCAAACTTTGATTTAGACAGAGAATCAAATTCATCTCCTAATAAAAAAGGTATAGCAGTGCCTAGGCTTTTAGCTGTTGATATTTACTGGTATTCTGAAATATCCTTTTATTATACAAGAAAAAAATTGCTGCCATAATGTCTCCTTAAAATCTTTCCTTTTAATTATTTTATTTTTTCAAGAAAAAAGCCCTATTCAAATCAGTGACAGTGCAATGAAACTGGTATATCGGCAACATACCAGTTAATAATGAATCAATATAGCATGCTATGTATAGAAAATATTTATATATTTAAAACTAAAAGAAACCAGTACTTTCCAGTAACCATGCCGCTGAGATAGAGATAATATCTCAAAATGGCTCATGCTGTTGGTGATTGTATCGCTTGGATACTTGAACCTTCCCAAAAACTTTAATCTAGAGTATATCACATTTTTAATTAGAAAAGGATTGCTGTAATGTAACCCAAGCAAATGCCAAATCTGATACACAAGCAGGGCAAAGTTAAAACACGAAACAAAAGAGAATCTGTTCAAAACTATTTTATGCATTCTTTTTCTTAAAATTTAAAAACAAAAATATCCTCCTTTGTCTTTG
The DNA here is from genome assembly GCF_001723895.1 of Crocodylus porosus. Lineage (NCBI taxonomy): Eukaryota > Metazoa > Chordata > Crocodylia > Crocodylidae > Crocodylus > Crocodylus porosus. The sequence goes on along the minus strand of NW_017728931.1, from coordinate 72,293,813 downwards.
TGATTTCATTATTTGTTTGTAATTTTTATACATAATTAAAGGAAAACGTGGATATAGAAATAGGCTTAGGAGTATATTGAATTTACTTAGTAGAATGTATTGAGTAGAAATATTCCATTGTGATAGTGCCCTTCTGTAGTGACAATAGTCGGATTTACCACAGAGTTACTAGGACATTCTGTCTTACCATCTTGTCCTACCATAAAAGAAGTCAGAAAATAGGGAGCCAGATTAAGAGCTTTATTTTTGTCTCTCCTATTATTTACGCACATACGATGCAAGATGGTTTGCATGTAATGGATCTTCATTATGAACTGTTGGGTGTCTACTCTGTCCTTCAGGTATCGTTTTAGAAGTTGGTTCTGAAGAAACAGAGCAGATAAACTGCAAGTGTCTGTGATTTGAGCTGAAGGCTAGAATAAGCCCATTCTTGCTCCCCTTGATTCTGCCAGTCATCCCACCCAATACAATGCTCCCCATTTCATAGATTTTTAGGGTCAGAAGGGACCTTGGTAGGTTGAGTCTGATCCCCTGCCCTGGGCAGCAAAGATCACTGGGGTCAGATGACCTCAGGCAGGTGCTCCAGTCTCATCTTTAAAGACCTCCAGGGTAGGGGAGAGCACCTCCTCCCTTGGACACCCATTCCAGATTCTGCCAGTTTCTGCCAGTTTATTTGATACAATCTTCATTCATTTTTTTTTTCAAATGCTGTGAAAATGTTATGCTTTGCAGACTTATAAAAAGATTAAATTCCTACCATGTGGAGATTGCAAACAAAAATAGACCTAATATAAACATGGAACCATAGTGAGGAGAAGAAGAAGAAGAAGAAGGTAACAATGTTACAGGCAGATGTTGCAGAGCACTTGGGCACGGTGCTCCTTTTAAAGAGGGGAAACTGCTAAGGGAGAACCCTAGCAGTGAGTGAGGAGCCCCAGCTGCAGGTTGCCAGGGCAACCAGAGTTAGCTGGTGACCCACACCTGCCAGCGGTCAGCTGACCAGAAGGGGCATTTACATTTAAACCCCAGGGCTGGTTCCCCGCCAGCAGCCACAGGAGAAGGAGCTCTGCTGGAGCAAACAGAGGGGAGAAGCCTGACTGCACGAACAGCTCCTGATTGATGTTATGGGGTGGAGAATTCCCTGGTAGGGACTGAACGATGTTTAGTAGCTTAGATTTTATGTTATAGCCCAGGGGCTTGTGTTTTGTGTTTGCTGTTTAGAACCGGAGGTTTGGGTGAAGCTATCAGGGGTTGTAGGAGGCCTCATAGGGGAGCCATAGCAGCATGGAGACCCTAGACCCAGAGAGGGGGGCAGCATTGACGAATGCCCATTGGGGTGCCCAGTGAGGCAGGGCTGCAGAGAGCCCAGGGAGGACAAGGGGGCCAGAGTAGAGTAAGGCCCAGACTAAATTATGTGAGTGCCATCTGTGAGGCTTGGGCTGCATGGTAGGAGAGAAAAGGAGCCACAGATAGCACCCCCTTGCATCGGGGCAGTTAATAGGCAGCCTCCTGCTTAATTAGTATCTTCTAATTAATCAATTAACAACAAGGCATGGCAGGAAAGAAGGCGGGCGGTTGGCCCATAACAGGCGGGTGGGGTCACCAGTGGACAGAGAAGGTTCTTTGGGTAAATATTTTTGTTAGACCAGCTGAATAGTTGGAAAAATTGTTCTTTACAAGATTCTGGGCACAAACACCCTTCTTCAGATAAAGGAAAACTTTCTCTATGCCTGAAGAAGGGTGCTTGTGCCCATAAGCTTTTGAAGAACTTTCCCTGCCCCAATTATTCAGTTGGTCTAATAAAAGATATCACATTTACCCCCAAAATCTTGTCTGCCTATGTCCTTTGATCAACATGGCTACAACCAACACCCACAAAAATGTTATGTGATTTTGCTCACAAGGTTCTTTGAGTAGATGTGATATCTTTTATTATACCAACTGAGTAATTGGAACAAAGTTCTTTGCAAGCTTTTGGGTACAATTATCCTTCTTAGGCATAGGGAGACTCTGCTGTTGGTCTGAGGTCTCCAACGAATGAAAGAAGCCAGAAGTGTGACAGGAGGTCAGTGAGAATCTAAATAGGTAGAAATTAGGAAAACAATGGGTAGAGAAGGGGGGGGGGGCGGGAAGCGGGAATGGGTGAAGGAATGCCAAAGTTCAGCAAGGGAGACTCTGTTGTAGTAATGAGTTCTCCAAGGTAAAAGAGAGGCAGTCTATGAAAAAGCAAATAGCTGAAAATTAGAGAGCAAAGGGTAGAGACGGAGTGGAGGGGAGGAAGGTTTGCTTTTTATCAGTCCTGTCATTGGTTCCAAGTGTTACAAATATAGATATAAACTGACTTCATTCTCCATTTTCCTTCATCAGTGGTCCTCTACGTATTGACAGTCCTTCTGTATTATATTGCCTCTCATTTCTAATTTGATCTGTTTGTAACCTTAGAGACTAACTGGTTCAGTAAGTCATAAGCTTTTGTAGGTGACAGACTACTTTGTCAAATTAGTAGCATCTAATGAAGGAGGCTGTTGCCTATGAAAACATATGCCATTCTGAACAAATTGGGCAGAAAGCAAGGCAGGGCAACACCCTGAAGACAGACCAGGTAACTAGGTCCCCCTGTACCTAACCCTTTTGTAAGACCTTGAAACTATGTAGTAGTGCCACCTGGTGACTCCCACTAATATTGCACAGAACTCTTGTAGCAGTTCACTGGCTTACTGGGCAAAACTCTAACACTGTTTCTGGTAAGCAAGAAGCAGAATTTAAAACTAAATTGTGTGTGTTTATTGATATACTGTCATATACTGTATTCATGGGGGAGGGGAATACATGTTTTTGCAGAGGAAATTTAGCACTTCTGGGAGAAGGTCTAATGAATGACAGAATTATTGCTAAATTATTATATATGGCTTATGGAATATGCTGAAGCCCCAAATCCTTAAAGCTGTGCTGGAAGTTAGTAAGCTTCAGTCCTCCAAAATGCTGAGTGCACTGATGTCTGTCCAGAAAAGCAAATGTGTATCCTTTGCTAACTTTGTTGGATTGGAAGTGCAATGTAGAATTGAGCCCTTAGAGAACAATTGATCGTAGGGAATTAAATATTGGAACTTGTGAAACAAAATGATGGGATTCTATGAAGTATGAAAAGGGTAATTGCCAAAAGTCTGACTGTAGAAAGTCAGTGGCCTATTTCTGGAAATAGCAACAAAGGGTAGACAAGTTCAACTTTTTTCCACTAATATCCAGTTTTCAAATCTCCCTAGTTCATATTGTTTGGCTATATATGGAAAGCTTTGTAACCATACAGAATTAAAAATTTGGACTAGATATAATTCTTTTCCATCTCCAGCACATCCATTGATGCTGTGGTACATGCAATGACACTAGTACAGCACAAAGCTTGGTACATTATTCAGAGCAACTGCTAACTTTTGATATTGTGACCTGGGAAAGATGGAGAAATGGCAGGCCTTTCGTGCCTTTTACTGCCAAGTGTTGCTGTTATTCTGTAATATTCTAATGTGGGCAGATTTCAATGAAGCAAAATTAAAACAAAACAAATAAAAACAGCTAATATTTAAAGTCATTAACGGAATTGGATTTTGTGCAGTAGAAGCAGGTGTGCAGTTCTTAATAATTGGCATTGATGGCAAGAACGGAATCCTAACACAAATAAAAAACTTAGTTCCCAAGCATTACTTAGGAAAATAAATTGCCTCTATTTCCCAATTTTTTATGTGAAGAAACATGGAATAAAGCATAATTAAGAAGTCTAGAAAAAGAACATTCTGAGAAGTTAGAACTGACAATGAGTTTTTGACTGACTGCCCAGATCTGTGACTCTGTCTTCTGTGTTGCTTAGCAACTCCATGTTATCACAAAGAAACTGATATTAAACTGGAACAGGCTGGATATGGTAATTTACGTGGGAAGATACTGGTTTCTCTTGCAGTGGGGAAAACTATTATTTCTAGTCTCTGTCAGCATCGAGTCTGTTTCACATGACAAACTGTAGTGCATCCATTCGTGTACACTTTACCTAAAAAGGTAAAGAGCGACTCTGGTTTGGGAAGTAACTGTAAAAATGATACCTTGTTGTTCACTAGATTTGATCCTTATATGTACTTGGACATGTCTACCCACGTTGATGATCTTTTACAGTATATTGAAACTAGTTCAGATTAGAAAGATTAGAAAAATTGATTATTACTGAAACCTTCTTAGTCCTTTGTTTTGCTAGGTGCTGTGCAAGCACAGAGCAGAAAGATCATACGGTGCAAGTTGTTCCAGTTTTTTTTTCTTATACTTCCAGTCTTGCCTTCGTTTTACCCATTGAATACAATGGACTTACACATCTATTACTCAAGTCATGGCTATAGTGGAGTGCCAGGGTGTCCCTGCTGGGTTGCTCCCAAACAGGCCCTGCCCATCCACTCCTGCTCGCATGCTTGAGATGGAGAAAATATACATGAGGCAGCTCCGGGTCATCCTAGTGGATGTACTTAAGCTTGCTGGAGTCTCTGCAGGTGTTGTCAAGACCAGAGACATCCCCTGGAATGACTTTACCAATATATTTCTGTATTTGGGTATGCACTTAGGAGTGGATGGTTGAGACTTGGCCTGGTCAGGACCCACTGCTGCCATGGTATAGACATAACTACACTGCTTAATTTGAATACCTTGAGACTAAATAGAAATAGCCCAAGTGACAATCTGCCAGCTTCCTTATGACTGGTGAAGAGACCACCTGCTTTCAGATCCACTGAGGAGTGGAAAAATCTGGTAGCTGAGGGTAGGGAGTGGAATAACTGAGCAAATTTGATCTTAACACAAGAGACACAGAATATAATCATTTTAAGGGGTGGAAGGTAAAGGAGTGGACAAGAACCTTAGCTTTTAACAGAAAAAGCTGTTTCTGAGGATTCTGGTTAATTCAGGAATTCTTTTTTTTCCTCTTAGTAAACATTTGTAACTTTTTTAGCAAAAAGACTAGCTCGGCAGACTTTTCAGACTACAGGCTGAAATGACCTGACCCAGCTCATAGAAAGGCAGGTGCTAGGACCCATCCACCCGCACCACCACCATGCTGCACTTTTACCAAATGCCACTGAAGCCCAACGTCTGTGGGCTGGATCTGTGGAATGTCTGTGGGCTGAATCTGGCCTGTGGGCTGTAGGTTGCTGGCCTTTGCCCTAGCTGTATTTCTGCTAGCCAGCTTTCAAGTTAGAAAAATCCAAGGAAGTACTTGTTCTCTTACAGGAGTAGTCCAACTACTTGCTGGCCTTATCTCATCTGCAGAGTTAATTGAGACATTACTCAAGTTCTGTATTTGACTCAGTGTGTTGTCAGTTGTCCATATTATTAGATGTCAATGCTACTGATGCAACTAGCCTTACAAATGTTATTTCTGGCCCTGCTGAGGGAATTTATCTGCTTAAATGCCTTTCCCACTTCCTGCCTCCTAGAAAGAAACTGCCAATCTGAGCTATATAGGAAGAGGCAGAAATCCCTTTTCCCTGCCCTTCAGATGGCCCACAGTAGTAGTTCCCAGACTAGAGGTTGACTCCAAATTGAATCCTAAGCCTAGAGAAATTTCATTATAGTGGTTTGGCTTGGCATGGTGGTCATGGCATAGAAATATTGGGAACCACTACTTTTGAAGGCTTTGGGTGAGGAGGATAAGAAAGAATGATATCATTCTTTCAAGAGGAAGAGGGTGTAGAAAAGTCCAGCAGCTCAGGGCAGCCCTGCTGTTCCCCAGCAAAACACTGTTCAACATCTTCATCAGCGATTTGGACGAGGGGGTAAAAAGCACCCTGTTCAAATTTGCTGATGACACCAA
>NW_017728931.1:72285022-72287362 GCF_001723895.1 Crocodylus porosus | reverse complement strand
GTGGTGCTGGCTCCTACCCTGGGGGTTTTTAAGAGGAGGTTGGATGAACATCTTGCTGGGGTCGTTTGACCCCAGTATTATTTCCTGCCATGGCAGGGGGTCAGACTAGATGATCTACTCAGGTCCCTTCCGACCCTATGAACTATGAAATAGGGCAGCTCCTTTCTGATCTTGCCCCTTTCCACACCCCACAATCCTCCAATACTATGTGTCTGGTGTAGGCTATGAAGTGGGGAAATGGAGAACCCTTGGCATTGAAAGAAAAGTAGAAGTTAATTGAAGGGCCAAAAGTGGATGGAGGACTGGGGTTTGTAATTAATAAGATAGAAGACTAGATGTATGTGGGACTTGTGGGGCTAAGGACTTATTAGAGTTAGGAGGTTGGGAAGAAAATTAGGGATGTGTTCACATTCTGGGAGCCAGTGAGATGAGCAGTTTCGTCCAATTTCACCTTCCCAAATGTATTGAATAGGGTGGGTGATACTTTAAGTGGAACCATGTACAGAGGATTGGGGAAGGGGAATTCAACAAGCAAAGATTAAATATGCATGACAGAATTTAGCTCAGTATTTGGATGTTTTTTTCTGGGGGCAGATGGCAGTTCTGAAATCACCTACCTACACATAACAGATGGTAGCTGCCTTGTTCTTGGATATATATTATAGCACCATCTCACACTCCACCTCTTTAAACAATCTTTTGATTTCTTTTTATAGTACATCAAGAGTTTGATCATTTGTGCTGTAAGGGTCTCAAAATAAACAAACTTGCATTAGAATATAGTAGGCATGTCTACACATTCATTAATGCGCTGTAATTGATGCTACTGTGCATTAGTACCAGTGGATGCTTTTTTGTGATGCTGATGTGCAATAGATCAATTTTACTACACATTGGCATAGAAAACCTGTGCCATGCTACTGCACAATAGAAATAGTCTACTGCACCTTTAGTGAAGATGTACCCAGTGGTTCTTTGTATTCACTTTTTAAATTCCAAGTTGTAATAGCATTCAGCAGCAAATTTTAAAATCTATTTTCTTGTTTGGTACAACTTTATGGAGTTTTCAGTTTAAGCTTTTAATGCAAGAAGTCACTTACCTTGTGAAGCTGGATTAATCTGCTAAAGTGAAATCTCTTTGTTTGTGAGGAAGATTAATTTCTTCTTTTTATTGCAGAGTACAGACAACTCAAACATATCTATAATTGCTGAGAACAGGAAGTGCTTTGACAATGACATTGTTTGCTCAAAAAGCATTTTGATCTCTGTTGGAGACATGGAGATTTATTTTAGTGAAACCTCTGACAAGCAGGTTAGTTAGTTATTTTCTTTGCTTGTCAGATTAACCTTTAAAATATACGTTCTAAATATATGTCTGGGGAGATTTTTTTAATATAAAGTACCAAAAATGTCAAAGTTCTTTATATATCTTGGATGTCTATGAAAATTCCTATTTCTTCACTGTTTTTTCAAGCCCTTCCACTCTAGCACCTCTGTTACTCCCAAAGGGAAGACTGTTTAGAACTGTTTTCTGATAAAGGTTTTGCTACCTTGTTGCTATCATTTTTTTTTAAAGGAGGGGGGCAAATGAGCCAAAATTATTGAATGTAGAATAAGAATCCTTAAAAACAAAACAGCTGAAGCTGCTCCTCAGTTCCCAAGTAACATGTCAAGATAAATGCGTTTATAAAAATATACCTGGAGCTAATTAGTGGATGGCTGTGGCTTGATCTTATTTGTGTTAGAGAAATGTTGTTTTAGATATTTCACAAACATCCATTTCTATTAGAAGAAATCAAAGGGACAGGAAAACAGATCTACATATCAGCTCTGGAAGGCTGGATATTATACAGTAATACACTTCCCTGAGCAAGAAATCACAATCCTATGGGATAAGAAGACAACTATACATGTCAAAGTTGGACCTCGATGGAAGGTACAGCAAGAGAGAGACTGTATGACACTGTATATATTGTATTTAGCTTAAAGAGGTTCATACAATCTGAGATGAGAATATGGGGAGATCCATGGGATTTAGTATGTTAACAGTTGATCGTTGGGGTCTTTGGGTAAAATGCTGTTCACAAATTAAGAGGTGCATGTAAATCTGTCTGTTGGCTAGGTGTGCCTCTGAATTGAGTAAGGATGAAGTGGTGGTGTAGCAATTTTTTAGTGTATGATAATACAGTGATCACAAAGCCAAGATAAACATTTCCAAGTCAATGTCCAAATTTTGTAGCCTGCTGATTGCCTCAGTTGTAGTACTGTGCACATCCAATAGAGTTCCATGTAAATTTATTTGACCTGGAGGGATGTGGGCAGTGGGCTTCTGCAGGGCTC
>NW_017728931.1:72236780-72284332 GCF_001723895.1 Crocodylus porosus | reverse complement strand
TTCCTGCCATGGCAGGGGGTCGGACTAAATGATCTACTCAGGTCTCTTCCGACCCTAGACACTATGAAACTAGGCGAGGTGGCTCAGAGTTTGAAAAGGGGCCCCATAGTTGGAATTTGGGATCAGCCCTTGCACCTCTGCTGTTTTAATATTTACATTTGTAACCTGGGTGGTATGTGGAAGGTATCCCTTCTGCAACTGAAGGGATTCAGTGGGTGTGTGTATGCTGTGTGGAGTCTGGTTACCTAGCTGCAAGCCAGCTCACCTCCTTTTTCTGCGGAGTGGATCAGAGACCAAGGACACCAAGTGATACTTAACTATTTACAGGTTTAATGATATAGCATTACATAAAACTTGCAACCATGAACTTTTATGTCTGTGTGTATATGTGTAAATATGTATGTATATGTTATTTACAGATATAGGCTTACACAGGCAATAGCTCTTACTAACCCTTGACTCAGGCACAGGCCTAGTCCTCTGTGGCCTTCCAATTAGTCTGCAGCCTCTGCCCCCATTTACAGGGCCCTCCAGGCAGCAAACAAAGAGCACTTAATGAGAAAACACAGGTTAATCAACAAAACGATGACAAGAATATTTGGCAGTGATGGGAGTATAATTGTACATGCACAGTCAGGTTGCATCAAACGAGTCACAATATATTCAGATAACCCATACAGTTAGTTCAGATACAAAACAGTATACAATCCTCTTCTAAAGCAATAATAAGGACACGGGGTTACTACAAGAATCCCAAAGGCTTAAGGAAAGCAGACCACCACAGTGGCACAGCAGCTATTCCCAAAAAAAGAACGGCACCCAGGGAAGGATCCCGTTACCAAGAAGAACAACATTACCCTCTCTTGGATCCCTCAATTAGGATGGGGCCTGTAACCATGAAAGCCTTTGAATGAAGAGGCCCTAGACCCCTCTCTTGCCTGTGGGTGAATTGTCTCCCTTACTTACCTGGCAGGGGAAGCAGCGTGACCACGTAGGCGAGCTCCCCAGGGTAATTGTCTCTGATATGTCCTCCATAGGAGGTCTATATTGAGCAGATTCTTTTTGGTATCGGGTGGTGGAACCGGAGCGTGCTCCATCCACTCCATGCATTGACCTGGTATTACAGTGCTTCCAGGACCGGTGCAAAAAAACAGAAGAAAAAAAAAAAATGTCTCCCTTCCTCAGGGGCTTCCCATTGTTCACCTGCAGTGGGGAAGGCCCCTCCTTCCCTGTGGGAATCCCCTTTCTTGGTAACTAATGACTCCCAGCAGCTTTTTGAGGGTTGGGCTCATTTTTATCCATGTAGGTGGGGCGTCCTCCCTTGCTGGGGGTGGTTGTCCCTCCAGTCGCTGCTCATGGCAAGGAAGACCCGAGCTGCCTCCATCCAGCCACTGGGGCCTGTCAGCCCTCTCTTACCCATCACCACCCTGCATACCAAAGAGGTACCTACCTACATCAGGAATGGGAACCCACGCTTCCTCATATAGCCATGGCATCCCATCAGCTCTACAGCCCTGAGCACCAATCTCTGCACCAATGGCCTGTCTCCTGCCTTGTACAGGGTTGGGAACCCAAGCTGCCTTGTACAGTCACCACATCCTGTCAGCTCTATGGCCCCATGCACCAATCTGTGCGCCAATGGCCCAGCTCCTGCCTCTTGCAGGGGTGGGGACCGTCGCTGTCTTGTGCAGCTGCTGCGGTCCCTTTCAGCTCTCCACCAACCCCATGCACTGCTCTGTGCACTGACGGGGCTGGGTTCTTGCCTTGTGCAGGGTTGGGGACCTGCGCTGCCTCGTGCAGCTGCCAAGGTCCTGTACATTCCTATGTCCTCTCCAGCCCTGTGCGCTGAGGTCCCATCCACTCCTGGACACTGTGCACTGATGCTGTAGCTCCCTTTGTGGTGGGGCTGGAGACACAGCTGCTTGCTGCTCCCTGCTAGGTGGCAGCATCTTCTGGGTACTTCTGGGGCAACTGCTACCTCCTGCTGGTCAGCTCTACTGGCTCTTAACGAGCCTTCATCTTTGTCATCCCTTGCCAACATCTGCCCATGTGCTGGGCAGGAGGGCTTTTATCCCTTCTGGAGGCTCTGCCCCAAATTGAAAATGGACCAATAAGAAAGCCTGGGGGGGGTTAGTTTCCCCTCATTTCCTCTTCTTCACCCTGGCCTTGGGTCAGGGCAGGGCATGCTTGCCTCCTGCCTCCTCCTGATTGGTGGAAATGCCCCACCAATTGGCCTGAGCCATTTTGGGCTCAAGTTAACAATCTGGGCTGCCGGTGAGCCCACCAGCCAGCCTGCCACATTCATGACCTCCCAGGAAGTGTCTACATTTCCCTTGAACAATAAACAAGCTGGCCTTTATCAATCCATTCTTGTTTTCAGAAACCAGCTCCTATATTATAATGGTACTTCTAAGCGTTTAGGAATCATCCTGGATAGAACATTGTCCAATAAAAATCACTTAACTATGACAGCAGCTAAGTTCAAAACCCATAATAATTTGCTTCAGAAACTCACCGGGACTTCTTGGGGATCTGCTGCTGATGCAATGAGGACAGCAGTTTTAGTGCTGGTCTATTCTTTTTTTGGTGGAATACTGTCCCAATCTAGTAAAACAGTGCTCATGCTGATAAGGTTGACATAACACAACCAAGCAATGCAAATCATTATAGGAACAATCTGATCCAACCCTTCCCAAAGGCTCCCTATTCTTAGTAACATACATCCTCCCCCATTAAGGAGAAAAATGCCTTAATTAAATTATGGATTAAAATAAAAAACCCTCAACTGCCTATACATGAAGATCTCTTAAACTCATTGTGTCCGAGATTAAAATCTAGCCATTCCGCTTGGAGAAGAGCAGTTCAATTTGAGCAAGACTCATTTAACATCCAAGATGCCAGGATGTAAGAATGACTTAATTCACCCCTTAATACAGGGGTATTAGAAATCTGATCATTAGACCAGTTGGCTTTGATCTTTGTAGACATGTGGGGTAGGTACAGACAGTCAAAAAGCCTAAGGCTGAATCGATTGGCCAAGTTCGTGGATGACACCAAGTTATGGGGGGGTATGGTCATGCCTGAAGTTACGCTGCAGATTCAGGTGGACCTGGACAGGCTGGCAAGTTGGGCAGATTGGAACCAGATGGAGCACTTTACACTTCTCACTGTTGAACTTCATCTAGCGGCAAACAATCTTCAACATCCCTACAAGCTAGTTGGCTCCAATTTGACTAGCACCATGACCGAAACAGACCTAGGGATAATAACTGCGGATTGCGTGAACGTGAGCAGTCACTGCAATGCTGTAGCCAGGAGGGCAAACAACACTAAGATGTTTAATGTTTCTTCATTCAGCTCAGGAAAGAAAGGGACTGGAGCAGTAGGACCTAAAGGACCAAATTAGCCACAATGCTCTGGGAATCTACATGTCAATCAGTCTTGATTTTATTATTGCACAGAAAAAGAATTCTCTTCCATATATCTATATTCATTACCAGTACATACCAACATTCAGGATGCTACATCTGACTGGGTTTTTGTAACTGTTGTGAATGTCCTTGTTGTTCCTGAGACTATAGGCAGCAGGGTACTAATGATAACATCTAGTCAAGCTTCAGGGACATGAGGTAATATATTTGAACTTTTGATTTCTGGATTGAATTGTACTACCAGATTTCAGAGGAAATGTTGAAGGGAACATAGCACCTTTCTTCAGTCAGGAAGTAAAAGCAGGTTGTGGAAAACAAAAAATTGAAAGGCAAGAAAAGAAAAAGAACAGCTCTAATTTTAAAAAAATTACCATTTTGGACGGCTAAATGTATGGAGTTTCAAATATTTTCAAAATGTGAGGTAGGGGTATAATCATCCTGAAAAACCAAGAGAAAGGGAGGGAGCATTAGTTTAAGTGTTGCAAAATGTTTGTCAAGTTGTTGTAATTAATGTTCAGTACTAACAATGAGATACAGAAGTACTTTCAATTTTAGGGTAAACTGGCAGGTTTGTGTGGAAATTTTGACAAGTACACTTCAAATGATCTGACGACATCTAACAACATGGAAGTGAGAAATGCTCAGGTTTTTGGAGAGAGCTGGACAATAGGACAGGTAAGTAATTTTTTTGCCATTTCACTGTTTATTTTTAAGGTATTTATTATTAATGAACATGTGAATACTTAGAGTGCTGATATCTTCTACACCAGGGTGGTATGGTACCTTGTGGTACTGTGAGATCCCTTTAAGGGTGTGGCAGAGTTCTGCACAATATTAGCATTGTTAGGTGTGCAAGAACCTGCATACGGTTCACAAGATTGACCCAGAGACTTCAAATAAGAATTCATGGCAAAAACATTCAGACCGTTATAATCTTTCTGAGTTCTTTGCAATAGACCACTTGCTCTATTATTTTTCCATAGTCAAGAAATGAGTGAAACTTAAGAGCAGGTATTTTCCAAGGAATGCCTTGAGTCTAACAAAGGTTGAGAACCAAGTTCTAAACTGCCAATTAATCGATGCACAGAAGGAAATCTGAATGCTTCTAGAGCAGAGGTGCTCAACCTCTGGCTCACAGGCCAAATGTGGCCTGCCATAGTCATTACATCTAGCTTGTGGGTCTCCCTATGGGGTGGGAAGTTTGGTGGTGGGGGAATGGTGGCCATTTTAATGTGGTCACCCTCCTGTCAAATTCGCAGACTCCAAGGCCTGTGCTGTCTGTCACAGCCGTGCAGTGCTCCCTTCCCTACATTTGGGTTGGAGCTGGGCCATGCCTTGTCACCTGTGAGGTGAAGCCACTTCCCCTTCCCTTACAGAGCTGGCCCACACCCCCTTCCTCCACCAGGCCTCATTGGGCTGGTCCATGCCTCCTTTCTCTTGTGGAGCCACCTGGGGGGGCAGGCCATGCCCCTTTCCTTGTGGGACCAAGCCACACCCCCTTTCCCCAAGGATCCAATGGAATGACTTGGGTTCCCCTTTCCCCATGGACCCCCTGACAGGGCTGGGTTTGGGCTGGGCCATACCCCCATTCTACCGCTGGACTGGTTCCAACTTGCATTGATGCCTCCTTCCTCCCTCAGGACCAATCCACACCCCCTTTCCACCATAGAGCTGGGCCATGCTCTCCCACTCTGCAGGTCCAGGTTGGGCCATTTCCCCTCCCCATCCCACCCCTCCAATGGCCAAACCACACACACCCTTTTTCTCCATGGAGCCAAACCACACTTACCCCATGGGTGGTGCTATGCCCCCTGCCCTACAGAGCTGGGTTGCAGCTTGGCTTCCCCTGCACCCCACCCCGGGTGGCCAGATGTGCCCCACTGCACCTGCTATGGTGCCTGATCAGGACCAGTGGCAGGATCCAGCCCCTAGACAGATGGGGCACTGCTCACCAGGCCTGAAGGGGGAAAAGGCTGAACACCACTGTTCTACATAATTGTTTCTCTGAAGTTTCGAGGTGGCTCTGGTACTACATTTCCTGCCATATCTTGACACATATACATGGTGCTAGGCTTAGCTGAAAAACCAAAGTAATTACCAGATGACTTTATGAACAAAAAATCATATTTCATATAGAAAAAAACCTAGAAGCTATGAAGTTTAGCTATTGTGAATTTACTCAAATTTAGAGTTGTTCTGGATCTGATATTTTAGATTGGGCCCTTTATTTCTTCTCTCTTGAAGACAGGTATGATGTGGCTTTTCCAGAAATTCCAGTTGATGACATTGATTTGCATTGATTATAACAGTGTGCTTGTACAGTGCTGACCTAGAAAACTTGAACCGTGGGAATTCAACAATGATTTAAATTCGTTATTTTAAATAGGCAGTTTATAGTTGAAGACCTATATAGTAATAGTAGGAGTGATCAATAGGGTGTTGATGGCACAGGGAAGGATGACCCAAGGTACTGTCTATGGAGCTGTCATCCAGCCTATGGGTCTGAAGAGTTGATGGCAGGAGATGCAGTAATTAGTGCTGTCACTGCTTCCCTGCTGCCAAATTTCAAAACCAGTGAGGAGTACAGTGGGTCAGATGACATGGCCCCCCCACAGTGACTTAGGCCCACGGGGCCAGATGAGCTGGACAACACTGATGTAAATTATCAGATACAAGTAGCATATAAAGTAGTTATCTACGATATGGGAGATCCAAATTCAAGTCAACCATATCAGAAGTCTGAATGTAGACCCTCCCACTTCTGAAGGGAGTGCCCTAACTACTGTGCTGTAGGGTACTCTGCATTTGGTTGCCTTCAGACTTTCCTTTTGGAGCTGTTTCACCTTGAACAAGGTACTTCAGTCAGTGATCCAGGGAGAGAGATTTGAGTTCCTGTCTCTGCTCCCATTAAATATTTAAATATTTTACAGAGTGGAACAGCTTGAGTAGCAGAGATTAAAAAGAATATATCATAGGGACACTTGATATACTGGCGCTTCAGGCTCCCTCTGGCAGTGTGTGAATTTTTTGTTCAGATCCCTTCAGGAAGAGGAGGGAATTGAAATGAGACGTCTTACATCCTGAGAGAGTGCCTGAATTGCTGGGCTGAATAAAAGGAGACCACCATCACAACCTTGCATGACAATTATATAGATCTAGCCATTCATTCATTGCTATGCTTTTGCTAAAAATACTTCTGAAGAAAATGAAAATCCAATAGAACCACATTTCCATTTAAGTAAGGAACACTGATTTCCCCCCTCCCCATTTATATAATAGTATTTTTTTTGTGTTCAGTCCAGCAACTAATCTTCAAAGTCCATTTGCACAACCCTAATCAAAGCATTGTATTTCATGACTTCATGACATGCTGTTCTTTCTTAGGCTTTTTTTAAGGTTGTATATTTTTAGAAAGTTGCATTTAATTTCTTGCCTGGTATAAACTCTAGTGGCGTGTCCAGATGAGCATGCATGTACGGGGTTGTGCATTTGCTATGGCACAAATAGCAGCACATATTTGTGCTTCTGCTTTTTACCCCAGGGCACACCCCTGCACATGTGTGTATCATCTGGTATGCTCTAAATTGTCTGGGGTGGGGTAGGGCAGGCTGAGATGAGCATCTATGCTGGCCCCAACAGCTTTACTTGGGGTCCTGGGGCATCCCAGGACACAAGTGATGCTGATCTGGCTGCTCTGAGCCTGGAGCAGCCACTTTTTTTTGCAGAAGTGTTTTTTTGACACTGGGATCTCCTGGTATCAAATCTTGATACTGCACTGCAAATTTTCAGTGTAGCAAATGGTTGCACATGTGCCGTGTGTGGTTTGTGGCACCTTAGACAGCCTCAGGGTACTGCAAACCACATATGCATGTTCATCTGGATGTGCCCTAGGTGTCTTTCAGTATTAATGCTTTCCAGCCTCTCTTTGCAACTGAGGGCAATATATTTTGGATGAACTTGGTGTTGCCAAGTTAAGCGTCATTTTGTTCTCTTTTTTTATTATTATTTGCTTTTCTTTCTGCAGAGAGCTTTTTTTTTTTTTTTTTTAAAAAAAAGAAGTTTTTGTGTTATCATGATGACTTTTGACTTTGTTTTTTGAATTAAACTGTTCCTACTGTTGTTGCTTAATTTGAACTTAGAGGGCTAAAGTTAATGCTTGTGTGACTCCATTTAGAGTCAATAGCAAAACAGCAGGGATGTGTTTGGCCTATAAAGTTCTGTTTGTGAAATTACTACTAGTTGTTCTGGAAATTATAATGATGTTTCACAAGGAAAACATTTTGTCTTCATCTAACAAGCAACAGGCAAGAACTAAAAGCAAATATTCTTTTTCATGCAAGCATTTTTAACTATAGAATCAAAGATGGGCAGAAGAGCCCAAATACAGAAAATTTCCCCTATTTAGTCTACCTTTTTCAGTTCCCTGCAACTGGGAATTCTTATTTATGATATAAAAAGTATATTGCAGCAAAGTCTGTAGTAAACTTATTTCTATAAATAGCTTCTACTCCTTTCTTTTAAGTGCAAAACGCCAAATGAAACTATTAAACCATGTGAAGTGCATCAAAGCAAGTTCCCTTATGCCAAAAAGGAATGCTCGGTTTTGTACAGTGATGTGTTTGCACCTTGTCGTAATGTGGTAAGTTAGCATTTTATTTAATATTCAAAGATCAACAAAGTTGTTCTGTAACAAATAAATAATTGTTGGTTCTTGAATATTTGGCTATTGAGACTCAAAACAAATCTATCTAAATATTATAGAGGACATTGGAAAAGGGCCCAATCCTGCAGTGAGCTCTATGTGGGTTAGTTCCTGCATTTGCAGAGTTCTTTGCAAGACTGGAGCTTAAGTTTGGATCATAAAGGTTTTGGACAATTGGAAGTTTCAGTACTATTAGATGTCATGGATGTGGCACTCTCTTAGATAACAGGATGTCTTTGGTAAGTAAGTTTTTTGATCATTAATATTTGTATTTATGGTTCTTATTCTGTGGCTATGTTTAAGGCTACTTGCACATACTGAAGAATTCTGAAAATATGAAAAACTCATGTAACATGTTGTCATATGTGGCTAGTAATATGAAAAGCTGAAGACACACAAGTATGGTTTCACCTTAGTAGTTCTCTTCTGTTATCTGTTCTGCTTGATACTTTTAGAAGGTGCAGGATCATGAGAAGTTTGACTTCAGAGCCACTACAATGTTATGGATACACTTTGTCTAGCTTTATCAAAGCTTTATGTATGATGCCTTTGCTTTTCCAATACCTAGTTCACATAGGGGACTTGGATTACAGCAAGGTACTTCAGGCTGAATCCTGACATGACAGTGATGACCAGGGACCCTGGTTTTCTTTGATTAAAAACCCAAAATCCATTATTAAAATTAAAGACCCCCCACAGCCCCTCCCTCCCTGGTGCTGCTGGTGCCCCTCACTCCCCCCCACAGGCTCCTCAGCCCTCCTGATGCCCCTTGCTCCCCCACAATAACCTCCCAGCTCCACACGCAGGCACAGACACTGTTATCCACCCCAGCAGGTAAGTGTGTGTGGGGGGGAGGGGTGGGGCAGGTCAGGGGAAAGGGAAAGTGCCGGGAGGGGGAGAAGTGTGCCCCTGTGCCCACTCCCATGAGCAGAGCTGGAGGGTGAGGGCAGGGGTGCCCCTCTGCACCACACACATGCCAGCTGGCGTGATGGGGGTTTGCATATGGCGGCTGCCACTGCAAATCTGCTGTGCCCTGCACTGCCTTCCCGTGGCCGGCTGCACACCTTTGCAGGCAAGTGGTGTGGGGTGTAGCAGTGGCCACTGCATGCGGGCTGCACATGTACTGCCCAGCTGGCAGGGGAGGGAGGAGGGGGGACCTGGATGCAGTAGTCGCCACTGCTGCTGCTTGCCTGTGGAGTGGTGCCTGCACGGAGGCAGCTGCTGTGCATGAGCCTCCCTGTCCATGGGCATGGCTCTGAAGACAAGTGGCATTACTGGTGCGAGGTGGTGGTGGCCAGTGTGTGCAAAACCCCTTGTCCCTGCCAGGTGGCATACAGCTGCCACCACCACCATCCTGTGCCACCTCTGCCACTTGTCTAAGGAGCCCCCAAACAGCCCACACTTTAACAAAGCAGATTATAATATGCACGTTGGTTTGGATTTTCTGTATTTGATGTTACAGGTGACTTCAATTTAAAAAGTGACTTTTTTCATCTATGCAGATAGTGCAGTTCTGATTACATTTCCCTTTCATGCAGTGATTACATTACTTGTGCCTTTGACTTCTAAGCTAGGGACAGACATTCAAAAAGCCTGAGCCAGAATTGATTCAATCTTTGAAGGTTAGTCTAACCTGGCTAGGCTAAATCAGTTTTGTAACCGGACAGACATCTCAGAAAAGCAGGCACCTGCCTGCAGTGGCTCAGGCTAGAAGTCCAGAGCCACTAGAGCAGCCCTCCCATCCCTTCCACAGAGCTGAGCTGAGGGGGGCATAGCCAGGCCCCACAGGAGGCTCTGATTAGGGAGGGGTCCCCCTCGTTCTGGACAGCCCAGCAGGGAATGTTTATCACCCCAGTAAGAAAACAGAGGGACATTACCAGCTATCTGTTGAATCTGCCTTTGCCCCAGGTGCCACAGGTAGCCAGCATGTGGGCTGCTAGCTAATACTGAGAGGTGTCTGTGAGGACCAGGGAATGTCTGCTTAGCAGAGAGTGGGGAGTGGCTGAGGGGAGCAGGCAGGTGCTGCTGTACCTGCAAGCCTATGCCAAAGCTGCAGCCAGGGAGCAGAGGGGGGGAGCCAGCCCTGCTGTGGTGCAGAAAGCCCTGCTAAGCCCAGAGAGCATGCTGGGGGAGTCTGATATAATTTTAAACAGCAAGAGGTATGGAACAGATTGCATAAACCAGTTTGAGCCAAATAAGTTGAGTCTGATACTACATTTAACCATGTTTATCTCAAACCAGTTTCAGTCATTTTCAAACTGGTTTATGTGCCCTGAACATCTGTTCTGTTGCAAGGTTGAACCAGTTTCTGATCACTAAACAAGTATATCTGTAATGTCTGTCCCTAGCCTATAACACACACAAAAGAGGTTAATAATTCAGTTTTTTATACTGCCCAGTAATTTTCTGTATCTTAGCATGTGGAATCCAAGTTTCAAGCTATGGTACCTATATTGCATGTGTACCAAATGGATGCTGTGTTAAAATATGTGTCTAATGGAAATATTTTTTATAAGCCCAACGTGTTTTTTCAGTTTTAGATTGTGCTCATCATTTTTATGTTAGATTTAGAGAAATTCTATGTACATTTCAAGGTATTCTGTTATAATTTTTCTAGAAGTAACATACGAGTGATGATTGTGATCTAAATCTACTCCAAACAGATGAAACCCCCATGTTTTGTTCTTCCTTTCTTTTTTCTTATATTTCCATTATTTTAAAAAGAAGCATCAAAAATATTTTTCTTTCAGGAATTGTTGCTCCAATACAGAAAAGGTTATTTTACAATAGTAGTATGAAAACATTGATCCTTCTGAATCATGGTGCATGTGTGAGAGGGCACTAGGATCTTTGATGCATATGCCTAGGCAGGAGAATGGAGGAACAATATAAGTTGAAGAAATATACTGGAATAGGCTTTACTTTAAGTATTAGAACTCTGTGTGGCACGAAGAAGGAAATGTTTGTTTAAACTAAGCCAAATCCAGGGAAAATTATTTAATAAAAATATTTTTATGTTATTTAAATAACCTTCTCAAGAGATACAGTCAAATACTTTCAGGCCTTCTTTGTTATCTAAGCTGACGTTCTTCCCTTCCTTCTCCTCCCCTTCCCCCTTCTCTCTCTCTCTTTTTTTTTTTTTTAAAGTAAAGTAAATCAGCTTTATTACAGCTCTGTTCATGTTATCCTAGATTACACTAGATGGCAGCATTTGCTTTAAATATAGAATTATTTTAATCTTTGGATAAATTTCACCTTTAGAAAAAATCCAAACAAAAATAGAAAAAGTGTAGGCAGATATTCTCATTAACTTAAATGAATTCATTTTAAGTTTTCTAAGCAGATAGTATTAAGGAAATTGGAAAGCAGAGAGATACTTCATCAGGACTTTTAATATGCTGTCGGGTTCCTGTAGACCATGGGTTCCCAATGTTTTTATGCTGCGGCCTGGCAAACTGCGGCCCAGAAGTGGCTGCAGCTTGTCAAACTGCAGCCCAGCAGTTGCAGCTGACCACGGCCAGAATTTCTGGCCAGCAGACAGGTAAGTATACCCCCACCCACCAGGTGATGGGTGGGGAGGTGGGGAGCCAAACTCTGTGCTGCTGCAGGTCCTGCAGAAGGAGCCACAGCTTCTCCACCTGGCTCTGTGGAGGGGGTGGGGAGGGCACAGCTTGCCAGTCTGTGGCCTCTACCAGTCCAGCAGCCAACTGTGCTGCAGAGCAGCAGCTTACCTGGCATGGCCTGGCACGAGGCCGCGGCCTGGGGATTGAAAACCCCTGCTGTAGACTATACAATACTTACGTTAGAGGTGAGAATTGCAGGCCTTTCTGTTTATGCCTTTATACAAACATTCCCTCCTAGTGGTGAAAAATTTCCACCATGAGAAATGATTTTGCATTGTGACTCCACAAATGCCTCTGGTCCCCTGAGACTGGGGTGATTCTATCCTGTTCTGGGGAAAGGGTTTGCTACTCCAGTGCTTTCATTCCCAGGGGAAACTGCAGCAGCAGAACAAAGCCCCCTGCCTGCTGCTTGTGCTACAGACCCTGGTATGAGAAGCAGTCAGGGGGCTGCACTTGGCTCCCAGTACCCAGCAGCCAAGTGAACACAGAAGCATGGCAAAGCCCCTGCCTGCTCACACTGGGAACATAGGTGTGAGAAGTAGGTAGGGAGATGTGCTGCTCCCGGCACCCAGCTGCAGAGCCCCAGTGCAGCAAAATCCCTGCCTGCATCTCGCTCAGGGAACTCCTAGAGTGAGAAACAGGTAGGAAGCAGCTGGTATCTACTTCTTCCTTCCACTCCCAGTCTATTAAAGGGTTGGGAGCAGATGTCTTCCACCCCTTCTCCAAAACAGGGTGACCTCAGTCTTTGGAAGGCACAGGAACCCTTTTCCTTTCTCCACTCTTCCTGGTCCCCAGGGGTAAGGTGTGCTGGGAGAAGCTTAATCTCCAGGGAGAAACTATCCCATGAGCACTTTTTACCTGGTTAAAGTTGGGTTCCTTTTCTCCTGGAATCACCATTTTTGCTTTGGGAACAAAAGCTTGAACATCTGCAGACTTTTGGTTTCTACTTGGGGAATAGAGATGCTCCCAGTAGAAACTGAATGTCCGTACATGGCAAGTGTGTGTGTGTGTGTGAGAGAGAGAGAGAGAAGGATCAGATGCTACTTGTTTGTAGGCACTGAGAATTTCTAATTTTATCTATCTTAAAAAACAAAGTAATTTTATCCAAATGTTTCAAATTTTCATACTTCCCCCCAGTAGGCTTAAAGGATTTAATTTTGTGTCTTTCTGGATAGAGAATTCGTATTGAAATTGGTAGTTTTGAGTGCAAATAGACCAGATTGGGTGGGGATACATGTACAAATATTTTTTTCTCTTCACTTTTCAGATTGATGTGACTTCATTTGTCAAAAACTGCCATACAGACACGTGTAACTGTAATCTTGGTGGAGACTGTGAGTGTTTATGCACAAGCATCGCAGCTTACTCTCACAAATGCTGTGAGCAGGGTGTAGTAATTCATTGGAGATCTCCTTCTCTCTGTTGTAAGTACTATATCAAGTTAGTACAATCATAAAATCAAACTCAGGACATGTTTCTTATTCAGTTATTACCTCCTTTATTGTCACTTGAATTTTTACTCTTATTTTCTCACTGGGTTCAACTGGAGTTTGGCTTAAATGATATTTATTTTTTGGACACCGAAGACAAAAGAGCAGCAATGCTGACTTTTAAAGAATTCTTGGAAATTCTTTATTAGATAGGTCTGAAAAAATTAACTGGAAACAAATAATTAAAAAGCAATGCATCACCTTAATAAAGTACAGTTAGTCAAGCAGTGATAAAAATTGAATCCAGTAGAGTCCCAGGAGACACTTCAAGTTAGAATCTCCTGTTGTCCACTCATCCTTGTTCTTACTACTGTTGTACTCCAGTTTCTTAAGCTACTTGGCCTATCATAGTAAGTTTTTGATGCATGTCAATTAAAGAAATTCTGTACCCTTCACTCCAAACCTAGAGTTAAAATATGTCTATAATTTCTTCATCCATGTATACGTTGTTTTCTTTTCAGAGCTGGTTCATGATAATTCTGAACTCTTACTTTAAAAGCTTTGTCTTATTTTACACTTCATAATACTACCGAATTAAGACTGCTTTTGCCATTATTTCCAACTACTATATTTATTTATTTTTTTAACTTCCTTGAGCAACGAATGAGAGAAACAATATACAAGTGTTTTCCAGTTTTTTCCTTAGGCCGTGTTTGTGTTAAAACATAGTCTTATAAGAACTGGGTTTACAGGTTTGGTTTTATGGAAAAAAAACCCCAACCAACTCCCCCCACTCTCTCCCCCTTCCCCCTCCCTGCAAAAACAAAAAAACAAAAACCAAACCAAACCAAACCAGAAAAACTGTTATGGTCACAGTACTCCAGTGTTTTAAAGAGCAGGGTATACAAATTTCTTAAGCATTTACAACATGTCAAACTAAAGACAGATGTGTGTCTATTAATGAAATTCTAGAAAAACAGAGTCACTAAATGAAATACCTTAAGGAAAAGAAAACTTTCTTTGATCAAATTGAATTGTGATACTGTGACCTTGTGCTATTGGTGTCTCAGGGTTGCTGACAGATGTGGATTTAGCTAATACCATTTAATACTATTGTACCCATTTTGTTTTCTTTCAGCTTATGATTGTGAATATTACAACCAAGGTATGTATTATTCATTTAAATAAAAACATTGCTATTTTGCTTGCATCCTCTTATTTAAATATCTTTAAAAATGTGTTTGTTGCCATAATTTTCATTCATTAGCCATATGGCCCTCTCTGGGTTTGAACATTTATCTATATTTTGAAATCACTTCCAGTTATGGTTTAGCATTATTACTCTTTGATACAGGTTTTAATTGCTGTTATAGATGAAGCTAAAACTTGCGTCTAAGCATCATTGTTTTAAAACTATGCTGTAGAATTTTCTTCAAGCATTGGTTTTTCTAGCATAAGTAAGGTCTCTCAAGTCCTATGCCAGAGGAAAATGAATCTTATTTACAGTAACTTGCCATCTTTGATCTTGTTTTACATATTTGGAAGGGGTTGGGGAGGGTTGACAGTTACACTCATGTTACTCATTAAGGGAGAGCTCCTGTTATATCTCTTTTTAGTGGAAGTTGGTGGTTTTTTTCAATACTTATGTTTTGCAAGTGCAATAGATGTCTTGAATTTATGCATCAGAAACTCAAAATAGTTAATGAACTAAATCTGATGGGACTTCCAAGTGTACCGAGGCAGTGGCTGCATGAATACCAGTATCATAGTCATTAGCTGACTATTGGTCATCTGGGATGGAATTTGAAACCTTTTGCACTAAAATCACACTTTCTGTATCACTTCTGTATCACTTGAGTGAAGAAGAATTTCTGTTAGGTTTAACAGTGTTAGAGGTTATCTGCTTTCTGGACTTCCAGTTTCTATAGCAGGACTCTATTTAATCAGAAACACATGAGCCCACTGGACATCCTAATCCACTAGGGTAATGGTGCTCAACCCCTCCCCCCCTCCCCCCCAACCTCCCATGGGCAGGCAGGATGGGCAGTGCCCTGTTTGTCCATAGGCTGGATCATGCTGGTGGTCATAACATGGCACCAGGATGGGTGTGGTAACATCTGGCTATGCAGATGGG
Source organism: Crocodylus porosus (assembly GCF_001723895.1). Lineage (NCBI taxonomy): Eukaryota > Metazoa > Chordata > Crocodylia > Crocodylidae > Crocodylus > Crocodylus porosus. The sequence continues at coordinate 72,269,012 of NW_017728931.1, read as the reverse complement.
GTGAGAGGGAGGCAGTCCATCTGCAACCTAGCCCCATAGGAAAATGGGGAGTAGCCCAGCTCTGTGAGGGAAGGAGGCGTGAGTTGGCCCGGTGGATAAAAAGGGGACATGGCCTGACCTGGAGTGGGGGTAGGGGGCATGACCTAGGCCCAACCCAGCCCTCTGATGGGAAGGGACATGGCCCAGCTCCACGGGGAGGGGGGGTATGGTCTGCCTCCAAATTGTTCCCACTGGGGCAAGGGTGTGACCCAGGCCCAACCCAGCCCTGTGGGGGGAGGGCATGTGGCCTGGCTCCATCAGCAAAGGGAATGTGGCTTGGCACTGTGGGGGGAAGGAACTTGGCCTGTTCCAAAACAGGCTCCCCTGGGTGGGGAGGGGTCAAGTGTCCTGATCCAGATGAGGGGGAGTGGCTGTGGGCCGGCTGCAACCAGCAGTGCAGGGCTAGGTGTTTAGGAATTTGGTGGAGGGAAGGTGGCCATTTTAATGGCCACTGTTCCCCCACTGCCAAATTTTCTGCTCCATAGGGAGCCTCGTGGAGCCAGATGCAATGGCTTGGTGGGCTGCATTTGGCCCATAGACCAGAGGCTGATCATCCCTGGATTAGGGTTTAAACAGATGTTGACAAATGTCTCTGGGGTGCGTCTCAGCTCAGCTGATTTGCTTCATTGGGCAAAACCGACCTTACCTTTTGTTGTGTAAGGTTGGTTCTCTGTCACTCACAGGCAATGCTCAGGGCAAGCCCATGAAAATGGGGTGACAAGAACCCTGGGTTTTCCTATTTACAGAGATATGCTCCAAGTTGGATTTCTCAGGAACAGGTCTCTACAAATGGGGAAACCCACCTTAAAGCAAACAGATGTGTGCAACAAAATAGCAGCACATATTACCTTTGCTGAAGCAACAAATTTGGGCATTTGTGGTGTGATAAGGGTCATGGACTTCTGTTTGTTTGACATCTGTGCCATCATAAAAATGTTTATGTAGGCACAAGGGTGATGTCTACTTCCAGCCTTAGTATTAGTGCTTGATTCATGCTAGTCAGAAATATTCTGTGTCCTTTGCCATGTTTGTCCTTCCAAATTAAGATTATATAATGGTACTGCTCTCTTGTAACCTGATCTCTGATTCATCTAGATAGGCTTCTTACCAGCCTGCATGAAAGGGAGACAGTAATATTTTGTTGGATGTGAGTTTGTTTGTGTCCAGTCATTGCTGAGTCACTGATATTACAAGACCTCCCTCTAAAACGCCTTTCATCTGTCTTTGTACAGAACCTAACCTTCTTTTTTTGGTTTTCCAGTGTGTTACCACAATGTGTTAAGGTAATATAGCATAGGTGAAAAGGGACACAGAAATATGTCTGGCATAGAAATTTGGGGCATCTCTGAGTAGTAGAAAAGGTATTACTATTAACTTTAGCTTTTTGTCCAACTGAATTGCTGTAGTTTTGACTGTTTTTAGAACTGGCACTTCTCTGCCTTGTCTAATGTTGATATTCTTTTAAAAGGATGGTGAGGGTCAGACTGTTTCAAATCATCTTTCCCTTTCTAAAAATGTTTTAAAAGTCTACAACTAAACCTGTATCTAAGCAATAAACCTAAAAACATCCACCCTTCTCTACTCTGCCATATTAGGATAGACATCTAATAGTCTTTTTTTATTTCTATATAATAATGTATGTATGTAATGGATTTTCTCCAGTGCAGAAGCTTCGCTTGTTTGACATTAACAGAAAAACATATTTAGAGATTCAGAGTACTGACACAGAGAACACGCTGTGAGGTTTGATGTTATTGTATGCTTATTATCATTTTAATCTTCATTGCACTGAGGCGATGCCATTTTTTAGATGGTGAAACAATTTTATGTAATATAAAATTAATAGTGTTGAGAGATACTACATTACTAATGATACTTCATTAAAATACATATGGATTATGGCAAAACTGAAATCATCAGTTGTGATTCTAACTTTATGAATAGGTCTTGGTCTACAGTTATCTCCTCATACTGTAATGCTAAATTATACCACACTTCCTCCTCATTCTCCCCACCTCAAGTTGGTACATCTGGGCAGAACTTACTCTGGCTTATTAAAGCGTCTAATAGACTATTCGGACACTATTTTGCCTTTGTTTATGTCCTGTTTAATTTATTGCTGGTAATTCTACTGGCATGAAATTCTATCACTTGGGTTATACTTGATAATCACAGTATACCTTTATGTCATAAAAATCTAATGACCCACCATTTGCAATTTGTAATGCACAGGTGGGACTGCAGGGCCCATGCAGAGCTGTTCTTTGAAGTCACTGGAGCTCTTTTTAGGGCCATCACTGTATGAGTGCATTGAAAAATGTAGATTTGGGGGCCTACAAGTTGAGGAGTACCACAGAGGTAGCAGAATGTTTCCTTTGTAAATGTCAGTTATTGGGCTTAAAAGATTGGCCACCTGACTGAAACTTGTATACAAAATGTTATTAGATACACACATATACAAATAATACAGTATAAAATAAAACAGGAATAAGAAACAGGACAGATTAATGGCTCCTTTTGCATGATATCCTCTCTCTCTTTGGCTAGGGACAGAAATGACACAAGCTGGTGCAAGTGATTGGAAACTGGTTCAAATCTGTAACACAACAGAAGTTCAGTGCACATAAACCACTTTCAAAATGGCTGAAACCAGTTTAAGATGAACCTGGATGGATGTAGTATCAGACTTAACTGATTTAAGTTAAATTGGTTTATTGAGCTTCTGTCCCAGATCCCATCCAGATTCAAGTCAACTCACAGTCCCCCAGGATATTTTGCACCTTCCTTGCAAATCCACCCTCTTAGGGTTGGCGGGCTAGTCTTGCTCCAAACTGTCTGCTCCAAAAGAGCAGGGAGGCATGCTCTAGCATTTCTGGCTTCTGGCCTTGGACAGTGTATGAATATGGCTGCATTTCCGGAATCAAAAATGAAAGTCTGTTCACTTGCTTATTGGTTCAATCTACACAGTTTAGACTAACCTGTGAAGATTGAATCAATTCAGCCTCCAGCTTTTTGATTGTCTGTTCTTAACCTTAAGAAATTGTAAACCTTCTAGGCTGCATACAGGTGTTTGCTGCATCTAGTCTAGTTTTACACAGCATACTTTAAACTGTGTGGCAGGTACAATTGTTTACTGGTTCCTGGAGCTGTGTGGAAACTAGGGTGAGTAACTCAGGGTGGGGGTAGGGGTGGACAGGATCGGGGGGGGCTGGTGAGTCTGAGGGAGTGAGGGTTGGTGGGTCCATGGGGTGGGTGTCCATCCAGGAACAGAGGGAGGAATAGTTCAGTCAGGAAGAGCTCTGCCTTGAGTGAGCGGCTGGGTTTTCCCAGCACTGGGCTATGCTCTGAATACATACAAGTGTTCAATAGATCACATTAACCCAATCACAATCTAAGTTAGTTAATCTCCTGAGGAGATCAGCTAACTTAGTTTGGGTCCCCATTTTTTGCCTGACTTAACTCCTTGAATTTCTGCATAGATGGGTGTTTAGATTGTTCTAACTCTAGTTAGATTGATCTGAATGTAACTTGTGTATGTATGCCTAATTGACTGATAAGAAGAGGTGGACACACTTGAAAGGAGAGAGAGGCTGCAAATAGATTTAGACAGACTACAAAAGTGGGCAGATGAGAATAGGATGGGGTTCAATGTAGACAAATGCAGGGTGCTTCCCCCTGGGAGAAGGAATCCACAGCACACATACAGGCTGGGGAGTTCCCCTCTTGAAAGCACAGAGGCAGAATGGGATCTTGGAGTCATTATTGACTCCAAGATGAACACGAGCTGCCAATGCCAGACCGCAGCCAGCAAGGCCAGCCATACCTTGTCATGCATCCAAAGATGCATCTCAAGCTGGTTCAGAGAGATGATACTCCCCCTCTATGCAACTTTGGTCAGGCTGCAGTTGGAGTACTGCGTCCAGTACTGGACGCTGCACTTCAAGAGAGATGTGGCCAACCTGGAGAGGAGGCAGAGGAGGGCCACCTGCTTGGTGAGAGGGCAGCAGGACAGGCCCTGTGAGGAGAGACTGAGGTACCTGAACCTGTTCAGCCTCAGCAAGAGGAGGCTGAGCGGGGACCTGGTGGCTACCTACAAACTCATCAGGGGAGATCAGCAGCAAATAGGTTTCAAATTCCCAACTAAGCTATGGTTCATGGATTTCATAGAGTTCATAGACATTAGGGCTGGAAGGAACTTCAGAAGATCATCGAGTCCAGCCCCCTGCCCCAGAGGCAGGAAGTCAGCTGGGGTTAAAGGATCCCAGCAAGATAAACACCAAAATGTCTCTTAAAGGAATCCAGAATAGGTGCTTGCACCACCTCTGGAGGCAGTCTGTTCCAGGCCTTAGGGGCTTGGACAGTAAAGAAGTTCTTCCTTATGTTAAGCCTGAAATGGTCTTGGAGAAGTTTGTGACCATTTGACTTTGTTGTCCCTTGGGGTGCTCTGGTGAACAGGCATTCCCCCAGATTCTGATGTACACCCCTTATATACTTATTGGTATTAGCCTGCGCTTTTCCAGGCTGAAGAGTCCCATGGCTCTCGGGCTCTCCTCATAAGGCCCATTCTCCTGCCCTCTGACCATGCATGTGGCTGTCCTCTGGACTCTCAAGCTTCTCCACATCCTTTTAAAATTGTGGAGCCCAGAATTGGATATAGTACTCCAGCTGTGGCCTCACCAAGGCCGAGTACAGTGGGAGGATGACATCCTGAGATTTGCTTGAGAAGCATCTATGGATGCAAGCCAGAGGTTTGCATGCTTTACCAGCTATGACCTCGCATTGGTGGCACATATTCATCTTGTGGTCAGACATGACCCCCAAGTCCCTTTCGGCCATGCTGCTAGAAAGCGTAGGACTGCTAAGCCTATAAGTGTGCTGCAAGTTTTTTGTCCCAAGGCGGAGTACTTTGCATTTTTCAGTGTTGAATGCCATCAGGTTTTCATCCGCCAATTTTCTGGGCCTGTCTAGGTCGGCCTGGATCACCATCCTATCCTCGGGTGTGGATGCTTTACCCTAAAGTTTGGTGTCATTGATGAACTTGGCCAGTCTGCTTCTGATACCAATGTATACATCATTAGAAAGATGTTAAAGAGTTTAGGCCCAAGGATGAAGTCTTGGGGGACCCCACTGGTCATGGTGTACCATGATGATTTACTTCGGTCTATTACCGTTTTCTGGGTCCGACCTCGGAGCCAATTCTCCAGCCATCAGACTGTTATGTAACTGAGGCCACAGTTGGCCAGTTTTTCCATAAGGAGATCATGAGACAGCAGATCGAAAGCTTTTTAAAAAATCAAGAGATATGATGTCAATCTCTTCTCCCTTGTTCAGGTGATATGTCACCTGGTCATAGAAGATGATGAGATGGGTCAGGCAAGACCCATCCCTCAGGATGTTGCTATCAGCCAGTTTGTAAAGAATGGTCTTTTTGATAATTTTTTCTAAGATCTTCCCTGGGATAGAGGTCAGGCTGATAGGCCTGTAGTTCCCCAGATCTACTTTCCTCCCTTTCTTGAAGATAGGCACTACATTGGCCTTCTTCCAATCTTTGGGCATTTTACCTGAGCGCCACGAGTTCTTGAAGATTTGTGCCAGTGGCTGAGCTGTGATGCCTGCCATCTCCTTAAGTACCTTGGGGTGTAAACTGTCTGGGCCAACTGACTTGAAGGTGTCCAGCCTCTCAAGGTGTTCCTTTGCATTGTCTACATTGATGTAGGGTAGCAATTCTCCCTCACCCTGGCCATCCCATACTGTATTGAGCAGGGCTGTCCCTTGGGGTTAGTGAAAAACCAATGCAAAATACCCATTCAGCAGGTTGGATTTTTTTCCTGGGTGTCAGTTGTCCTATTTGGTTTAGCAGAGGTCCAGTGTTACCCTTGCTTTTCCTTCGGCTCCCCACATATCTAAAAAAAGCGCTTTTTATTGTCTTTGATACACGTAGCCAGTTGAAGTTCAGTCACAGCCTTGGCTTTCCTGGTTCACTCCCTACAGGTCTGTACCAGTGAAGAATACTCCTCCTTTGAGGTGGTTCCAGTCTTCCATCCTTTATAGGTCTTTCTTTTTAGATGCAGGAGGTCCACAAGTTCCCTGCAGAGCCAAGGGGGCTGCTATGCCCATTTGCTGGCTTTCCTCCAAGATGAGCTAGACATTGCGAGTGTTTTCTGGATCGCTTCCTTGAGGAACAATCACTCATCCTGAACTCCCCTCCCCTTTGGGTCATGGTCGCTTAGGCCCTTGCCAGCTATCCTCCTGAGCTTGTCAAAGTCAGTTTTCCTGAAGTCGAGGACTTCTGCATTGCTGACTGACTTGCCAGCATTATGGTGGATAGCGAAAGTGATCAGCTCATGATCACTGTCTCCCAGCTTCCCTTCCATCATTAGGTCGCTCACTAGATCATCCCCCGTTGCCAGTACCAGGTCGAGCAGTGATTGCCTCTTGTCAGTCCATAGATTTCTTGAGTCAGATAGAGCTCATCCATGCATGTAAGGAAGCTTTGTGACCATTCGGATTTGGCTGAGTGCTTTTTCCACGAGATGTCTGGGTAGTTGAAGTCTCCCATGACAGCCATGCACCGGGAATATGCAGCCTCAGCCAGTTCCTTGGTGAATTTCTGGTTGAGCTCTTGATCTTGATTGGGAGGACTGTAGTAGACTCTTACCATTGTATCCTGTGCTCCATGTTCACCACTGATTTTAACCCAGAGAGTCTCCAGTCGTCCAGCCTGGATGCCAATGTCAGCTTGCAGGGATGTGTTGCTTTCCTTGACGTAGAGCTCTACGCCCCCGCCGCTTTTGCCTACATGATCTCTCCTGTACAAGGTATAGCCATCTATACCCATGGCTCAGTCATAGGTGGAGTCCCACCTGGTCTCCATTATCCCCATGAAATCATAGTCATTCTTGTTTAGCAGGAGGACCAATTCCTCCTGTTTATTCCCCAAGCTCCTGGCATTAGTGTACAGGCACGTAAGTGTCCCATTGGAGGCCCTAATCTTCCCTACACATTGATCTGGGGCTGGGAAGGGGTAAGTTCCCTTGAGTGCCTTGGCCTGTTGGTCTCTCCTAACAACTGCACACCAGAATGAACGCACACCAGAAATCTATTAAAGACAAGAATGCCCAATTACCTGTGCGGGCACATTTCTCACAAAAACCCCCCCACTCTCTCTCCAATCTCTCAATTTTAATCCTCAGAGGAAACTTACAAAACACTTCTCAGAGATGAGCCTGTGAACTTCACTTCATCAACCTCCTGGATACTAAAAATCATGGACTAATTATAGACATTGGATTTATGACACATTATAGCCTGCCTGACATCTGACTCCCCAGGTTACCTCTCCACTAGTTAACTCCTACATTAATCCCCCTTTTCCCCTCTACGCAGCCTGTCTCTCACGCATTGACTCCACAGTTTACATCTTCACTGACTGCCTGTCTTGTATGCATACCAGCCCAGCCTCTGCCTTCTTTACTTTTTTCATTCCATCCAAAAAGAGCACACAGCAATGGCAGAAACTTCCTCAGCATGATGAAGGGTTTTTAAACCGGAAAGCTTGCTTAAATATTTTTTTTCCAACTATTTAAGTTGGTCTAATAAAAGATATCAGATTCACCCAAAGAACTTTGTCTGCCTATGTCCTTAGAGCAACCTACATCCTTGCAATTAAGCCAAATAGTTCATTCCATAGCTTGTCTTTACAGCATATACATGTGGCACCTTCAGTTCATCTCCAAGATTTATGGAGTAAGAAACTTCATGAGGAGATAGCCCACATTACCCACTAATAGGTACAGTTGCTGTTTGATATGCACACCCTTGCACTTCTTCCATTCTCACTTCCTTGGACAGCAAGAGGAGTGAGGAGTATCACACCTCTCTGAATCTGAGATGATGAAGTGAGGAAAGTGACTCTGTCCTGAATGAACGGGCTTAAATGGTTCCAAAATTTGTAAAGTGGAAGGTTCCAGTTGTGGGGAATTATGGCAACAATATATGACGTGAAGTTCAGTCTTGAGTGGTAAGTAACCAAAGTTTTTCTTTATTGCTATAAGTAAGGAAATAGACCGTTCACTTGATTTTTGTTTCTTTTTATATATTTTTACTAGGGCTTGGAGAGGGACCATATATTTTGGCAAGCTATGGACAGAATGATACTATCATAGGAGCCAACCTTACTAGCAGAAAGATATTTCCTCTGCCTAAAATCAGTACCTATGGAAAAGTGTTCATTAATTTTATGATAACACCAGGCCTTTTCAAAGACAAAGATTTATGTAAGTATTCTTAATATTAAGATTAAACATTAGTTTAACTATGCATGCCAACAGCGTGCCCTTGTTGTGAAGAAGACTAATAGCATACTGGGCTGAATTAGTAAGAGCATTACCAGCATATCTGGTGAAGTCATTATTCCCCACCATTTGGAACTGGTGAGGCCACATCTGGAGTACTTGAACCCCCCTCCCGCCCATTAAAGAAAGGATGTGGACAAATTGGAAAAAGTTCAGTGGAGGGCAGTGAAAATGATTAGGGGGCACCTGACTTATGAGGAGAGGCTGAGGGTACTTGGCTTATTTAGCCTGGCAAAGAGAAGACTGGGGCGGGGTTTAATTGCAGCCTTCAACTACTTGAAGGGTGGCTACGAAAAGGATGGAGCTAGGTTGTTCTCAGACAACAGAACAAGGAGCAATGGTCTCAAGTCACTGGAAGTTTTGGTTAGATAGTGGGAAGAACTTTATCACTGGGAGGGTAGTAAAGCACTGGAACAGGTTACCTGGAGAGGTTGTGGACTCTCCATCCTTGGAGGTTTTTAATACCTGGCTAGACAAAGCCTTGGCTGGGATGATTTAGTTAGGGATTGTCTTGCTTTGAGCGGGGGGTTGGACTAGATGACCACCTGAGCTCCCTTCCAACACTGATTTTTATGATTCTCTCTGTTTCAGCTACTCAGGGGTCTATTTCAAAATTTATTCATTTTCTAAAATAAGTTGCAATGATTTTTATCCTTTGAGTTTCATGAGATAAAAATAGCCAGTCTGAAAAATGATTGTCCCTATTATAAAACAAAAAGAATAGCTCATTTTAGAAAATTTAGCTTCAAGCTTTAATGTTAAGAAAGTATATTAGGGGTGCAGCAAAACATAAATGAATGGAAATGCTTCTGTATGAGCAATTTAATTGTCTTGCATAACAAAATGCTTTTCATTAGTAACTATGAAGCCCATAATTTAGAAGATGTTTACAGAAAACTCTTTATGCCAATATTCAGATAAAGTCAGCTCTGCTTATTTCTGTCTATAGTTGTATCATGCAAATCTCTCTTAGCAGTTTCAGCTCTTCACTCAGTGACCTGACCTGTGTAACCAAAAATGCTATCTTTTATTCCAGTTTTTCATGTAATGGTTATATTCAATTTATATTGTGTTTGATCTTGTGCTTCAGAAATCAGTAGGGGCTTTGCCATTTCCTTCAGTGGTTGTATAATTAGGTCATGGACAGGATTATATTTCTAGCAAGAAATACCCTTTTTAGAGTAGCAAAACGTGAGTGTATAGGTGTACCAGCAAATTTTCTTGGGAAAAACACGGTGATTCTTGAAAAGTTTGAGCTCTTTATAACAGGGACTTTTCAGCAGTATGTCTATTTCCAGAAGCACATGTAATGTCTGTCCATTTGCACAGAATGCAGCAGGGTGTGTCTCCAGTTCTTGTCCTGTCCCCACCTTCCCCCAGGTCCAGGGACTCTGTCTGGCACCTCAAACTCCACTGCCCCAGGAAGGCAGAGCAAGGCTCATAGATTGCTGTGCAGTTGCATTGCTTAGCTTTGTCTTTCTTTGTGGAGAAGATAAAGCCCTTTATGTCCAAGGAGCAGAGCAGATATCCATCTCTGAGACCCTCCTGCCATGTCAACAATATCTGTTTCTGGTGCCTCATGATCTATGGTGTTGTTTGCAAGCCAGGATGGAAGAAGGGGCTGTTTCTGCTTGCTTTTGAATTGGAGACCTTTGTGAAGCAACTGTGACAGCTACAGAAACCAAAGGTACTACAGAAAAGGAAGTCACTGATCACCAGGAACTCATGGGTGGTTAAGTTCATGTCTGGTCCTTCAAAAGTCAGTTCTCAGTTTCTACAAGAGGCAAATGCCAGATACGTGCTGCTTAGCTGGGGACACCACCTGCACTGCTTCTCCCACTGTGGACTTGTCTATGCCAAAACTGGTTGGTGAACTGTAGACCACATGGGAAAGGCCTTGGTTGTATTCACATACCTATACATGTTTCTGTACACCAGTCCACATAGGAGTTGAACGATCTCTTAGAATTGTGGCAGGCTTTGATTTCTGTGCCTGTAGGAGTATAGCAGTCACTGGGCCTTCTGTACTAGACTTAAAGAAATTGCAAGTCTTGTCTGCATTCTTTTCCCTGAACTCCTCTTTCCATCTGACTTTACTAACTATAGTTTGTCAAAAATTGTCCTTTTGGGGGGGGAAGAAAAAGACCCCTCAACTGTAAACCTACGTCCCTCCATTTATTTAAAAGAAAATCACCACATAACAAAGATTATTTTCATAACTTTCCAGCCAAGTCTGATATAGAACCATAAGGGTAGGGAGCTGCAGGGTGCATGGGTGGCAGGGATCCACTGCAGAATGGAATTGAAATCAATAAGCCTTTAGGTCTGTTAAAATTGAACCAGTGCTCTATGGCTTTGCATTCTCAGCTTGGGCGGAGGAGGTCACCACCATTCAGTGCTTTCCTTTGCATTGGGTTGTCTTAGGGAACCTTTGCAGATGGGATCCCAGCAAAACACTCTGGGATCTCTGCATACCAGCCCCCTGGCTGTGGAGTGCCAGCAGTACAGGCTCTTTCCATGCTCTGCGGCCCTTGAAACAGCCTGTAGGCATGTTTGTCATCACACTATTGGGGTGCCGCAAACTACCTGGAAAATCTCGGCACTGCAAACCAATGTCTGTCCATAACCTTAGGCTCTTATATGTTGTAATTTTCAAACCTTTTTGAGAGGTTATTTTTATAATGACTCTGAAATTGTGTTCAAAAGCAATGGAGTGATTGGCAGTGGAGAAAATAAGCTTTTGAAACTTTTGAAAATGGAAAGCTGAGAAAGTAGAAGAAAGAATGAAGTCTAATGAAATAATTTAAGTGAAATGCTGAAGGTGTTTGAAAGCTGCTTTAATTGATATAGCACATGGGCATTGTTTTCATATCTTTTGAGGACGAAATAATAATATTTGTAGAAAATACAGAAGCTCCAAATTTCTAACTATGCTTGCAGCTAAATTTTAGCCATTTCCCCACTTTTTTTTGAATAGCTAAAATCTTCAAATGAGTTGCTATGTTTGGATTTTTTGTTTCTTTCTAGTCTGGGCTAAATTTAAGAATTTAAGTTTAAAAACAACTTTTCTCATGTTACTTTGGGCCGTGACTGACTGTTAAAGTGCCTGAAATCTCAAGAGAGAAAAGAGGTTTTCACAGAACTTGGCCCTGGTCTTGCAGAGAGAGACTAAATGATTGCCTAGCCCTATGTCCAGTATTTACATGGAGCTTGCCTGTACTTGAATATTGCTATTTGAGGATACCTAGAGATGCTGTGTATCTCCTTCACTGGAGACTAGGTATATTTGATTATGCCTCAGGGGAACATGGGATTGACCTCATGAGCTCTCAAATCCAATACCCTGCATTCACGGACAACAACTTGTCCTTAAAAATCCATAAGAAATGCACCAAAACTACATTGTGCCACACCACAAAGTGCCATGTAAGAAAAGCAACCTCCCTCTCCTCCCTCCCACAGTCTGATAATGTGCCAGAAATAAGGGGAAGAGGACAAGGGTGCTGCTAGTGCTTTGCTACTGCAATGACAGTGAATTGGAAATGTTAGCTCAAAACAGGGGTGTCGTGCTTACTTTGCATCCCAGGCTGGATCTGGACCATAGGGCTCTCTGTGGGCTGGATCCAGCTCGGGGCACCTGGCAGCTCTGACCCCAACACAGGGCATACAGTGGTGGTCTGGCATAGGGCACAAGGTGCCGCTTTGGCTCCCAGCCATCCTGTGCTGGATTTGAAGCTGTCACCCCTGCTGTGTACCTCATGCTATGGGGGCAGCTCTAGCTTTGGCATGGGACATAGGGAACACAGTGGAAGCTATGCAAGGGGTGGTGATGGAGCAATGGCAGAAGCACTGAGACTGGCAGTGGCAAGGGGTGAAGCGGTCAGAAGGCAACCAGGGCTATATCGGCTCTTGCTCACCTTCCTGCTGTCAATGGCTATGTCTGCCAGGGCTATAAAGGGGCTTGGATTCCATGGCAAGCTATACCTCCAACTTCCAGAGGCAGGCCAGCTTGAGAAGCTCCAGGGGCCACATATTTGACACCCCTGGCTTAAAACACTCACAAATGATTTTAGGAAGGGAGCCCATATTTTGTGCTACAGGAGAAGGCAAAAAATCCCAGAGGTCCTTGTCAATTTGACCTGGGGAAAAAATTGTTTCCTGCTCTCTAAACCCAGTGCTTGATTTGAACCATAGAATGTGAATGAGACCCACAAACCAGGCACTTGAGTTTCCTAGGTGTTACTGGGATCACCAGTACATCAGCCAAATCCTCATCCTTAATCACAGCGAATGTATAGATATATATCTTCTCTGAATAGATATATAAAACAAACCCAGAGATCAAACGATGCATTCATAGGAGTAAAATAATAATTTCTGGTCCCTGCAGGTAGCCGGTGAGAGCTTAGCAGCCCAGAATTACCAGATAACCAGCCTGAAAGGAGCTATGAGAATACTAAGTCCTCAAATCCACACATCTCATACTTTGATTACTACTTCAAAATCACCACTGTTCCATTATACTACCTCTTCCGTAAACCTAATTAGGCTCCTTGCCCCCCATTACTTTATTTCCTAAACTTTACTCTGTTAGGCTGACAATACACATGCTCAGGAGTCCCCTTGCCCCTGAGCATTTTAATTAGAATGGTTCCCAGACAGCTGCTCTAAATAAAATGGCTCACTGTCGCATGTATTAAGTCCCTGCACATTTCAAAATGGCTGTGGGATGCTTTAGCTAAAGCTCATTTGACAAGTTTTAAATGAAGTGTACCTACAGCCATTTTGAAATGTGTGGGGGCTTAATACATGTGACTGTAAGGCGATTCTGGTGTGTTCTAATTAGAACGTGAATGAGCACATCTATAGGCAGCCCTAATTAGATACCAGAGGCATAATAGACAGCTCCTTGCCTTTAGCAGTGGCAGTAAATGGGGCAGCACCAGTAGCAGCTAACTTTGCACCTCTCCCCTGCCTCCCTTCCCCACCCCACCCTCCCTTTACACTGCATAGATACCTTCTTGTGATTCCCAGTATTAATTTGCTTTTGACTATTTTGTACTTGTTTGATCTTGTGCCAAAATTTGGAGTTGGATTAAATGGTTCCTTCTGTCTTTACACTTCAATTCTATTGCTATTTTGTAAACAAACCCTGGAGAATTTTTGTCAGGAGCAGCAGTTTTAACATAAACTACCCAACAGCCACTGTGCACTTTATAGCTTTTGCTACTTACAGTTGTGGGCTACATGGACCTTTGGTTTGACCCAGTGTATAAGTCTTATGTTCTTTAACCATTCTGCAGTTGAAACTAGCATCTGATTGATTTGTATTTTGTTTGTGACAGCTCCATCTCTTGTTTCCCTCGAGTCTGCTGAAAGGCCAAACTATTTCCTGTGTGTCCATGACAATGCAACTATTTATTTAGAACAGTGGCAGGCAAGTTCATCGTTTCGTAGAAGAGCCACATTCTTTCACCACCAGGGCCTCTGGATTCCAGGATACAGTGCGTTTGAAATGCACAGCAAAAAAGGCTTTTTCATTATACTCACAGCGTCTGGTGTTAAAGTGTCAAAATATAATGACTCTGAAGAATTCAAACGTTCAAGTAGCTTTAGCATTGAAGGTAATTTAAAGGTGATCCCAAAAGATGTTGTATTCATTTTTTCTAGTAGTCTTAAGGGGGCTGCCTCTCACTGCATCTCCATCATTGGCAGTAACAAGTACTTACTTCCTTTTTTTAGTGTTATTTCTCCAACCTCAGTCTCCAAACATTACTGATTTCCTAATCATTAGATTTTGGACTTGCCTTAAGACTATGATCCATATGTAAATTGGTTACTGATCATTTTGTTGGAAATGAATTTGAAACCATTATAAAAAGCAGATAGATGGTAATAAAGTTAATGTGCTGTTAATATATTTTCTGTTCTTTGAATGAGAGAGTTGCATTGTGTCTGAGGCTGGTGAATCCTCCAACATAATGTAATATATTGTTAGTAAATAGGTTTATTGTTTATATTTTGTGATTAACTGAATAGCTGTTTGTATTGTTGATACTCCAAAACTCTGGACAATCATAGGATTATTTCTACTTTAAAGGTTTTTTTATAAAAACATTATTACCAGTTTGGTAACCAGTTTTGTCAAGATGCTATGAGGAGTTTCATTTCTCTGAATATTCTGATGTGTACATCATAGAAAAGATTTTGATTCAATAATTACTATGATCTTTTTTTTGTTTCTTAGAGCTCCATGCATCAGTGCCTTATAGGAGAATGTGTGAATGGAGATATGAACCTTGTGCTAGTCCATGTGTTAGTACATGTAGTGACCCTGAAGGAGTAACATGTAAATTTCTTCCACCGTAAGTCAAAAGAAAATATTTCTACCATACTGGTTTTATAGCATATTGTAACAGAGCACTGGGGCTCTGTTACTCAGAAGGGCATGGGCAAGCAGCAGAGCAGCCTGCAGGTGGTTGCCCTCCCAATAAAGCACAGCTGCCTGGTTGGGAACAGGGTCAAACTGTTTGAAATAAAAGCAGGCCCTGAACAATGGAGCCAGCAGTCTGCTGCAAGCAGCCAAGGAGAGAGCATCACCCTGATGAAGCTCCTGTTCATAACATCTTGGAGGTACAGGGCAGGAACTGTGGGGATGGCTGGAGGTTCCTGGTCCTGGGGCATGACCTAAAACTACGCTCTACTGGGGCTAGATGGTGTCGTGGGACTGCTAGTGGCAGGGCAGTCTCCAGGAAATGTTACATCTGTACCTTCCCAGTGAAGAGCGAGTATGGGGTGCCAGAAAGCCTCAGCCCCCACTGCCTTAAAGGTTACCCTGTGTAGGGGAAAGGCCAGGGGAGCACACCCTGAAGACAAAGCAAGGGCCCAGGTTTACAGTGAGGTCTGAAGCAGGGCCCAGGTTGTAGAAGGTGGCCTGAGGCAGGGGCCAGTTTCACAGCAAGACATGAGGTGTCTGAAGGAGCTGGGTGTGAGGCTCCAGGGGGCTGGGGCCCTAAGCCCATGAAGGAGCTGGGTGTGAAGCTCCTGGGGCAAGGGAATTAAGGCCCTGGGAGTCCTGAGTAAATGAGATTGTGAGCCCAGTCTTAAAGGCACAGGGATTGTGAGCCCAGTGTGAGGATGGATGCCATCTGTGAGGTATGGGACATGATATAAGGGAAGGTTCAGAGCCATGTATATATGCCCTTGGCATCAGGGCAAGTAAATGAGCAGCCTCCCGCCTGGTTAACCTCTTCCGATTAGTATTATTAAAGGTGTGGCAGGTGACGTAGGTGGGCGGTTAGCCCTGTGACAAATGACTACCAGCCTCAGGACGCCCACTTGTTACACATATATATTCCATTTTTTACCATTTACTTCACTGGAGTTACAATAAGGATGAACTGGTTTCATGTGTCCTGTAAAATGATGAGGCTCAGTAGTTATGATATAGGCTCATCTTTATGGGGCATAGACCATAACTGAGAACAAAGAGAGAGTGCTAAAGATCTGGGAGGTTTGGTAATGGGATATAGAGCTTTTCCTCATGAACTCAGTGGTTCAAGCCCATCACAGGTTGGTACTAAGAAGAAATCTTCTTTGGCTTCTGTAAATGGGATGATAGTCTTCATCCCTTTTGTAGAAAACAAATATATTAAATAGGTGTAGTGTGTGGATAATTTCTTCACTTTTGTTAGCAAAGACATAGTATATGTATAAACTATGGAACCCTACAAAAAACAGTATTGCAGCTGGCACATTCACTTGGGCATTCACACACAAGCCAAATATTGAATCAACAATGAGTTTTGAACTTTGTCAAGTGATATGAAGCAGGTTGTCATATGTTATGGAAGTCCTATAGTGCGTATTTCAATCCACTACTTGATAGTGGTAAATAGCCCTTCCATCTCCAAGGGTCTATTTCTACCACAACCTGCAAGCACTAACATAAAAAGGGAATCTTTAAAAACAAACAAACAAGAACAAGCATCAAGTTTGTGTGCAAAAGTAGTTGTACTTGGGTGTTTTAGGATATCACTACAGTCCTCTACTGTTTGTCACCAGAAATACATTACTAATTTAGGTTGCTTGTGGTGGTTCTAAGCTACTTTTCTTGGACATTTCAATATTGTTGAAACTGTAATTGTTAAGCACCATTTTAATATGTGCCTCACTAAAATTAGGTTATGCATGCAATTTGTGTTAATGGCAATTGGGAACACGAGACTCTTCAGAGGCAGTCTGAATGCCTTCATAATATCAAAAATATACTTACTTATGCAGTATAATGATCCCCTACTAGTTTTTAGAGGGCTGTGTCACATCTTTAGAAGCTGTATAGGATCTGACTGTATCTAGCCTTCTAAAGTGCCTGGAAGGCATGTGTAAGCTATAAATGCCTTAAGCTATATGAATGTATAGCTTAAGCTATAAAAGCATAAGCTGTAAGTGCCTAGAAATGAAAAAGCTCTCAGGATGTACAAGGAACAGACATGGATGCAGTGAAATCTTGAAAAAGCTGTTTCATGAAACAATGTAGATATACTGGACTTGCCATTTTTTCTAGAATAATTTTAGAAATTATAATTAAACACTTTTTTGCAGGGTCGAAGGGTGCTTACCATATTGTCCTAAGAATATGATCCTTGATGAGGTGACACTTAAATGTGTTTATCCTGAGGACTGTAAGTATTTTTTCTTGTTTAATGTTACAAATCATTCTTCAGATAATAGTAAAGGTGTTTGTTTGTTTATTTTTAATATAACTTATTTTGTTATGATGACAAGAGCTAACAGCAAGGATTTCATAGGGTGATATCTTTTATTGGACCAACTATGTAGTTGGGATAGAGTTGGGCAAGGTTTCAAAGGTAAGCAATTCTTTAGGTCTTGAGCTACTTGGAAATTTTCCATCAGACCATTTTTTCTGTAGGGAAATGGTGATTTGGTTAAAAGTGAAATTTATTGTGGGTGTGTTAACTTAAAATGATTCTTATTATGCAACTTGGGGATGTTTTGACCGTGCTAGTTTTCATACCCAGCTTCTTGGTAAGCAGCTTGAAGGCTCTTCTTGGAGTTAGGAGTAGAAAGGAGAAGAGGTGAATACAGTGCAGTTGTTTCTATTCTTCCTGCAAAAGTGCCACCTAGTTTCCTCTGCCTGCTCCCCCAGATACAAATATCACTGCACTCCAATCCATCCAAAATATGGTTCCTAAATGTATCTCCTTTCCTATAGCACCTACATTTAAATTATAGATTTTCATAGCTTTCATAGACATTAGGGCTGGAAGGGACCTTGGGAGATCGAGTCCAGCCCCCCGCCCAAAAATTACTTTGCCTTTTCCAGATGTTAAATTTAAATTGCTTGTCCTCATTCTCTTCTTTCACTATATTTGCTAACAAAGAAGTAAAAAAAAATGTAATGTTGGAGAAAGATTGATGAGAACTTTGAAATGGAGTATAGTGTGATTCTCAAACTGTCCACATATCCCAAAGTGTGGTACTGTACAGTCTTACAAGAGTAACTCTCATTAGCCCTTTTCTTGTCTCCCTCCCACTTCTATGTGGGAAAAGAGAATGCTTTGCATGCCAAATGTTTATAAAACAACCTTATTATGAGAGAGTCTGTCATACTATGCTCCACTTTTGACAATTTTCCAGCCCCAAAAGTGGCCTTTTATATGCCTATGACCACTGAACATGCACAGTAGGTTACATGCTGCTTAGGTTACAGCTATGCATGTATGCAGGGCTTGCTTAAGTCACAGAACTCTACCTTGCAAAAACCTGTGACTGGTGGGAAAGGCTGTTTTTGGAATGGCGACTGGATAATGCCCGACCTGTAACCTGGTAGTTAGAGTGCTGTTCAGGGAAATCAGAGAAATGCGAGTTTAAACCCCTTCTGGGTGAGCAGGGCCTAGAACAGCAGTTCTCAACCAGGGTGCCATAACACCTTAGGATACCAAAAGATCCTTTCAAGAGTGCCGTGCAAGGTTAGTACTATATGGTATGTAAAGATAATTGAGAACATAAATCCAGAGATTTCAAATAGGAATCAGTCTTAAATACTTTCTGACTTGTTGTGGTCTTTGAGTTCTTTGCTACAGAAAAATTGCTCTCTCCTTGTAGTAAAAAAACAAGTCAAAACTAAGAACTGACATTTTTTTGAGGGGTGCCTGGAGTCTAAAAGGATTGAGAATTACGGGCCTAGAGCCTGGGTCTGGTCTTGTTTCTGTTTTGCGGGGTGGAGGTTATGTTCAGGTTATACTCATGCAGAGCTGCCATGCATACACAGTAGCCCCATGCATGCTTACACATTGACACTGCATAGGTAATAAAATAACCAATGATGTGTAAGTGCCCCAAATGCTGTGCAGGTGGTTGGAAAACTGAAATGGGGACATCTAAAGGAAAACAGAATTCAGCCTCCCATGCAGTAAAACACTTAAGCATTTGTGAAGTTTTAAGCATTTGTACAGTCCTGTTGGTTTCAGTGAAACCCTTAAGGGTTAAAGTTAATAGCGTACTTAAATGTTTTGTTGAATGAAGGCCTCAGTCCTTGTGTGTGTTTCCATGTCAGTGTTAGATGCATCTCTGCTAGGTCTAAAATAGCTAGTTTGGGTAGTGGTAGTGTTGAACTGAGTGGGTATATCTACACACGCGCTGGACTGCACAGTTATTACTCGCTTAGGGAAATACTAAATGACTGCATAGTAACTGCCATTACTGCACAGTCCTAGCACTGCACAGATAGTTTCTGATGCTACTGTGAAGTAGCAATGAGCTCCTGTTCAATAGCTCATTGCTACTGCACAGTAGCATCAGTGTCATGGTTTGTACCTGTCGATGCTACATTGCCCTAGAGATGAGCCACACCACTATAGCTCATAGTATCTCATGTAAATGCACCCAGTATGAGCTAACCACCTGCGTTTTTTTCCTCAGGTAGGGCAGCACATGTTAAATTCCATGAATACAATCTGTTCAAAACAGAAAAAGAAAACTAGTCACACACTTACAATGGCATGTCCCAAGTATTCTACCTTCTTACCTTTGAATGTACTGTAAAATTCACTTCTGCTTCCAAACTGTGATCTAAAATTGAACCTTCCATTACAAAATTAAAAAAAACATACATGTGCGCTCTCTTGTTTGTAAAAGAAACCAGAGAACAATTGAGTTGTGTATAGTTAATGCTGAGTTGTCCTTCAGAACCTTCAGGCAACCTGAAACTGTACCTATTTACCTTTGTGACATAATGTTTTTGTTTTTGGGGGGAATTTAAGTTCTCTGGAAATAGGTTAACTGATATTTAAATGGGTATTCAATGATAAAATAAATGCTGCTTGTTTTTCTTTCATCATAAAGAAAAACAGTGAAAAAACTGCTTTTATTTACAGGCATACCTGTGATGCCTACTGAGTCAGCAGCTGGAACAAAAGCACAGAAAACAAAGCCTTTATCTTCAACAGGTATTCCAGCAATTCTTGAAACATCCGCAGTCACATTAAAAGCAATATCCCATAGTGAAAGTCCTACAGCTTTCATAACCTCACCCATTACAACTGTGTCAGCACCAACAAAACCGGCTTTTACTATGGTAACTGCAAGTCCTGTCCCTAGAGAGTCTACGGTACTAATGCCCACTTCCTTAGGGGTAACACCATTTTCGCTTGAAATGCAAGCTACACTGCTAGGAACTGTGTCCTCTCCTACAACATTAGCAACTTTACCTTCTGGACCAGCCTTTTTCACTACTGAAGTACCCACAAGGATATGGAGAACTAGAAGTCCTTCTGCAAGTCATTCTCAGATGTCAGCATTATCACCCACAGTATCTCCATCCACTTCTTTAACTGAAAAAGCATCTTTTCCAATTCCCACATTTTTTACAAGCCCACAATTAACATTAACCACATCTACTTCACCAGTATCTACTATGTCTGAAAGAACTGATGCTAGCATTGGTCATATTGTAGTTCCAACCTCCATTTCTGCACAGACTTCAACTTCTCAAGCTCCCGTGGCTACTTCTAGATTTACTAGTTCTGAAACTAGTCTCTCTCAGATAATCACAACTCCGTACTTAGTAGTAACTCAAGCCACCTCCCAAACTTCTTCAACTTCATTAAGAACTAGTTCTTTAACTAAAGTTTCTCCAGTGCCTACGTTTTTATCTTCAGTGAGCATTTCAATAACTGCTCCTAAACATATTGCTCCATTAAGTACAAGCAATATTTCTGATGATCTATCTGTAATGAGTTCAACCTCATCTTCAGTTGCTTCTCAAATGCCTACAGCCATGAGAACTTTGAGTCCTCTTCTAACACACATGTCTACGTTACTATCTCCTTCAGTTACACCCCCCAAACCCAAAGCAATGGGAGAAGTTGCGGTTGTCTCAGAGAGTCTTTACAAAGGACCTACTACTATTTCAGTCACTCCACAAATCTCTGAAGTATCTATAACAAGTACAGGTTCGGCAGAAAGTAAACATCCACTACATAAAGAATTATTTCCAGTGTCAACTATTTCTAAAAGACCAACAGAGTCCATTAGTTCTACAGTCTTCCCATTAGCCACATCACTATTACCTATCAATGTCACTTCAGTTACTCATCACGTGGCAAAAACCACATCAAGAATAACAGAGCATTCAAGTCTATACACAGAATTAAAAACAGCGCCTCTGGTACAAAGTACAAATACTTCTCTAACTCCCAGAGAACCTTCAGGAGCTGCTCTTTCTTTTACTAGTCCATCCATGTTACTTACAACGTTGTTATCCACATCAAGATCACCTAGTTCAGAAATCTCTGCCGTCACATTCTTTACTACCAGATCTTCAGTGTCTCCCACAGTAAATAGAACATCTGCTTTAATATCGCGTGCAACTGTTACCCAAACACCAGTTTTATCCTTGCAAACACAAGAAATCCCAAGAAGTCCAGGTACAGAACTCTCAACTTCCCCTTTAGTTAAACCTTGGTTAACAAATGTTTCCTCAAGCCCTTCAGCAGCACCTAAAACTGCCATTGCAGAACCACATTTATTAACTCCTACAACTCCTGAAGTCACCTTGGAAAGCCATTCTAGTAGACCCACTATTATGTCTTCAGCTCCTTCTGAGACCTTCCATATATCTGCTATATCTCTAGGAACAAAAAGCTCAACAATGAGCCCTTCAGTGGAACACAAAACAATATCTTTTGTACCAGCTGGAATTGTCACTCAGTCCATGATCCCATCAACAGAGCTGACCACAAGTACAACTGTAAATACTACGTTTAAATATGCAACCTCCACTGAGAGGGTTGCAGATGACATAGAAAGTAGCCAGATGCCCCATGTGCAAAAAAATGTAACTAAAACAATATCCAGAACTACTGAGAAACCTTCACTCCTGTACTTGACTTCTTCAGTTAAGACTATTACTTTTTCAAGAAAAAGCAGCACAATTTCAGGAGATTCTACTTCTCCTTCCGAACTCCCAGAAGTCTCACAGTCAGATTGGTCCACAATTCTACCCCAAAGAACAATTAAACCTTACTCTAATTTAACAGGACCAGAACAAACAGGCCCCAGCGAGTCACAAAACTTCACCATACCAGGTTCATCTCACTCCAGTTATGCAATGGCCCTGTCTTCTACTGCAGAGCCTGGGAAAACACAGACTTCTGTGACAGACACAGAAATGATGACAGTTACAGCTGACTCTCCTTCATTTGGTACAATGGTGCATACACTGATGCCATCATCACCGTCATCTTCTGAATGCATGGTATGATCAATTTTATCTCCCTGCTGTATGTTTCATATATATTCCTTTTTAATTTACTTCTCTTTACCGGGCAATGTGGGAGGTTTTAAATTTGATAAAATATCTTTAGTTTTTCTCTCTTTAAATTTTATATTTGTTTTGGGTTTTTAAACATCCAGTTTTTCTTTGGTTAGGACATCCATCCACATTCTCTCAAATGTGGCTCTACTCCACAGCTTGCCTGAAACCCTACAGAACAGGGGCCAGCAACCTTTCCAGGCCATGGGCTGGAACAAGCTGGGAGTTGCATCACTGTTGTGTTTCCCAGCCTCCCCTTTCCAGCTGGGGTGGGAGTGCAGCTTTTATCCAGTGGGAAGCTGTGCTGGTTCTGGGCAGTTGGAAACTGCACTCAGGCTGCTGTTGCAACATCTCCTTAGTCTTCTGCTCCTTATCTGCAGTGCAAGTGCAGCTTTCAGCTAGTGGGAAGCTTAGCTGGGGGTGCGCAGCTGGAAGCTATGTCTGCCCTGCTGCCACTTCCCTGCTGTGCTTCCCCAACCTCCCCAGCTGCATTATGGGTGCAGCTGGAAGCTGCTCAGCCCCACTTATTGGAAGTTGTGTCCCTACTGCAGCCAGAGATCAGAGGGCAGGGAGAAGCGGTGGTGCTGTGGCCTCAGCTTTCAGCTGCCTGGTCCCTGTG
Organism: Crocodylus porosus; assembly: GCF_001723895.1. Lineage (NCBI taxonomy): Eukaryota > Metazoa > Chordata > Crocodylia > Crocodylidae > Crocodylus > Crocodylus porosus. The sequence goes on along the minus strand of NW_017728931.1, from coordinate 72,246,163 downwards.
CAATGCCTTGCTGCCTGGCATAGGTACAGACAGACCCCTGCTCTAGAAAGCTTTGACCTGGGAAACAGTGTGTATGGATCCCGTGTGGGACTGAATGTTCAGATCAGGGTGGGCATCAGAGATTTTGGAGATAAGTCTGCACAAAGCATTCTACCCACTATCTTTCCTCTCCACTTTTTTTAAGTCTTTGTGCTGGAACTTTAATTAATGTTGAGCATTATGTCCAGGCTACATCTTCCAGTGTAGTCTTGAACATCCATGCTGGATGCAATGAATAGACATCATGTGGTCTCAACAGGCACTACTTTCTAGAGGGTTTGTTCGGGTGGGGGAACCCTCGATCTGTCCCTTCCCTCCCCCCCACACCAGACTTACCAGCTAGATGCTGGTCTCCAAGCTGCCAAGCTGCACTCCCAGCCACATGCATGCTGCAGCTGTGCACATACACAGGACATTTATCGGCCACATCAGGCAAAAAAAGCTGATTTCCGATGCTTTCAATTTTCCCTATATCGGTGTTGATCCGATATGGGACCAAAGTACTGGTGCACCTCTACCTAGGAGGCATAAAGGGAAACAGCCTGAGAACTGCAGAGTCTGGAACAGCTGAGCTTGCTTGGTGTGCTTGGGCTGGTGAGAGGATAGTTGAACTAGTTTTGGGGTGCTTAGGGCTTTGTGGGCTAGACTGAGGACATAGGGGCTGCTTAAAGCTTTGGAGGGGGCAGGATCATCTTTTTATGTGGCCTTTGCCCCAAGAAATACCTTTATTGAAGAAAAGTTGTCTCTTTTTCTGTTTGGGACTTTGGGGTACATTTCTCCTTTGGTAGAAGTCAAGTTTCTCTCCCTATGAGAGAACCATAAAGGGTCAGGGACAGCCAGGGTCTCAAAGTTGGAAGGAACCAGAGCTCACCCCTGACTCTAGAAGCCATGTCTGGGATGGCTTCAGGGGTATTCCAGAGACCAGACAAGGCTAGGAGTCCTGAACAAATGCACTCTTGTGGGGAATCTGTGAGAGGCTGATTTTATTATGGCTTCTTCTGTCCTACTTGGTGTTCTGGGGTTATGGCAAAAGGGCATTGGGAGGTTGGGGGGTTTTTGTTTGTTTTCAGGATAGAAGCATACAGAATATCATGCTAGTGGTCCCTTGAGTCCTAGATAAGGTTCTGGTTAATGCATTCAATTAACTTTGAAAGGCCCAAAGGTTAATTGACTGGGCTGGCTGTCTCCATGTGTACTTCCTGATATTCCAAACCAGGAGCTGCAGGGCTGTCATGCTGCATCTAAGTTTGTGCTAAAAGCATTTTTGTTGGTATCACCAGAACTGATTTGTCAGATCTCAAAATGGATTTTGAAATCATTGGATATGCTCACCATGGACTGTAGATTTTTTAGAACAATTTAGACAGACATTTATTGAGGATGGCCTAGGTATATTGGACCCTGCTCCACAGCAGAGCAGAGGTATGACCTCTGTATGACAACTTGAAGTCCCCTCTAAACCTTCCATAATTATTGTGCACAGTGCTTACTTCTGTTTGTTTCTTTTTACATAACAGCCACGATATATCGAGCCCATAGACAAATGTAGCCAGTATGTGTGTGTTAATATGGGATGGATGTTATATAACCTTTCGAGGAACTGCCCTAGGAATGTGGAAAAGCCTGACTGTGGTTTTCGAGGAATGCCAGTTCAAGTTAACAGTGATAGTTGTTGCCCAGAATGGGAATGTCCCTGTAAGTCATTTTGTATGTTTTTATTGTGTGTGTTAATGTGTAAAAGATTACATTCTATTATGTATATGTCAAAAATAACATTTATGATTAGAATTATTATTTAGAGATGGAGGACTGTCTTGCAGTTAAGGCAGCAGCTTGAAGTTTATAACATGTACAGTTTACCCCCAGGGTTCCCATGTAAAGTTGGGGCAAGTCTCTTCATACTTCTGTGCCTCAGTTTTCCATCTGTAAAACTGGGAATGCCTTTTCTCACAGAAATATTAGGAGCATACATTTATTCATAATATGCTCTGATGCCACAGTATAAGCATAAAAGAAAAACTAAAGAAGTAAATTAGGAGATAAATATACTGTGAAAAAGTACAAAAGCATCACTTTGGTTTTAATTTTGTGATTTTTTTTTTTTATTTATTTACATCTGGTTGGTAATAGTCTGTCAGAATGATTTCCTGTTATACTGGTAATTTACACAAAACTGAAATTTTTCATAGGAAAAATTCTTACTTCCCACTGAGAAAATCAAAATGAAACATTTTGTTACAAGTTATTTAGACCCAGTTCATGATATTTCACTTAGTTCAACTAACACAAAATACTTTGTTTTGTTCTTGAAACAGCTCAGCAAAATACAAGATTGTTTTTCCTGCTCTCATATTGCCTTGTGAGAGCTGTAGTTTGAACTCCCATGCTACCCTTTGGACTAATACTTTCTGACCAACTATCTCCCATAATGCAATATGGGATTCCCACTGAACAAGCTGTGTACCACACAGGCTGGACCCATGCAACATCATGGGAGCTGCATCAGCTATTTGCATCAGTTATTTAGTCTGGTTGGAGAGCCTAGCCCATGAGGAAGACATCAGTTTTCAAAAGTATAGTTCTTATGAGGCAGTAGAAAATATTGAAACAATATTTTTGTATTTCCAAACTAAATTTTTTCAAAATGTTAAGACCATGGAGAATTTTGAAATTTCAACTTTTTGTTCTGATTTGCAGTGAAAACAAAAGAAGAAATACTGGAATTTCAAGCAGGAAAGAGATTCCTGATGACTTTGTATTAATGACTTAGTTTTAATTTAAAGAAATTCGCATCGCCCTATTTTTATCAAAGAAGATGCACTTGGTGGTTTTTTTCTTTAGGGAGAAGCAAAACAATATTAAAAATAGCAATTATATACAGGAAAATATGACATTCTTCAACACTTCCCACTGTGATTTTTTTTTTCTTCTAGTCGTAGAAGAATGTGTCTCCTTTTCAACCCATCAAGCATGGCTAGTTCTTCACTAGAGCTATGGCTATCTATAGCAGTTGAGGCTTTCTTCCTGAATCAGTGCAACCTTTAAATGTTCATTGAAGTTTCTATTAAACACTAAGGACTTACTTTTCGTGACTCAGTGAATTGTGTGCAGCTATAACAGCTAACAGTGGTGGGTTTTTGTTCTTAAAAATGAAAGAAAATAATAATAAAAATGGAATATTTTAAGAAGTTGTAGCATACCATTTTATGGTAACCTCACTAAATATCAGTTCTTTTTTAGGTCAATGTTCTGTACTATCTGAATTGAGCATTATTACGTTTGATGGAAATAACATAGCCCTCTATAATGCGGCTTCCTACATTTTAGTCAAGCTCCCAGGAGAAATTATTGTTGCTCATGTTGAAAAATGTCCCACTAATCAGGTGAGAGCTTTGCATGATACCACTTCCACAGTAACCTTAATGGTGATAAGTTATTTTGGGTGTATATGTTGGCAGGTTTGTGAAGACATATAAGTTTTGTACATTTTGTTCACTTCTGCTAGTCCAGTTAATTTTGGATTGTAAAAAGCAGACAGCCCCTGCTACCATCATCCCCACCCCTGTCCCCGCTTTGCTAGCCTATCATCTCTTGTTGCCATGTTCTAGGAAAATGCACACTTAAACACTCCCCTTTTCTGGATGCAGGATCCTCAGTGTTTTAGTATTCCTTGTACTCTGTCTTCTCAGGGTATGTCCGTTTTACAAATCATCAATACAATATCAATTGATGTAGACTGACTTGAGCTAGATTTTAAACTGCTGCTATAGGTGGTGATAACATTATTATTGTTATTATCCAAGAAGCTAGGTCAGAGGTTCTCAAACTGGTCCGCGGACCACCACTGGTCCGCGAGTTCCATTCAGGTGGTCCACAGAAAAGTTGCGGAACAATCGAGAATATCTGTACTTGTAAGGTAAGACTACTGATATTAAAATATGAATTGTGTGCTTTGATTTGTAGAACAAAAAAAAAAGTTTATTAAGTGGTCCACTGAGATCCTTAGCAATTTTCAAGTGGTCTGCAAAAAAAAAAAGTTTGAGAACCACTGAGCTAGATAGTTTAATCTTGCGTGTGGATTGAGATCTTTACAAAATGCTTTAGGAAAGCTGCATTGGTGTAAGCTTCTCTCCTGCATGTCTTGGATGCTCCTTATATAGATCATTTTATTGTCTGTCTTGGTTTGTTCCTCTTAAACAGGGGTGTCAAGCTTAGTCCAGTATCTGGACTGTGGAACCATGTAATCCTGCTTGTGGATTGCTGGACTGACCCCGTCCACTGCATGCAGCATGTGAGCTGACCCTGGCATTGTACACACCATAGGGGGTTGTTCCAGGACACACAATGCATGTGGCACCCTGCTGGATGGACCCTGTGCATGAGCTTCATGAGGCACCCTAGACCAGCCCCATGCGCTGCTTCTGCAGTGCCAGGTCCAGCCTGTGTGCTACAGGCAGCATGTCCTTTGCCAGCCCTAGGTGCCAGGTGTATAGCAAGCCCCAGGGCTGAGCTGGACCTTGTGGCATGGGGCCTGCACAGGAGGCCAGCCCTGGTCTGTCCTGTAGAGCTAAATTATTTTGACCCCTCTATTCTGAACCCTGTTGGTCTAACTCCATAGCAATAAATCATTAAAACATTTGGAAATGCTTTCTATTTACTCAAGAGGAAAAGTGGCAGTGACACATAGTGAAAATGCTCTTTTGCAACGTAAGATTATTTCCTGGGGAGGTCAGAAATAAATTTACTTTTGAACAAGTTACTATCATGTTTGTATTGCATGTCCTCTACCATTGTCAATTTTACTCTGGAGTAGCCTTTTGCTCGGCACAACACAGCACCCCACCTTTATATGGCCAGGCATGAAATAGTTCCTACTGTGGATAGCTGCTTGAATATATGCTGTTTTTTGTCATAATAAAACAGGATGAATGTTATCAGTTATCCCTACATTTCTAATCTACTTTTACATATTTTTCAGAGTGCAAATTCAATAAGAAAACTAGTAAGTATTTTGCTAAGTAGCAAATACACTGCTCTTTATTTACTATTTGTTACATGCTAAAATAAGTAACATCTAATAATGTTCTCAGGAAAAGCAAGGTAACTCACTTTGGCATTTTTCTTATAAGGTTCCACCTGGAGGCACTTCAGGGCTTTGTTTTAAGAAATTAAATGTAACAACACTTACATATAAAGTACTTATCGACCGGTTAGCAAGAAAGGTGAGTGCATAACTGTTAACATAGAGCACATAAACATATAAGCAGTAATTGGAGAGTGCTTTGTTCTAGAATGCATCAAATCAGTCTCATAGTTTATGGAGTGTAAGATCAGGATTACCTCTGTGGTACAGTTTCCATCTGACCCATGTTATGCTACAACATCTGTACCACCTACCTTTCTAGTATCCCTGTTTTCATGAATGATATAGAAAAATTGTACACACATAATGTAAATTTACTATCTTTTTCCTCCTCTTTGACTTTTGTGCTTTCATAGCACTGGGACCAACTGTCATTCCTAAGTATTACAGGAAGCTGGTGGCTCTGATTCCATAGCTGACATTCTTTCTTGAAACCAGTTCTCCAATATGGCATTATGGATGTTGGAATGAATATTTTTCTGATGAGATGTAAAGCTGAGACCCAAGGCAGAATCTTTTTTGTAATGCAGTCTAGATCAGGCAAAAATGGTTCTGTTTGGTTCTGTCCTGTTCTTTCTATTGCTTTACAAATCCAATACCTGTCTAACCTCTCAGTTTTGAGTGTTTTTATATATATAAAAAAATATTGTCTGAAGTTATGCATTCCATTTTCCTACTTAAAAGTCAGAACTGAAAGCAAACCAGATTCAGAAATATTCTCAGACCTGTTCATTCCTGTTCCCTTGTCCTGTGTTTTAATTCATCAAATGAAAGTCCCCCTGCTGGTTTGTAATAGGAGGGAAGTGAAAAATTAAGATCCCACTTCCATAATTAGGAAAGTTTCTTACTTTACAGTTTTCTTACATTTCATACTTCCATGGCAATGGTAGGAGATATAGACTGACCAGAAACTCCATGATTTGTACACATTGACCATTTCTGGTAACTGAAACAGGAACAAAGAATAATGAAAAGGAAGTTTTGTTTGGTGTTCCATTAAGTATGATTTTTTGGAATTCTGTGGCTCATTCTTAAAAAGTGTTTTGTCCATTTTAGGTAGTGGTGGACTCTGTAATTCAGCCTTTACCTTTCTCCAAACATGGATTCTGCATTCAGGACACTGGTGCAATGTACGTCATTAATACCCCGGCTGGCATTAGCATTAAGTGGGCTCACATTACAGGCATTATAGATATACAGTATGGATTACATTCTAACACTTCTACCAAGACAGAAGGACTTTGTGGTGAGATTATGTTGCCTATCAATCTTTATTTTTGTATCATATTTTGTTTTCACTGAGGGTTTATATTTAATCTTTTCTCATTTAAAAGGTCTACCATATCCCATTTCTTTAATACCTCTGCCATCCAAGACTTACTAACCGTGACTTGTCACTGAAGAGTTTGGCAGTATAGAATTCCTTAGAGTTTAATGACAGTTCTACTTAAGCTGCACTCAAGGGTTCTGTTAATGTCAATTCTGTTTTAAAACATTGTTTGCTATTAACTCTTGGAAGAATAAAACTGTCTTTGAGATAAACAGTTATTACCATATACATGTAAATCTGTTTGAAATGTACTATTCTAAGTCTTTGGCTGCAAGGAAAAACATTAATGGAGTCCACTGAACAAATAAGCTGAAATCTGTACTTGGAAGTAACTGCAAAGGAAGGGGTTGAGATGGAGACAATGCATCCAATGGACACTGCACAGGAACGTTGATTCCTGAAAGGCTTTGTCCCAGATGATGAAGAGAGTTTGTAGTGCATGATTACTAGTGCTGTGGGTTTGGAGTGCACCCAGGGAAGGGTTTGAGTCTTAGGGCCTTATTAGACATTAATTTTAGGTGGCTGGATTGCCTGCACATTAACACCTGAAACCAGTTTTAAATACACATCAGGCAGCTTAAAGTTACACCACTCCAGGGCAGGTTTCTCTCTGATCCATATTATCCAGCTTATGTTCCATTAATGTGTGGCCACAGATGAGCCACTCAAATTGCAGTCCTCTAGCATCCCAGGATGCAGGGTACCACCCTCCTCTTCTGTGTGGATAAACTTTTGACTCCCTGAACTCTACTGCCCAGGTTGCAGTCCTGGAAGCAAGACAAATCCATCTCTTGCCCCCAGGGGTGTGGCTTTCCCAATCCCAGTGGTGCCACCTTGTGTAAACCCCTCAGTGGCTGCCTGACTTCATTTCACCACCCTCTTCCCACCCGCATTATCTTTCCACCTCCCATTTCATTACTCACTCCCATCCCATTAAGTCTTGGACTACTAGCTTCATGTTCTCACTCCCCCCACCAACTCATTTCTCACACATGCCCAACTAGAGCAGGGATAGAAGCCTTTGCTGGCTCTCTATCCCTGTAGGTGCAAGTCACAGCTGTAGCTCCTTATCAGGCTCCTGCTTGCCAAATCACAGCTGGGTGGGTGGGGGACAGTCAAAGAAGGTTTTTACCCTCAAGTCAGGGTGGGCAAAATATGGCATGTGGACTGGATCTGGCTGCCAGGGGATTCTATCCAGATGACAGCAGGTCCGTTAGCCCTACCCAGCCCAGGTGCAGGGGGTGGCCTGAGCCATGATACGTGTGTCTTGTCCTGCTGCCCCCACATGCGCAGTGGGGTAGGGACCCCTGGATGGCCAGACTCAACTTCCCAGCAGCCTCTATGGTGGTGGCTCACTCTGTCCAGCTACCACTGCCAGTGTCTCTGCCACTGCTAGCCCAGTCCTGCTGCCTGGATACTCGAGCGCATCTGCCCCACACCCACCTAGGAGCAGTACATCATATATCTATGGGGAAGGGGTGTGCTGGCTTTGTGTCCTCCACCTTTCTTCCTAGTCCGTGAAAGGAAACTTTCCGTTAGATGCTACATGGGGAATTAGATCCACAAGTTAAGCAAGAAAGGGCCAGAGAACTAGCTATACCACATACTACAATCCCTCTGCTTCTCTAGTGTGAATTCCAAGTATTGATTAATTTCAGCATTGAATATAGGTGGTTTCCCCTCCATGATAAGACTCTTACCCTTATAGATGGGCACTAGCAGTGGGGACAGGCATACCACTATTTGTTTTACAGAAGTGTTGAAGGATCAGAGCTAGAAAAGGAGGTTAGGAAACTCTCACCATGAAGTATGTAGAAACTACTAGTGAAATCCTGGGAATGATGTAATTCTTTCCTTTTTCATGTTGGTATGACAAGGTGTTTAGCAGAATTTGCAGATTCACTGGAATCTGACAGGCAACACCATGAGCACCTCTTTTATGACCTCAAACTTGCAACCTTTGGGTTGTCAACTGTGTGCCTTAGCACCCAGCCACACCAGCTCCCAAGAATGCAATTAATGGTAAAATTCCCATTGGTTTAGTAGGGCAAAGATATCACCCTGCTTCTCAACCTGAGGAATTTCAGGTTTGCGGGACTAATCTGTATAAAAGAATACTTGGACTTTGCCTAAAATTAAAATCTGTACATATTATTTCACATCTTAGATTAGATTTTGGTATTTGTTTCAACTTTTTGAAGCAAGGTTTGTAAAATCTGACAATGAAAAATAATCCAGGTATGATAATTATACTAAAATTACATATTTGGTCCACATCCAAACATGTAAAAATATTTCAAAACAAAACTAGATATACCTAGACTTTGAGTAGTGGATAAACACCAATTCAAAAACTACTCGGGGGGGGAAAAATACTGACGGAGGAAATTAGAAGCCAAGAGTACAAAAGGATACAAAAATAAATTAGATATACAGAAAATAATGTAATAAATCAGGCTGCCTATTTCTGTATAAAGCATTGCTCTTTTGATAAATCAAACCTCTCCCTGAATATTCCAGTTCTAACTTATTATTGACATGGTACAATGTAGAAGTATGGGAGTATTTATCCTCAGTTAAAAAAACTGCATGACTTGTGTACTTGCACAGTAGCAAATTCATGAGAGGGAGGCACATAGCAGCTTTTGAAAAGACGTTAGATACATACAGCTGCACTAAGAAATTAAATAAGAAAAACATTTTTGGAAAGAGGGTGTCTTACTGTTTTTTAACTTTAAGTATTTAGAAGTGTTAGTATAAATCCAAATGATGTGTCAGATTTGTGAACCACTCCTACCCATGGTTTGCAGTTACTTGTATAAGGACTTCCATTTAAAATAATACTAAAATACCTTTTAGAACTTGCTCTGT
>NW_017728931.1:72221070-72235755 GCF_001723895.1 Crocodylus porosus | reverse complement strand
ACCCTAGAAACTATGAAACTATGAAAATTATAATTTATAGTTTCATTTTCTTTTACTCCCTCTGACATATTGCTTGCCAAAATAACTCTTCAGATGGTTTCCATCTATGGCTAGCTACAGATATTCAGTCTGTTATAGGGTTTTCTATAAGCAGTATAGTTTATACCAGTAGTGAAAAGAACACAAATTCACCCTGGAAGGTGGGGAGCATCAAATCTGCCATTTTTTAAAACCAGTCTGTGTATTTAACTCCTATTCTGTTATGGGTATAGACCAATTTACGATCACTTATAGGTTAAGTACAAAGTCAAAAAGCCTGAGACTGAATTGATTCAAATGAACAGACATTTTGATTCCAGAAATGCAGCCATGTGCCTGCAGTGGCCCAGGCCAGAAGCCAGGGGGTGCTAGAGCACACCTCCATGCTCACCTGAAGCAGACAGGTTGGGCCAAGGCTAGCCTGCTCATCCTGTGACCGTGGGTTTGCAGGGGCTGTGCAAAGCATCATGCGATGCTGGGGGACTGTGAGTTAACTTGAATCTGGAGGGGATCTGGGACAGAAATTCAATAAAAGGATTTAACTTAAATCAGTTAAGTCTGTTACTACATCCATCCAGGTTTATCTTAAAGTGGTTTCAGCCATTTTGAAAGCAGTTTATGTGCACTAAACTTCTGTTCTGTTACAGATTTGAGCCACTTTCTGATCACTTACACCAGTTTTATGTATAAGTTATGTCTCTAGACATACTGGTAAAAGTGTAATAACTGTACCTGGCCTGAAGGAACACCTCGAGTGCAGACCACCATGTTACTTTTTGGCTTCTGAAAATACTGTACCATCTTGTAAATGAAACCCTTATTAGAGTGACATAACACAGCATCAGCCTAACAGTGAAATATAAACCAAATCTTTATTAAATGTTTATGAGGTAGCTGGTTAGGAGTGAAGGCCCAGACCTTATGTTTATATGCTACTGGATTCTGGTTGGTCAGAGATCTCTGTAGCTTGGGGAAACATCACAGAAGTTAGCTTGGTCACTTTTGTATTTGTAGCATGATAGCTTACTGCTGGAAAGGTTATTTTCAGGAACAGAACTGTAAGGATTGTGTCATTTAGCACATCAGCTGCCACTAGAGGTAGCTGATGTAGCACAGGAAGAGTAGGAATGACTAGAGAGGCAGAGAGATTAGAAAATGAATTTCAAAGACATTATGGATGTACAATTCTTTCTATTTCAAACCAGGATTAAGCAGGATTGGTACTTTCTCCATTGTCCAGATCTCCATTCCTAATTTTATTATTATTTGCTTAATTTTCCTTTTCTATGGTTTACTCTGTTTTCTTCCTTTCTGTTAAACTACTTTGCAGTAGACTGACCCCCTGTGAGCAGACTCTCAGATATCTTTCGTTTAAGCTTGAGACCTTTCTCTTATCAAAAGAATAGGTGGGGTTATAAAAACAAACAAACAGAAAAGAAACTTTTTGAAGTATCAGCTGAAGAAATCTGGTGGGAGAGTTATGCAAGGCATTGTGTCACTAAAAAGAAGGAAGTTGGACATTGGTCTTTGCTCATCCACTTTAATATCTTCAGCTTCTAGTGAATCAGATTATTCAAAATTAGTCAAAAATACGTCACGGTTGTTGGTTTCTGAACCCTACTTTTTTACGCATCTGGCAGGTTCACTGATACTGCTTCAAGGGAAGTGCTACATGCCCTGTTTTTGGGGCTACCTTAATGTTTGACATGCCAAAAACACTTGGTTGAGCCAAGATGTTTATTCTTATTTTGTGTACATGAAGTTGACATCTGGAGAGGATTAAAAATGGTGCATGTGTGCTTTACATAAAAATGAAGTGGAAAAAATTCAAAAGGTGAACAAGAGTGGGAAATGAAAACCGCTGCTGTAAAGAGCACTATGACAAAAGAGAGTACATCCAGATTTGCAGAAGTCACAGTAAGAGAGGGGGAGTTGAATAAAAATGGCAGACAGAACACTACTGAATTCTTCATTCTTCCTGGTTGTACAAGCTTAAGCAATAATAAACCAGAATTAATATTGGTTAGAATTACATAAACCAGAACTCATATTACATTTGAATTTTGATGTAGTACATTTGGAGTCAAGAAAAAAAATCCCATTTAAACATGAGTCTAGTACTACATAATCTATTCATAGTATAATTTATAGAGGGAATGGAAGCAGAGTTTAACTGCAATTGGAGATTTAAACTGGAAGCATCATATTGCAAAGCACCTTGTCAACAGTACGGCAGTGTCATCAGGGCTGTTTTCTATGCCTACTAATGAGCATGTAAAATTGTGGTAGATGTAATATCATGCAACTAATAGTCATAAGCAGAAAAAAGGTATCACTACCTGCCAGTCAGAAATCACAGATTTTTTTTCCCCTCTTGTATTAGTAATATATCTTTGAATTTATTGTCAACTAATAGAAAAAAAAGTTGTTCTACTAGTGAAATGCCAATTAAAATGTATTTCTAGGTTTCACCACAGGACTTCTGTGGAAAGATGTGGATTAACAATACTTACTTTTGGAACTATGAATGTGATGCACTTTCTGCTTATGTGGCTTTGTGCAACAAACATAATATCTGTATTAAGTGGAGGACACCAGATTACTGTTGTGAGTTAAAATATTTTACCTTCAAAAGATATTTTATACCATTACAGTATTTCTACGTATTATTGTTGTGTATTGTGCTCTTTCAGTCACAGCCAGTTGATGTGCAAAGTAAGTCAGTCAAAGTAGATGGGCTAAAATCATGGCAGCTATGGCTTCACTTAAGGATTTTGTCCCACAATTTTTTCAAATGTATAATTTTGTAGTTTATTTCTAAATGTAAATTGTTGCTCTTACTAAATTTACACCTTAAAAAAAAGAGAATTATTTGTTATATTCTTTTTTCTGTGTTTGTGGATGGTAGCCTTGAATTGTCCCAATGGCAAGGAATACCAGCCTTGTGTGCAACCCTGTGAAGCCAAAACATGCTTGAATAAATGGTTCCATGAAGAATCTCCTTGCTCCTATTTAAGAGAAGATTGTGTCTGTAAAAATGGGACCATTCTTCATAGAACAGACTCGGATCTCTGTATACCAGAAGAAAAATGTAGTAAGTAAGAAAGAGCAAAGGGATCTGCTCTGTGGATTAATGCAAGTGGTATATCCTCTATGTGGCCAGTTTCCAGAGCCTGGGCTCTGTCATAGCCCCCAGCTATAAAGGTTGCCTTAGTGTAAACTTTGGAATTCATGGTTTCAGCTCTGGTAGGTTTTGGCTCATGAAAGCAGTGATTTACTGGTAAGTGATTTTTTTTTTTTTTTTAATTCTAAAACTTCTCTTGTTCAGGAGTAAATTTGAATGAATAGAACCAATGGTTTCTCTCCTCTCTTTTTTTCCTTTTCTCTTTGATCCTTTGTCCAAAAAAACTATAGTTTAGGAATGTTTTGGGGCAATCAACTGATCCTAGATTTTGTGATGATGGCCTGAATTGCCTTTTTTAAAATTTGATAAGGTGATTATAAAGATTTCTTACATACCTAGACATTCCCACAGGAAATCATAACTTCAGAATTTCTTGACTAAAATGTCTGTATCAAGCCACCGTCCTTTATTGTTTACTCAAAGCTTTAAATCGGTGCAGAAAATGAATGTCTTCTTGCTTAGTGGTGTTACCTATCAGGAGATATCATACATTGGTTCTGGCAAAGGTATATAGGTATGGAGAGTTAAGTCCATAGGATCCCTCATTGTTTGGGTCCTGGCTATTGGAGTGATTTCCAAGATAGATTCAAAACCCAAGATGGAAGTGATTTTGGACCACTCACTCAGGGGTTTACACGCTCCACAGAAGGATGTGGCAGAGTGAATTGGTCAGTGAATAACTAGGTATGGCAGAAAATGCTTCCTCAAGTATCCTGATACAACAGGCTAGCAGGGTGATTTCTAATGTAACAATGCTGCAAAAGTAGTGACTGAATTTTTTATTTGCACACAGAGAGACAGAAGGTCTGTGCAAAAACTTTAATTTTGGTGTTAAGTTCAGGAAGTAATAATCATTTGAAGGAGAGCAGCTGCACTTTGCAGGAGTTAGTGGGATGGGTCTGCTAATGCACTAAAAAGGGTATCAGATTCCAATATAGTTTAGAAAACAATAGAGTTTTCTGACAGTTAAATATATAATCTACATTAGTATACTTTATTGGCCTTTTATGCAGTGAAAGTAGCTAGTTGGCACATTATTCAGGATTCTATTACCTGTCATTTTGTTTTTCTTTCTTAGCATGTACAGATAATGAGGGACAGCCCCGTTCTGCTGGAGAGTTTTGGAAGGGATCCATTAAAACATGTTGCATGTACAGCTGCTTGGAGAATGGAAGTGTTATTGCTGTAGAACCTGAATGCAGTGAAGACTCACCACCACCTGTTTGTGAGCGAGTGGGTGAAGTTATCATTAATGTCATTGAAGAGGGGGCTTGCTGTCCAAAGCAAGTTTGTGGTATGTTTACACCTCAACACTTTTGAGAATAGTACGTGGGAGATATTAAACATTCACTGCATGTAGTGGCATACAGGCAGGATTTAAAGTTAAATTTTTCAAATTGCCTACTAGACTTGAAGCTGGTTGATTTGGGAATTTTTTGACAAAATGGTTTTATATTTGAAAATGCTAATTGGTTGACATTTGAAAGTCTTTCAGGTTCAGTATCAAATTTTGAGAGGGACAGACAGATGCTTCAGAACTGCGTATAGTCTGGTGGGTGGTGCACTCATCAAAACTGTTTTGGACCCAGAGTTGCTTAGGACACTGAATTGTAGTGATTTTTCATAACATTAGGATCCTGAGACTTAAAGTGCTCTTGAAAGTGTGGATCTTTTTTTTCTAAACCATGTAGGAAATTCTAGGGGGAGAGGTGCTTAAAAACGAAATGTCTTTGTCTAATCCTAATTAATGCCAGATGCTAATATTTTGTCTGTTTGTATCTCTTAACAGAAGAAACATGGTGCTAGCTCTTGTCATGTTAGTCTATTTCTTAATAAAGTGGCTAAGTGGAAATAAAACACAAATGGTCCATGTGAAATAGTTGGCTACACGTAATCACTTGCCAGTTGTCACAAAAGGAATGTTTCAGTCAGATTAACCAACATTAAAAATATTGTGTCTTTGTGAATGAATGAATGCTGTTATTTTTTTCAGAATGCAACATGACTTTATGTGAGGCTCTTATTCCAATCTGCAGAAGTGGTGAAAAATTAGTAATAGGCTATAACCCCCTTTCTTGCTGTCCACAATACCAATGTGGTAAGTTGCACATGGAAGTAAGATTAAAAGGATATTTTCCAATCCTGTATTTATCTGTGCTAGATGTTATTGACGGATGTTCTGCCTGTGTTAATAGATCAGAACACTGTCAGTAGCATGAGACTAGTATTTCTATTTTGTTCCTCAGGGTTTTTGTGGATATTTGTATTTGAGCTGTCTCTCAGTTTTGATTTATAACATGTTTGGGTGGATTAATAGGAAGTGAAAAAGGGAAGATAAACAGAATAGCTTTTTTATTTGGGCATTATATCTATGACTTCTCTTTTATGTAGAATGTGATCTTTCAGCATGTCCTAATGCTTCCCGTCCAGACTGCAGAGAGGACCAATTTGTTGTTGAAGCAAAACAGGAAGACCCTTGTTGTTTCCTATATCTCTGTGGTAAGATGCCCTACTGTATTATCGTTCTTGTAGGTAGGTGGGAAATTATATGGAATTTAGAGGTAAGGAGGGTGGTGGTTTCTAGTGACATACTTGATAACTTTGGCTGAGAATTGTCACAGGATCTGATACAACAGAGTCTTACAGGAGGGGCTAAACAGTTTTAATTTACTACCTTCAGGGATTCTTCTGCAGGTTTGAGTGGTTTTTTTCCCCCCTCACTGCTAAACTGCAAAATGACTGAGATAAAAATACAGGGATTGAGCTCATCTTAAAATGTGGATGCATTTTATTCATTGAGTTCTGTGAGCTTTGCTTTCAGTCTGCAACTTTCTAAGTAATAATCCACAAGTTTCTTAGTATAAATCTCAATGAGTCAATACAATTTATGTATATGCTGCTTCATTACATTCATTTACCTATTTTGTTTGAACGTAATAGTAAAAAAAGGCCCCGAAATATTCAAATGACATGTCCAGCATAAGAATGTGAATAGTATGAAACTAGTATGTAGCAACTTTCTGATGATACACCTGAAACCTTATATAAGGCTTGTTCTTTTTAATTTTAGTTTGTGAATCTTGTGTTGAGCCAATTCCATTATGTAATGAGGGAGAAATTCTCACAGTAGATCTAAGCACCACTCATTATTGTTGTCCTCACTATCACTGTGGTAAGTAGGACTGTCTTTAATTGAAAGATTTCTCTTTATGTAGTAAACATTATTTGCATGTATTATCTTTTTCAGGCGACTCCAACACTTGTCACCAAAACTTGAGATTCTCTATACATTAAAAGTAGAGCGTGATATCATACACCATTTATACAGTATCTTAAGATACTGCTCTCTTATGGTTTCCCATTTGTTTTTGTTTAAACTTTGTTTTCGTTATATTGTTAGCTTCTTGAGGGAGGGACTTAAGCAACAATTTTCAAAAATTACTTGTGTTGAGTTGATGTGATGAACTACAGGTTTCCCTCACTTTATAGATTCATAAATGCTAGGGTTGGAAGACTACCTCAAAGGATCATCGAATGCAACCCCCTGCCAGTGGCAGAAAAAAATGCTGGGGTCATGTGACCCCAGCCAGGTGCTTGTCCAGTCTCCTCTTGAAGACCCCCCCCAAGGTAGGGGAGAGCAACATCTCCCTTGGAAGCCCGTTTCAGATTCTGGCAACCCTAACTGTGAAGAAGTTCTTTCTGATGTCCTACTCTCCATCAGCTTGTGGCCACTGCTTCAAGGGGTGCTCTGGTAAACAGAGCATCTCCTATTCCCTGCTGCCCAACCTCCCCCTGGTGAATTTGTATACAGCCTTGGCCTTCTTTTACAGAGGCTGAAAAGGTCCAGTTCCCTCAGCCTTTCCTCATAAGCCATTTCTTGCAGGTTTCTAATCATATGAGTAGCCCTCCTCTGGACCTCGTCAAGGTTGTCCACATCCTTCTTGAATTGCAGCACCCAAAATTGGACACAGTACTCTAGCTGCAGCCTGACCAGTGTCGCACAGAGTGGGAGCATCACCTCCCTGGACCTGTTCGTGATGCACCTACTAATGCATGACAAAGTATGGTTAGCTCTGCTAATTGCTTCATCAAATTGACAACTCGTATTCATCTTGGAGTTGACAACGACTCCAAGATCTCTTTCTGCCCCTATACTGCTGAGAGGGTCATCCCCTAGTCTATAGATGTGCTGCTGATTCCCTCTCCCTAGATGCAGCTTGTACTTGTCCTTGTTGAACTGCATCCTATTGTTCTCTGTACTCTTCTCTAACCTGTCCAGGTCTACCTGAATTTGTTTTCTTCCCATCAGTGTGTTTGCTTTGCCCCATAGTTTGGTGTCATCTGCGAATGTGAACAGAGTGCTTTCCACACCCTTATCCAGGTCACTGATGAAGATATTGAACAGCACTGGCCCATGGACCAAGCTTTGGGGGACCCCTCTGCCCACATCTTTTAAGGTCAATACCAACCCATCCACCACCACCACTTTCTGGGTACAACCCTTAAGCCAATTTGCCACCCTCATGACTGTGTAATCATCTATGGAACAGCCATTCAATTTGCTTATAAGAATAGGATGAGAAAATGTGTCGAAGGCCTTCTTAAAGTCCAAGTAGATGACATCTACCTCGACACCTAAGCTTTTAGTGACCTGGTCATAGAAAGAAACAAGGTTAGCCAGGTAGGATCTACCTGCAATGAACCCGTGCTGGTTGCTCTTCAGCATTATATTACCCTCTGGACCCCTACAAATGTGATCCTTGTTAATTTTTTCTAGGGTTTTCCCAAGGATGGAAGTGTGAAACTAACAGGTCTGTCATTACCTGGATCTTCCTTCCTCCTCTTCTTGAAAATAGGAACCACATTGGCCCTTTTCCAGTCCTCAGGGGCCTCACCTGAGCACCATGACTGCTTGAACAGTTGTGCCAGTGGCTCTGCTATGACACTGGCTAATTTCTTCAGCACCGTTGGGTGGAGCTCATCCAGTCCCGCTGATTTAAACACTTTGTGTGTTCTGTATGTGAAAATTCACTCTTACGCAATGACCCTCTTTATACCAAGAATTCATTATAAGCAAGGTAAATTCACTCTTATGTGATCAGTGCAGTGGAAGCCCGCAGTCAGCTGCTTTTTGTGGTGCACTGTGGGAGTGATGTGCACCAAAATATAGTCTCCTGTATGGATCTGGGCTCCTCACTTGCTGTCTGTGACATATGTTTCTGTAGTTGCCGTCCCTATTCTGACTTCTAAGTGTCCCACTAGCTCATTTCCTATCCCTCTCCTACCCTGCTTGAACCTCCTACACCAACTAAACATTCACCACCACTCTGTGCTTGTGTGTACTCTCTGCTGTTGGCGAGTACCAAAACTGTCTTGTAAAAGTGGTAGAGATGGGTCTGGCGGTCAGTACAGTCAAGGTTTTGGAATGTATCCCTATTTGTTGTGCTTTAAAGTGGGTTTCCTTTATGCAAATTTGAGTTATGCACTGTTTTCCAGGAATGTATGTACTGCATAAAGTGAGGGAAACCTGTATAGTATATATTCCTGTTTAATATCTAATGTCATCTATTTACTACTTATTTACTTGTTATAGGAGTACTCCATCAATATATCTTTCTTCCTAAAGTGGACACAATTTTCATTTTGTTCATCTAAGTAACCCTAGCCCATTGTTGTATTCAGTGTAGTCAATCTGAGTGCCATATTTTCTTTCTTTAGTGGGACTGGAATGGTGTTATACCCATGATGCTCTAGAAAAATTCTGAGGCAAGGGTTTTTGTGGTATCTTTTATTGGACCAACTGCCTATTTGGGAGAGAAGTTGGATCATTTTAATGGTCTTAGTCTTCTACATAATTAGGTTATCCACTCAACTGCATTTCCTTTCTTTTGCAGCTACTTTTGATCACTTCTCTTTGCTGCTGCTCTACAGTCAACCTCCATTCCTTAAGTTACTGCTTTAATTTACATGGAGTTCAATTGTTTCTTTTTCACTGTTATTTAGCTTAGCATGTATTTGCTGCTTTTTCATACCTGAGGAAGGGCAGTTTGTATATAAAAATGTCTCCAAAATCTCACCCAACTATATGGTTAGTCCAGTAAAAGGTATAAAAAAAACCAAACCCCTTGCCTCATGCTTTCTTTTGTCCATTCTTCAGAAATTGTCCAGTAGAGGGATGCTCTTACCATGCTCTGGCCCCCTGTAGCAGCCAGGGGGAGCTCCAGGGTGCTAGCCCAGGGCTGGTGCCCATGCACATGGGGCCAGAAGAAGTCCTTGCCCCATGCACACTGGGTGTGGTCCTGATGTGCAGGGAACCTGGAGACAGCTGCCCCTGCAGAGCTTTCCTGGCCCTTTGCACATGGGAACAAGCCCTTGGCCCAGCAGGGTTTCTCTGCATAGCTGGGAGCTGTCCCACTTTTGGGGCTGTGCAGGGATTTTCATGAGCAACCTGGGTTGGCCAGGACCTGTCCCACTTCTGGGGCAGCTCTGGGCTGCATGAGAAAATTCCCAAGCAACCTGGAGCTAGCTGGGAACTAACCTGCTTCTGGCACAGCTCTCAGCTAGCTCGGGGAAATCCTTGCACAGCTCAGAGGTGGCTGAGAGCTGCCTCAGACGTGGGACAGTTTCTAGCCAACCCCAGGCTGCTCAGAGAAATCTCCACACAGCCTGGAGCTGGCTTGGAGCCTCCCCAGAAATGGGACGGCTCCAGGCCAGCTCCTGAATGTGCAGGAAGCAGAGCTCTTGAGTC
Organism: Crocodylus porosus; assembly: GCF_001723895.1. Classification (NCBI taxonomy): domain Eukaryota; kingdom Metazoa; phylum Chordata; order Crocodylia; family Crocodylidae; genus Crocodylus; species Crocodylus porosus. The sequence goes on along the minus strand of NW_017728931.1, from coordinate 72,225,784 downwards.
CCAGCATTGCTTGGCTCCCAGCTCCTGTGGGGAGCAAGCAGCTGAGTAGCTAGGATCGAGGGGGGGCAGCAGGGGGGGAGAGAGCTACCCCCATCTGATTGCTGCTCAGCTCCCGCAAATTTGCTCCTGGCCAGTCTACACTTGTGCTACTTCATAGCCTCTCCTGCACAGTTAGTTTATGATCTGTATTTACTGCACAATAAATGGTATGCATGTCTAGACAGTGATTCTTTTATTGCACAGTAGATTAGTCTACTGTGCAATAAAGTATTTCACATAGATACACCATCTGAATCCTAGACCAACCTTCCAGTATATCTACTACTCCCTGCAGCTGCTTGTCATCTGCAAACTTGCTGAGTGTGCACTTTATCCCATCTTTGGGATCTCGCATTGATGAAAGTGAGCTGATGCCTCAAGTGGTAATATCAAAATTATATGAGAAATTCGGCATAGTTAGAAAAACTATGCTAAGGAAATATGAGCTGAAAAAAAAATCTTGATCCATGTCATTTCTCTCTATCTAGTTTGTGATGAGAACCTTTGTTCAATGCCTCTTCTGAATTGCACAGATGACATGAAACTTGTGAAAGAACATATACCTGGGCAGTGTTGTCCCGAGTGGCACTGTGGTAATTATTTTCTGTTCTTCTACTGGTTCATTTTATTATTACAAATCAAGACCTTTAGACTAATAGAAGTTGTTGCTCTTTTCTCAGAATGTAGCTGCGAAAACATTACCAAACCAACTTGTAAATTGGTAAGAGATTTTTCTTTTGATACTATTTAGTAAAAATGTTCAGCATTTTATTCCTTTCTTTCTCTTTATCTACTGTTGTTTTTCCATCTCTTTCTGAGGTTCTTTATCATAGGCTATGGGATTGGACCATTGGTAACCCCAATGTATACATTAGCCAGCAAACAGACTGCAAAATGGGGAAGACTGTTATCTTTCTCCAGACAAAAACCATAATCTTCTGGGATTTCTATATAGTTTCTCTATACTACAACCAATAATCCACTGACAAAATTTGGTTTTGTGCTTTTAAGAAGATGAGGAAAGAAAATATATACCATATTTTCTCACATACAATGTGTCCTGGAATGAAATACACATGCACCTTGTTTTTGAAAGACAAATCTTTCTTTGTAGTAAGTAGCTGAGTAGCAGCAGCTAGGGAGCTGAGTCTGCTCATTGTTCTGCTCACTGTAGATCATGCAAAGACTTTGTACTCCTTATGCTTCTACCAGGTGAAAGCAAAAGCAAACTGCTCTTATTATATTTCATCATATATAATGTGCATTCCAAATTCCAGCAGCTGGTTTTTGGCAAAAAGGTGTATGAAATGCAGCCTCGTATGGAAAGTATGGTATGTATTTTTGTTCAGTATTGTCTAGAACTAATAAGCCTAAAATTTTACCTCTTAAAAGTTCCATTTCAGTAATGGGTTAAGATGTATTAATATATTAATGGAATAATATATAATATTGACTTGTTTTATAAAACATCACATACTTCCTGTTAGAGATACTTAATATCTTTGACCTTTGTAACTATGAAAAGTTACATTTACTGTCCTCTGATCACATTTTCTATTTGTAGAAATTAGCCACTATGACATGGAATATTACTAGTAATAAATGTTTTATCTCCTATTGTCTATGATGAAAGGTGTGTTTTCCTCACCAAATGCCCACACTTTCCTTCTCCCATATGAGGAGTGTTTAATATTGATATAATGCAAGGAATATAGTATATATAGATCAAATTCTGAATCAACTGCAAGGAGTATAAGTTACTACAAGAATTTTGACCAATTTATGGAAGTCACAGAAGAAATTTTAGAGCTGAGAGTGGTATTTTCTAGCTATATGTAACTGACAAGTGGGTGTCCCAGAGCCTGTCTGATTGTTGGCCTGCCCACTTGTTTCAGGGCAAACTGCCCATCTACCTCTTTTGCCATGTTTTGGATGAAACAGTTGAAAGTTGATAACAAGGCGGGAGGCTGCCCATTTACTTGCCCTGATGCTAAGGGTCTATACACGGCTCTGAACCTTCTCTTACACTATGTCTTGTGCCTCATAGATGGCATTCATGGCCTAACACCTGGCCTAAGCTTATTTGGCCTAACACCCAGCTTATAGCATACCCCACACTGGGACCCATACTCCTGTGGCCGCACGCTGGGACCCTTACGCCAGTGCCTCTCATTGTCACTCCCGTGCCCTCGCACTGAAGCTCGCAATCCCTGTGCCCTGAAATCAGGAGTCTTGATCCCTGTGCTGTCACACTGGGCTCACAATCACACCCAGTTGAGGCTCCCAGCCCCTCCCTTTTCCTTGGGCTCCCTGCCCGGCTTGGGACCCTCTTGGTCCCCACACGCCCCCACACTGGGGCTTCAATCCCCTTGCCCAACACTGGGTCTCAACCCACCCCCCTGGAGCCTCACACGCAGCTCCTCAGGCCTCACTGTGGACCTGGGCTGTCTCGGGCTCCTTCACCGGACCAGGACCCTGCCTCAGGCTCCACACAGTGGATCTGGGCCCTTTGCTTTGTCTTCAGGGTGTGCTTCCCTGGCCTTTCCCCTCCGTGGAGTACTCATGAGGCAGCAGGGCTGGGGCTTTCTAGTGCCTCATAGTCACCCTTCACTGGGGAGGCACAGGTGTGGCATTTCCTGAAAACTGCTTTTCCACCGGTAGTCCCACCACCTGATCCAGCCCAAGCAGAGTATAGTTTTAGGTCATGCCCTGAGACCAGGAACCTCTTGCCATCCCCATAGTTCTTGCCCTGTACCTCCAACATGTTCTGAACAGCAGCTCCAGCTGGGTGATACTTTCTGTCTAGCTGCCTGCAGCAAACTGCTGGCTCCACTGCTCAGAGCCCTATTCTTACAATAAACACCTGGGTCCTGTTCCCAATCAAGCAATTGTGCCTGATTGGGAGTGCAGCCACCTGCAAGCTGCTTTGTTGCAGCCACCTGCAACCACTTTGAGTAACAGAGCATGAGTTATGCTTTGGTATAGTAAGTTTATTACTGAAATAACCAGGATTTGTTACTTAAAAATGTATCTAAAATAAAGGAAACCACTTCAAAACACTAGTAAAACTGCTGTTGGGCTACTCTAATGTTATGTTCAGACAAAAAGAAAATGAATTACTTTGCTATTGTGGAGGTACTATGTTCATCTGATATTTTTGTGCCTGCTGTTTGTTGTAATATATTATTTCTTTTTCCCTCCAACAGCAAAGGGTGGGAGTGGTGGGAATATTGTTTGTTATTTTAAGAGTAGAATGTCTTTTGTTAGTGTTGAAGGTTAGTTTAAGGTAAACTTGTTTGTTCTTTTTTTATACATACAGGGAGAACTTCCAAACATAGATAGTAATATTTTTACAACTTGCGGATGCATGCACTACACCTGTGGTAAATTTTTCTTATTAATTTTTGTTGGCAAAAATGACCTATGCTGGTCTTCTCAAATATAAACATATTAAAATGACTTTATCTGTCTGCTTTATAGTGGCTCTAAGTAATTAGTATTTATAAAAGTTTAATTGGCAAAATGGCTATACTTTATGCTTGAAGACTAAATTTATGTAAAGAAATTCTTATTAGGACAATACTAAAATTAGAGAACAGTAGCGAATGTGAAGATTAACTTCATTCCCATTCTAGGAATCTGATTATGGATTTATACATTTTATAGTTTCACATGTTTCTTTTAAGCAGTTTTGCTGGGAATTATCTTTTCCACTAAATAATAGGGACCTCTCCGTTTTCAGTTTGAAAATTTAAATCACTAACCAAAGAGTATAAAAAACTAAGTAAACCCCTTTGTGTATGCACTGATACTGAGATACCAGATTCAAACATGAAACTGGTGAATAGTAAAAATCCCACTTTCCCTGATTGGTTGGGGCCATATTTGCTTTGTATCTCAGGAAGAAACGTTGTACCTGGAGAGTTTGGATTGGTAAAACCCCGCCTATGAAATGTTCTTCCCCCATCTAATTGGGTTTGGAAAATGTTAGCTGGAGCAGAGAAAAAAATACAAGCCCCAAAATACTGAAGCTGAGGCCCTCTATCCTTCTCGAGTTCAGTGCATCTCATTGGTAAATCTTGCTAGAGAGTTGCCTTCTGTGCTTCCCTCCAAGTTAAACCTTTCTTTCCAACCTCCTATCTCCTGCTTCAGGAGTTGTCTTCTCTTTTCGCCTTGTAGTTATATATTGAATTATAGAAAAGTAGGGCTGTAAGGGACCTCCAGAGCTCTAGCCCTACTCCTTGCCAGAGGCAGGATCATCCCTATCCAAATCGGTATATACAAATCCATTGTCTAACCTATTAGTAAAACTACACGGTCAACCTTTACACAACCATAAAATGTAATAGCTTAATCTGCCACAGGTAAAACAGAGCAGCCAGTGTCCTGCAACTACAAAGGTTGTTTAAAATATGCTTGAGAGATCCCAGTAAGAAGGATTTCAAGAGCCACCCCCTCTTCCTCCTGCCCTCCCACCCCTTCACTTCAAGGGAAGGCAAAACTCCCCACATTCTGTACCAGTCTCACCATGGGATATAAACTCCTTGATACCAAATATGGTGATCAGTCTGACCCTGAGTGGATGGGCAAGACCTAGCCTGGAACCTCTGGGTTTTAGTCCTAGCAGGAGGATTGCAACACCCCAGTCAACATCCCCAGTCTTAGCTGCAAGCAC
>NW_017728931.1:72186592-72220970 GCF_001723895.1 Crocodylus porosus | reverse complement strand
CGGACTAGATGATCTGCTCAGGTCCCTTCCGACCCTAGAAACTATGAAACTGCCTTGGTATTCTGACAGTGAAGAAGTTTTTCCTGACATTCAATCTAAACATACTTTGCTGTAACTTCACGCTATTGCTCTGCATCTGACTCTCTGCAGCAAGACAGGAAAGTTGATTTTCCTTCTTTATAGCAACATTTCAGATATTTGAAGAGTGCTATCATGCCCCTTCTTAATTGCCTTTTGTGCAAGCTGAACATGCCTGTTTCCTTCAACCTCTCCTTGTATGGCTTGCTTTTCATGCCCTTAATCATTTTGTTACCCATTTCTAGACCCTCTCTAACTTCTCCATTTTTTTTAAATGTGGAGCCAATACTCTAGATGAGCCTAAGCAGTATGAGTAAAGAGGTACTATCACCTCCTGTGTTTTGCACCTAATGCCTCTATTGATGCATTCCAAAACTGCCTTTGTCTTTTTTACAGCTACATCACACTAGACTCATACTGAGTCTGTGATCTATAAAGACTCCTAAATCCTTCTCTATAGTGCTGCCACCCAGCCAGGTTTCACCTATTTTATATTTGTGTTTTCTATTATTTTTCCTGAGGTGTAGCACCTTGCATTTGCCAGCACTGAACTTCATCCCTTTGGCTCCAGGCCAGCTTTCCAGTCTGTCAAAATCCTTCCAAATTGCATTCCTGTCCTCCAGGTGTTCATAGTCTTTCCTAGTTTCATGTTGTCTGCAGATTTGCTCAAGAAGCTCTCCATTTCAGCATGTGCATTGATAATAAAAATGTTGAATAGCAGTGGGCCCTCTGTGGAACTCCACTTGAAATCTCCTTCCATTCTGATATGGATCCTTTAACAATTACCTTTTGCTTGTAGCTATTGAGCCAGTTGTGTATCTACCTTATGGTATCTCTGTAGCCCACATTTCTCCAATTTATTTATAAGAAGGTTGTATGGGACTTTATCAAAAGTCTTGCTGTGCTGAAGTGCAGATTACACTATATCCGCTGGATTCTTGTCATCCAGCTAACTAGTCATCCTGTTGAAGAAGATGATCAAGTTTGGTTGACAGGCTGTACTTTATAAATCCATGCTGGCTGCTTGTAACCAGTACTCCCTCCTCTGGGTGCTTGAAAAATGGCTTTTCTTAGGATATGCTCTAGTAATTTCCTGGATATTAAGATGAGGCTAACCAACCAATAATTCCTTGGATCCTCTTTTTGCCTGTTTTAAAGAAGGCACTATGCTGACCCCTTTCCAGTCCTTGGGTAGCTCACCTGTCTCCCATAATTCTGAAAATATTATTGCCAAAGGCTCCAAGATCTCCTATGCTAGTTTCTTGAGTTCCCTGGGATGAAATTTATCAGGCCCTGCTGATTTCAGTTTATTCAAATCCATCAAAATCTCTCTGACTGTTTATTTTGTTATCTCATCCATCAGCTTGTTCCCTTCTTTATCCAAATAATTCTTATTAGGTATCTAGTTGCAACTTAACATTTTAGTAAAAATTGAGGCAAAGTAGCTGTTGAGTAGCTCTGCCTCCTGCATCTGCTATTAAGAGTTTGCCCTGGCTATTTAACAGTAGGTCTGCTTCTTCCTTGGTCTTTCTTTTCTGGCCTACATACTTATAGAATCTTTTGTTATTATCCAGAACCTTTTTCACTGGGTGCATCTCATATTTCACCTTTGCCGCCTTGATTTTGTTCGTCTACGTTCTTGCTATTTCCCAGTGTGCTTCCTTGGTGACCTGCCCATCTTTCCACTGCCTGCATGCTTTCCTTTTGCATTTGAGACATCCTAGAAGGTTCTTGTGCATCCACATAGGCCTTTTGCCATTCTTCTTTTGCTTCATGTCTGAACTGTTTGTATTGTGCCCTTTAGAAGCTTCCAGCCCTCCTGAGCACCTTTATCCTTCCCCATGGCACCATGCCTACTATCTCCTTAAGCTAGCTGAAATCTGCCTTTCTGAAATCCAGTGTCATAGTTCTGCTGACCTTGTGCTTTCCCCATCTCACTATCATGAATTCTGTCATATTATGATCACTTCCTTTCAAATTTCTCATCATCTTCATGTCTTCCACCAATTCTTCCCTATTGGTCAGGACAAGATCCAAGGCAGATGAATCCCCTATTTGTATCCTCAACCTTTTGGAAACAGAAAGTTGTCCCCCACAAGTTAGGAATTGGCTTGGCATTTTGTTTCGCTGTATTATTCTTCCAGCAGATGTCTGGACAATTGAAATCTTCCATCAGTACCATCTCATAACTTTGGGATGATTTGGTCACCTTCTTGAAGAGTGCTTCATTTACATCTTCTTCCTGAGGTGGTGACCTATAAGAAATTCCCATCATTATATCAGTACTCTGTCTTTTACCTTTAATCTTAACTCAGATGCATTCTGATTTGCTAACTTCCTCCTCCTGAACCAGGGAACAAGGCGTATACATGCTTTTTACATACGAGGTGGCACCACCACCTTTTCTCCCAATCCTATCATTCTGAAACAAAGCATAGGCTTCAATGTTGACATCCAGCCATAAGATGCATCTCACCAGGTCTATGTTATACCAATCAGATCAGATAGTTTTTTTCATAGGCTGTGACTTCCAGTTTACTTTTTTCTCCAGACTTCTCACATTTGTATACATACGTCAAACCCTTTTGCATTCCAACCTGCATGTTTCCCTTTTGCATCACTTGTAGCTGACCTGCGGCTCTGGCCCTTTCCCAGAGTTGATCTGCTTCTTTTAGTCCTTTCACCAACCCCCATGGAACCTAGTTTAAAGCCCTCCTTACTAGGTTGGCCAGTTGATGCTAAAAGATGCTCTTTTCAATTCTAGTTAGATGGATCCCATTTCTTGATAGCAGTCCGCCTCCACAGAACACCTGTTCGTTATTAAATAGTCCAAAGGCTTCACATTAACACCATCTCAGCCACAGGTTTACTTCCATGATACAATGGTCCCTGCCTGGGTCTGTGCCTTCCACTGTGAGAACTCATGAAAGCGCAATTTATGCTCCAAGATCCTTAAACTTTTTCTACCTCCCTTGCTCCCTGGAGGATACCTAGGCCAGTGTTGCCGTTTTGGGGCTCTACTAGCTATGCCAGCTAAAGAAGGAAGTGCTGGGGAGAGCTGCTAGAGTGTGATGCTGGGGACCACTACTCTGGCCACTAAGGAGTGCTGCTCTAGCAACCACCATTCTGCCAGTTCTTTTCAGGTTGTTATGCAATCCCAGCTTCTGCTTGAAGTTTGCTCCATTTACACACAGATTGGCTTCACTGTTTGGCAGTATCGCTACCTAATAAATAAAAGGACAGTGAAGAAAGCTTTGTTTTCAAGGTGGTGTGTGTTGAGCCTATTGCTTTTTGGGGGGGATTAAAAGGGAATCTTTTCTTGTTAGGTCAAATTGGCAGTGGTCTGAATTTATTTGCTTCCCTCACACCATTGTGGAAGCTGGGATGAAGAATACAAGTCTCCTTGTCTGTCTTTCTTTGGGGAGGTTCAGGTTGTCACCACTAGTAGTATGTGTCCAATGCAGGGTTAATAGGTACATCTCCTGGATTTAAATAAGACTTGCTGGTGAACCTTGCAGTTGGAAGGAGAAGGGCAGTGGCACTGTGTAGAGCATCAGTGCACCCTGACTAACTGTACTTGCCACTTAGGCAGTGGGCGGGAGGGGAGGGTGGGCAGGTGAGAGTGCTGGTGCCCTGCCTGCAAGTGCCAGGCGATCACTGCAGCTGCTTGTAGGAGTGGTTGGTGCTTACTTTCAGAAGTGACTGTAGCGATCTTCTGGTGGGGACCCCCCACTGGTTGGTGGGACTGGCCTCGGCGGGGTGGAGGGCAGCAGTCACCCATGGAGAAGGGAACAATTGAAGTCCTAGAGACTGAAATGCTTCAATAGTTCTTCAACGGTACTTTTTATCCAAAATTGAGCTGAGTTCTAAGATAATAGTCTGGTAGCTGTTGGCTCCACCTTAAGCTATTGGTTCTATCCTCCATTTGCTGCTGGTTAAATGTTCGGTGCATGAGATGGCGGGTGTATACCAAGCCATATTCTACTTAAAATCTTTCCTAGTGTCCGTCTCATTCATGGTTGTGCTCTGAGGAATGCACCAAATACTTGGAAATAACTGAGTTTCTTCTGGTCATGAAGCCCTTCATATATCCATGTGTAGCATGATTCTTGTTTAGAAAGCAAGTTCTTCACTGTTTTTACTTCCTATGGAAGTTTATACAAATTAATGGAATTGGATTGGAAGTTATGTATGGGCTTAATTGAAGGTGTGCTATCTGCAGAAGAAACTTTTATAACTTTTATGAAGTGGGCAAACTGGCCCAAGTGAAGTTTTTTTGTAAGCAGTCTTGTTAATTTAATAGAAAACATGTTCCTGATGGCCCATTTCTTTCTTTTCTTTTCCTTCTAAATTAGAAAAAGAAGATGTATGTGTGTTTCAAGAAGTAACTTTGTTAAATCCTGGGCAATTTATGATTCAGTATTTGGATGGAGATCTTTGTTACACAGTACAGTGTTTACAAGAAAAAGATCATAACACAGGATATCATGCTATGGATTTTACAGTGGTGAACTGTTCTCAGCAATGTGAGGCTGTGAGTATTTTTAAAACTTATTAATGCTGTAATTTATGAACAGAACTTTCAGATCCAAACTTTCTGTGTTGGGATAATTTCTGCTGAGAGAGAATACAGACAAGGAAAGAACACACCAACTTGTAATTAGTCACCTGCATGTTAACAAAATTAAAGGTATTTTTTTCTTTTCTTTTACTAGCATCAAATATACATCCCTTCTTCCAGTCATCATACTTGTTGTGGCACTTGTCGAAATGTGTCATGTCCTTTTTATTCTGAGAATGGAACAGTAGCTATATATGAAGTAAGTACTCTTGGGCAGCTGTAACAAATAGTATCAATAGCACATGGCTTTACTCTGGTTTCTGACAGGAATCTATTTGGTGGCAATAGTATGAGAACTTATTTTCACCATTTTTTTGGTTTAATCATGTGACTCCTTTTTCATTCTGTCAGCTGGAAAATAGTTGAGAGCGAAAAAACCCTGACTGTAGTGCCTGACTTTCAGCAGTGCAAAGCATCCACAACTTAAGCTAGGGGGCTAAGCACTTCCTAATACCAAGCTCCCTAGGACACAGGAAGTAATACTGATGGACGGACTTTGTTTAGGAGAGTTTTTGCATGTTTAAATGTACCCACATTTGGCAGTATGGCTTGCAGAAAGAGGAGAGAAACAGTTGTTACCATTACATTTTTATGATCAAGAAGGCTCGAAGCCTAACATAATGGCTGATTGCCAGCAACCAATGTTAGTGACACTTGTACTGCTTGGCCCTCCGTACAAGTGCAGGTAAAGGCACAATGGGATCTAATCCATTTTCCACATAGTTGTGCTTCCTGCCATGCCACAGAAGGTGTGATTATGGGATTGCACATTAGATCCAATTGCACCTTATTTCAGGCGTAGGGGAAACCCGATCCTGGGCTTCCCCTGAACCAGCAAGAAGCAAGCTCCCATAGTTGGGGGACCACGTGCAGTCAGGATGGAGTGTTCCATGCCTCATGGGGCTTTTGGTCCCAGCTGCACCACATGTGGGGCACAGCTGGGGCTGAGGGCCCCATCAGTTGTGAGACTTAGCCCCTTCATCTTGGGGGTACTGCTGTGGTCTCCCAACTAGCAGTGGAGGGGGAGAGGAGTGCCCCTCAGCTGGGAGTTCACAATGGCTGCGAGATCCCAGGAGCTGAAATCTCTTAGCTGTTGCCTGGAGTGCCCTTGCAGCCCTGCAGCTGAGAGGCTGCATTCTTCTGGAGGTGTGTTGTGCTCCTTAGTAGATGGGAGATCACAGCACCTGCGGTCTCCCAGCTGCAGGACTGCCTACACATGCAAATTAAAGCTGGATAGAAACAGGCTATAAAGTTATTACACATTTTTAAGCAATAACTTTATAGGTGATTAGAACTTTTTAAGGCATGATACTTAAATTTCACATGTAGCCAGTTTAAATTGATTGCTCAATTAGCAACATAATTGCACAATAAATGCAGCATATAGAGGGGGCCACAGTGTGTGTAGCTTTCAGAACAGCTGTAAAGCAGTTAGGGATTGTTTAAGAACTTACATGTGATAATATAAAATTAATACTTATTTGTATCTGTCTCATTTTAGATTGAGTTAAATTTTGTGTGAAGCTATTAACAGCATTTACCTTACTGATTGTATTTTTCCACAAAGATAAATGTGGTTGTTAGCCCTGCAGACTAGTACATTGGTAGGAATATTACCGAAGTCATGATCACTTGCTCCCTTTCCTGTTATGTGGGAAGTGAAATGACCTGCTAATGGGAGGTTGAACTCTCACTTTTTGCAAATTCTAGTTATTTAAAGAAAAGAAGGAAAATAGGGAAGATTTGTCATGTCTCTTTACCACCCTGGAAAGACATGCAGTTTGACTCTTAAGGGCCTTTCCATTGACTAAAGCTTTTGATCACATCTGTAGTGGACCTAGTGCCTTCATAGCCACAGTATACTGAGACACATAGGGTGCAGACAGATGTTAGAACCCCCTCCCCGACCAACAGACATTCAGCTGTTGGGCCGGCAAGGAGGGGATACTGGAGCTAGCTTGCACCAGCTCCGGCCAGCAGGTTGGGGGCACTCCGGCAGCCTGGGGGAGAATGGAGCCCCTCACCGTGCAGGTACATCCCCCCACAAGCCTCCCTGAATATCACAGCCAGGAGGGAGGGGTACCTGTGAGGTAAGGGAACTCCATTCTCCCCCACACCTTCCTCCTCAACTCTGGACATTCAGCAGCCAGGAGTTCCTTCTCCATTGCCCTCCCTGCCCCTGACAGCTGTTGGTGGGGCAGGACTGTGCTGGTAGCATTAGGCCAGCCCCACCCCCATGCAAAAAATTAATCCTGGAGGGAACACAAGTTTCCTAAGGTACTCTGCTTTTGAGCATCTTAATGTGATATCTGATTTAACCAGGTTAATTTTTCATACCATCGGTCATTTTAAAAGCACTCTGCAGCCATGCATGTGTGTTATGACATGGCTGTAGAGTGCTTCCAGGGGCCAGATCATTCAAAAATGCCACTTCTGTCTGTGCCCATAAGGGCTACTGTAACATTTTGTCTACTCTGTTGGGTTTTTTATAGGAGGGGAGCACCTGGAACTCCAACTGTACTAAATATAAGTGTGCAAAGATGGATGCAGGTGCAGTGATACTGGGATCTAGTGTTGCCTGTCCTCCCTTTAATGAGACTGAATGTACAAAGGTTTGTAGTGTGTGATGGCAAATTATAATGATGAATCTTTTGCTTTGGAGCTTGGTCTTCTCTTCAGGTCTGACATGCATATTGCAATTTCCATAGAATGATTAATCTAGAAAATATGTTGGTAAGTAGAAAAAAGCAAAACAAATATAAACCTTTAAATGAGTCGTTCATGGTTTTATGGTTTATATTTTTGTTTGTTTGATTTATATCATATAATCCTAGTAAAGTTTGCTGTTAGGATTTTGTTTAATCTGTATCAAGCCTGATGCATTTTTTTTGTATAGGTAGCTGCTTCAATACTCCTTATTTTAATGCTGAGGGCCCACAGTTTTCAGAGTTTATAAACCAAGTAGTCCAGCTCAAGCAGCTTTGAAACTGCAGATAACGGTGGCATAGTTTCAAAATTCCTTAAATTGAGCAAGGATTAGAAACCTGCCAAGGTGCCTGAAGACTTTGGGATCTCTGTATAACAAGCAGCTCTGCTTTGTGAAGATTATAAATTACTTGCGTATACCTACCTAAAATGTAAAGTCTATAAACCAAAGAACTGTGGTTCAGATAATTTGAGTATTTCATACTTGTCCTTTTTTGTTTAAAGAATACTTGTTTTCAGCTTTAATTTTTACCATACAGAATTATTTTTGTATTTTTGGTGCATTTTTGATGCTAATTTCTTCTAATCCCAAATTAAAAATTGCATCAGAAATTGAACTGTGCTTATCCTTTGGCACTGTGCCGAAAACTTCTGCTTATTGTCAAAACCTTGTCATCACGTTTTAATCTGTAACAACAATCCAGATTTTCATGAATTAGCTTCCAGAATCTGTCTGATCTTACATTCAGAAACACTAAGCATTAACTTTAAATGAGAGCCAGTTTTGGAGAGCAGGTCAAATTAATTTAGGATTTAACAAAGATTTAAGGTAACTTTTTAGCACACTTATAAACATTGATGAACATGTGTTATGATTTTCCTGTAATGGTACAGAAAAACCATACTTATGGGGTATAATGCAAATAAGAAGTTTTGTTATCTTTTGTATATTATTTTTACTAAAGTACCATGCTGCTGCCGCTCAATTTGTAATTTCTGTATATGTAATAAGAGGGAGCAATGAAGTTTTTGTATATGCCTGTATCAGGTAAGGGAAATCCCTTTTTCATTAAAACTTCCTCATGTTGTACTTTCTTCACTCCTGCTTACGTACTGTTTGAGAAGAAAACTCTAACAAACATTAATTACAGTAAAGGAAAGGAAATGTGTATGAACTGACGAATCAGAATATATACATTACAAATTACAAAATTAAAGAGACTTTGTTGTAAAGAGCTCTCTGTCTGTAGCTATACAGAACTAGCTATAGTCTGCTAGTTTCTGTAGTACATAAGCAATATAAATCCCTTCTTAATTTGCAGTAAACATGTTATATTAGTACACTGAACTTTTAAAATGTCCCAGTAGCTCCTGAGGATGGGGAAATGATGATAATATTTATGAAAAATGACTGTTCTGTTGATTCAAGGGAAGCCAGTTGAGATAAGCACAGTCATAACAACAAGCTCATTGTCAGCTATTACATTTTAAAACAGTTCTGAGATTTTTAATCCATATTCTCTAATGGTGTAAATCTGTGCAACTCAATTGATTCATTTTTGATGAGGTGCCAGTCTACACCAGCTGGAGATCTGGCAATTCATATCCTAAACCTATTCAGATATAATAGGGTATTGCATTGGGCACAGTCTTTTTTGATATATTTTCCTCTTCTTTTTCTAGAATGGAGGCACTGTACAGACTTATAATGATGGCTGCTGCAAGACCTGTAAGTGAAGAAGGCTGCACTACATGCTAGTTTGGCTTTGGTTTTGGAGAGCTGTGTTTTTTAACCTCAGTGGCTGGGTCATAAGGAAGAAAAAAGCATGCCGTTCCCAAATCAAGCACAAATGTGATAGTTCTTTTTTAACAGCTATTTATTGAAAGGTCTTGCTTCATATGGCTGCTGACATGGTGATTTTTAACCTTATCCTTCTGGAGTATAACCAAATCTCTCCAAAAACAGCCTGAGGAAGATGAAAAGTAATCTCATTTGAAATAATGAAATGATTCATTATTGTTAGGATTACTCTAAAACAACACTCATTTAATTTTCATTATAAATGTGCTGAACAAAATTTCTAAAACTGATACCTAATTTGATGATATTTTGAAACAAATCTCTGTAATTATGGGTTTTTTCTGGTTTGTTTTCATATGCTTTCTAGGGCAAGGGTAGTGAAATACATTACTTTTCAGATTAAAAAGTTAACTCTTTCCACCCTAGAAAATTATATTTAAACCCAAAATAAGGAGTTGCAGAGCATTGAACAGACAATTATTGATGGTAACAAAAGGCATAATTCTATACAAAATGGAGACTGCTTTTGAGCTGAAGATTGGTAGTTTATGATGTGCAAGTCTGAAACATTAGTAATGAATTATAATTTAAGTCATGTGGCAGATTCTGCTTTAATTTACTGATGTTTAAAAACAGAACAAACTTTTGAAAACAGAATCCGCCTATCTGCAATTATGAGCTAAGAAAGATGGTGGTTGTTCAGTTTGGGAATGGTAAACTGCATAAAATGAAACTCCTGCAGAAAGAGTTCCTAAGAAATTTCAAGAATAGAGATGATTGGAAACCACAAGTTATCACTCCCTCTTTTTTTCCCCCTTTTCACCAGAATTAAAATATTTGGGCAGGTCTTTCAAAAGGGTCATTCATTTATGAGTTAGAAAAGCAAAGCTGAAGAATAATTCACTGAAGTCCATATAAATGAGGTGGGTTTCATTTAGAAAATTAGACTAAAGTACTGATGACTACAAATATTTTCTGCGTCTTGCAATATCAGGAAAGATTTAGCTTTCACAATGTTTTGTGGCCTCAGGAAAGGCATTGTTATACTTCAGAAATATTTGCTGAGGTGGCTGCTAAAAATAAAAAAGCACAATACATACATGCTATTTTTATTTATTTTATTTTGTTTTTTTTTTTAAACTAAAAGCATGTGCCCTGTGGTAAAGCAGTTAAAAAGACAATTTAAAAATAGAGCTTTGCAACACCTTGGGGTTGTAATGGGAACAAGTAATCCTTTTGAAAAGAGCTTGATTAAATGCATGCAAAGTAAGTTCATGTATTTAATTCTTACCTTGCCATAGTTATAAGATACATATTATAAAAGTTTGGTATACATGGAAATATCTTCATGGTTTTGCTTTAACCAGGAAAGTAGGGAGTCACCAGTGAGAACTCTTAGTAGCCACAGAATTTCTAAATTTGGATAATAAAACAGGAATGCTCATCAGTTCTTATAAAAAGAAAAATTGCAGTTGGCAGTGTAAGAATTAATGAAATGTCATTTATGTAAAAATGTTTATTTCACAAGAAACTTATATTCCTAATAATTCTGCCAGGTTCTGGAATGGGTGTATTACCCTTTGCCATTAGCCCAGTAGTCTCTACTGATAGTATTAATTGTGAACCAGGTATTATTTTTAATAATGTATTTTCTTTTTAAATATTGTAAGCATTGTTTATAGATAGAGACTTCTATATATGATTATCAGTTCAATATAAACGGTATCACATTGATGCTGGCATGGGACCTGATCCTGAGAGATGTTGCTCTTCTGTTGGCTTCCCATAGAGCATTGATTTTTTCCTTTCATAGGATTCAATTGCTCAGCACCTTTTAGGTTTAGGCACATTTAATGGTTAGATCATCTTGCTGAAGATCCTTTTTTCCCCCACTTCTTTTTAATAGCTGCTTATTTATAGTAAAATAATTATCATAAAAATGGTGCTTTTACAAATATAATCATCTTGAACTATTATTACCAAATGACCCAAGTTCTATTGCAAGTCTGTAGGGAAATCCATGGCAGAAACTTTTTAAAAAAATAGTGGATTTTATTGCGGAGACTATATTTAGAAGACAAGGATTTATACAATATTTTGTTTTTCACATCTGTCACTTTTTTTAAATGGAAAGAAAAGAAAGTTAAATCTTATAGATAGATACTACTAAGAAAAAAATTGAGGAGAACTTAAAGAGCAGTTGATGTTTTGTGATGATTATTCCCCATTTTATCATCACTGACATCTCAGAAAGCTATGATTAATTTCAACCCTTTTTTGATTTTGGTAAGGAATAGCAAACCAAGCACAACTGGTATTCAACACGGATATTATTTTCAAGCAGCTCGCTTTAAAAGGAATTGAAAGGGGGAAAGAATAAAGAATGCTCTTTGTTTCTAAATACAAAGTATTTTGGAGTTTTTATGACAGGTCAATAACATTTATAAACAGCAATGTCATATAACAACCGTCAATAATCTATATGCCTATAATATATTGACACTCAGAGGGACTACTTGAGTAATGCTCAAAAAGCTGAGTAAGTAAAGATGGTGCACTAGTCAGAAGAGTTCTGTAGTACTCTCTTTTATATCAGAGTCCATAAGGACAGTAACAGTCAGTCTGTATATGTATTTCATCCTGTGTTAAGTAGGTTGGCTTCAGTAGTAAGATGCTCCCAATGCACATGTAACACTGGAGGTATGGCTCCTGTAACATGTTACAGTGGGTTATTCAGTATTGGTGGATCTTACTTGCTGGGTTCCTTAGCACTTGCTGATTTCCGTGGAACACAGGGAATGAGTTGAGGATGAAAAAGGACTCCTTTGGGAGGTCTTAATTTAATGCTGGAAATACAAAATGACTATGTAGGAACATAGTTAGCAATTATTTGGAAATAGATTATTAAATTGGTGTTGTATAATGTATATAATGAAAAGACATAGCTATCTCATTTACTGTGGCATGTAGGTTTTGTATAACTTTTACATATGGTTCAGTACTCTGATTTGTAGCTCTTCAGTGTTGCAAGTGTCCTTCCTACTTGGATAGTTTTGCTTTTCAAACGCAAGAAGACACATCCACAAAAATCCACAAAACCCTTTAAAATGTTATTGTAGCATTAATTTCTATGTGAATTTATTTACCCCAGATGTAACCTAATCAGCTCCAGCTCTGGGACTTGTGCATGCACCACATGCAAAATAAATATGTATTTACTGTTTCATCCCATCTTGAAGCTCTGTCAGACCACTCTAACAGACAGTCTTTTAAATCTGTATAATTTTCTTTACATAGTACATGCAGAATACACTTCAGGTTTAAGGATTTTTACTTCCTCATGGCATTAGGTTCCAGAAATGTTTATAAAATCATATTTATTTTCAATATTTAATAGAACTCAACAGTATTAACACTGAAAATGCAAGCTAGTGTTAATTATGTTTGTATATTCAGCCTTGAAATACTGTATATTACCCTTTTCTGTTTGCTGATTAAATATGTTGTCATGTATGTTTAATCAACAAGAGCATCTTACACTAAATAGAAAATCATGATGACATTTCAACATTTACCACCTCTTTAAAGGTTCCTGGGACTGTTATATCCTGATTATTCCCTAGTTTAAAAGTCTAGATTTTTTTCAGGGAACATTTAACAGCTATATGATATCAATGTATTAAATATGAATATATATTACATATTCAAGTACTTAAGAGCTAATGGTGAACATTTGCTAGAATGTATGATTTGGGTATGGAAATAATACATTCACTGTATAATTAAATTAAAATATAACTATTTAGCTATTATAATTCTGTGAATGTTCCTTTCTTATTAATGAACAAATACAGAGCAGAATGTATATTTAATGAATCAACATTTTCTATGTTTTCTTAGGCAAAAAAGAGGAAAGAATTTGCCAGAAAGTGACGGTGAGAACAACTATAAGAAAAAATGACTGTATAAGTCAAACCCCAGTAAGTATATAAAACTGCATCCTTTCTGCTTCATGGTAAGCTTCAACTAGCCAAGAAAGTCACATATTAAATGAGGATTACAGCTATCAGAATTCACCCAAAATGCTGTAATCTTCTCATAACTCTGAGAATGTTATTCTACTTGTCAGTGTAAGTAAAAATTAATTGTTCCTGCCTCTGTGGCAGAAATGCCAACCCCCCCTACATGAAATAACATCTGTCTCCAAATGAAAAGCACACAATATAATTGCCTACCACTGACAAAAGCCATTGACCTCTTCATCATGAAAAAACCTCCCACTCTAAAAGAAGAAGAAAATGTTACCATTTACACATGATGGGAATACCACCACATTCCTCCTTAAGGACCTCAATTATATTAAATACCCTTTCTTTCTCATAATATATCTCTGCATAACACGGTGATAATCTTCTTTATGAAGATAATTTAAGATATCTGACCTCTGCTTTAGTGATGTTCCATATATAAAGTCTGTTTTGTATGCAATGTCAATAAGGTGTGGATAAAGGAGAACCAGTTAACATAATTGGTTTAAATTTGCAAAAGGTCTTTGACAAAATGCCACAAAAAATCCGTTGAAAAGCTTAAGTAGTGGTAGGGTGAGAGTAAGGTTTTGTGATCAACCAGGTAGTGAGTAGGAGGTAAAGAAAATAATAGAATCAAATGGTCACTTTTTGTCATGGCAAAAGGTTGACGTGTGAAGTGCTTCAAGTTTCCATTATAGGTCCAGTGTTTAAATATATTTACTAGTGATCTAGAACAGTGATGCCCAGCCTTTTGGCCCTATGGTATGGGTGAGTGCCATGGGTTTGCTCCAAGCCAGATCCCATGCAGTGTCACAAATGGGGTTGGTCCATGGATATACACTAGTCCCAACATAAATATCAGGGGCATCCCACTCAAAAGTTTAGGGATGCAGCTGGGCACCTAGTCGGTGTGCAGGAGCAGAGGTGACTTCTGGTTGCTGCCTTGATCACACAGCTGCTGGTAGCAGCCACTTTTTATTGGTACCCACCAAATTGGTGCCCAGGGCAGTGCCAGGGCATGCAGAGCCAATGCATCACTGGTAATACCCTTGCTACAAGACTGACTCTCTTGTCTACTTCCCATTTTGAAAACTGACTGTATGTATGATACCAGATATTAAAAAAAAAAAAAAAAAAGACTTTGAAATAAATTTAATTCAAAAGACAGAACAAAATGAGGACAAAGAAATTCACCTCAACTTAAACCTTTTACCATATGATTCAGTTTAGGTATCTTTCGAATTATTTTAGCAAGGTAACATAATGAAATATAAGCAAGGTATTTTAAAATGTAGAAACAGATTCTAATTACAGCTGATTTTGATATTTTTTTATTCCATTGTGGAAATAAAATGTGAGAGATCTGACCATGTCAATCTTTCTTTCACTGACAGATAAATGTGGCTTCTTGTGATGGGAAATGTCCCTCTGCAACAATTTTTAATGTCAATATTGATAGCCATTTAAGATTCTGTAAGTGTTGTCGTGAAAATGGAGTACGGAATCTGACTGTGCCACTTTACTGCTCAGGAAATGGCACTGAAATTATATATGTCATACAAGAGCCTACAGACTGTTCATGCCACTGGAACTGATCATTTCCACGTACGTGTATTTTCATATTGAATTGAAGTTGGTTTCCTGCCACTGCAAAAAATGTTCTAGCCAAGTGTTTCAGCCAACATGATTTCTTAGCAAGTTTAGTAGAAATTGTATAACTATAATGGCAAGAACAGTTTCATATATTGGCAAATGGACGCATTTCTGCTTCATCTCAAGGTGCTAAGGTGTCAGTTATTTACTTCAGTAACTTCAAAAGGAAAATTATTAGATTGCTTTAAAAAGAGAAAAAAAGAGATTGGTTGTGTTGGATCATCCTTACCTTGCTCAGAAGTTAATTTTTGTGAAAAAAAATTCCTTTTATCTTCGTGGTAGTTCCCTTAGGAATTACATAATGACTAGAACCTGCTTGAATTGAAATCCACTGAGGCCTCATACCCACATTCAGATAATCTGGGACAATTCTCCCAGGCTTGTTCTCCTGGTAGACAAACTTACCCAGAGTTGCCTGAACCAGCATTTGAATGCTGAACCCTGGAAGAGCAGAGAGCTGACAGTGATCATGCTGTGTAGCCAGGGGGACCCTATGTGCATATCTCGGTGTGCTCTACAGGCTCCCTCAATCTGCCTGGAGACAGAATGGCAGCAGTGCACAGAGCAGCTCAGATTGGAGAGCCCAGATTGCCTGCATCTCCCTACAGCTCAGTGTGGGAATTGTGAAGAGGGTGTGTTCTGTTTCCTGCTCATTTAGAGCAGCAGAGTCCAGCAAGCAACATATTGCATCCATGGCAGGGGTTGCTGGGAGCAAAGCCTCCTCGGATAATGGAGGACTGTGCTGTGGCTTCTTTCAGAAAAGAACTTGCATAAACATTTGCTCTGTCAGGAGAAAATCTCCTGGGGGTGATTTAACCTTGGTTGTTCCCAATTATTTTTTTCTTGGTGTGGCCATTTTTATTCTGGGAGAAAAATCCTGAAGAAACTGAATGTCTGAGACATGGTCGGAGTAACTTTCTGACTGCCCCTTTTTTTTTTTGTATGCTTTAAAAATCCTTGACATAAATACTAATGTACTATTACATATATAGCATTTTGCTTTTTTTAATACCCCATAGCTTTGATTATTGTAATTAGTCAGAAGGAACTAGAGGGATCTGACTTTGTCACAATTGTTATAAATATCTAAAGATTTGCTGTGGAGAGCAGGCTTATAACTTCACATTGATTTTTTGGTTCCTATAATCAATCAGAGGAGAAATTGGCTATTTACTGACCTATTGAAGTGTCAGATGAGATTCCATTAATCTATTTTCACTTCTGATAATAAATCAAAGAATGTACCTTTTAGATATTTTAGTTGGGTTTTATCCTTTGTTTAATGGACAGAAATCTTTATATTCAGTATTTTTAAATGAACTAAATGTCAAGATTTTTAAAAAAAATATTAAGGATGGACGCATTGCTTTAATCTGAGTTCTATCATATGGAGTCTGGGAAAGGATAGTTTGTGGGTGGTTTAGTAAGCAGTTAAATTAAATAAAAGCATGGACTATGTTACACATAGTCTTGTATTCTAAGCAGCAAATGTATTTTCCATTTTCTTAGCCATGGAATATTTATTGCCATATTAAAAATAAGAGAGCTAACTTTGTCTAGGAGTAGATTGCCCTATAAACTCATTGGCTGAATTCTTAGCCCTATTGAAATTGATGGGAATTTTTCCATGAATAAAATAAGAGGTTGGATTGTTATATTATTTTTATAGTGAGAAATCATCAATATAAAAATGAAAAAGAGATGTATTTAAGGCTATTTTGCATTCCTCACCACTTTGTGCTGAAACCTAAAATGATTGATCGTGGAGAAAAATAATGTATATACAGACATAAAATCAATTGCTATTTATTCATGAGATTTTCTTTATGTCAGTAATTAATTATGTTAAATGATTGCTATAGCAAAAAATGGAGGTGGTTTAATAATTTAAAATATTGTGAGACTAGTTATTAGTAAACTATTGAATCAATATTATAAAGAAATAATATTAATCTACTCGTTGCTTTTTTAATACATTGTGTAGAACTTTGACAAACTGTTAATTTGTGCGAGAGCTGCTTCAAGTTAGTCTAGGTAGAACTTATAACCTAAATATGTTTTCCTAATGTTGTACGAATCCTGGCTGTAATTATAACAGTTTCATTCACTGGCCTGTCCTAAAGGTCTGCATAATACCATAGTGTACTGGAAAAAGAAATATTCAAAGAAAAAATATTTTTTTAAGGGTTTGGTCTAAAATAAAGACAAGAATATTATTTACATTAAGAAAATATGGGCCAACATTTGTTAATGTATTTGGTATTTAAAAAAAACAGACAAAATTAAGCAAGTTAAATATAGTATGAAATATTAAATATAAATCATGGAATGTTTGATGGATTTTGATTGAAATGGAAATTATATTATTTGTAAGCAAATTGTTTTGTAACATTTAGCACTGTATGTATAATTAAAAAGAAATCAATAAATATTATTTTGAAGGATTATTTGGATTACAATGAATTAATGCTGACTAGTTAAATGTACAGTACCAGTCTTAAGTGATTAACAGAGTCCTATAAGCATTAACTATAGCAGAAAGTCTTACTGCCCTGGAATTGCAGGCATTTGAAGCTTTTTTTTATTGTTTAGTTTCACAAAGACATATAATGGGATTACTTTAGGCAGAATCACCCACATGAAATCTAGTAGGAGTAGAATCAAGATATCAGCCATGCAAACATTTGCGGTCTTTGGAATCTACCCTTAGAGATTTTAAGAGGTTCATCAGATTTTGATGAGCCTGTAGTGAAACATAAGATTTCTGTTCTTTCTTCAGTCTGTTAACTTGTGGGCATTCAGAGTCTTTGCATAAGGAAATCTTTGCATATTATACTAAGGAAATATGAAAAGTAAAAATATGGCATAGGATTTTGTTCCATTAAATGTGTTAATTTTTATATATTTATTGGAAGCACAGTTATTTGTGACCAACAGTTCTCTTCCTGTATTCATATGACTTATTGTACTGTTATTTTAAAGGTTGATTATTTTATATGTTGTTGCATTTCTATTGTTCTATTAGGGCTTTTTAAAACCTCAAACTAATGCTGTGTGCCATGGAATTCTGTTTGTTTATAATAAAACATAAGGGGGTTCATACTCCATTTCATTTTGTACAAGGTAGATCCTATTTACAGAAGTAAAGCTGTTGTTTCTTCTTTTGAGGGATTCAAGTAATGTTTTTCAGTATTAGGTACATCCATTCAGAATCTGATTCCCATCTCAAATGTGAATGTGCTATGTTTGCAACATTTGGCTCCTTATATCTTTGCTCTGATACCATAAAGTCAAGACATCTGCTGCTGATGGACAGAATTTGTGTCTTTAGTTTTCAGTCTTGGGGTTTACAGTCTTGGGTTTAATCTAGTAGCCTCATGCTGTGTGGCTATACCAGTCTAGCTGAACTAGTCTAGAACTCTTCCTTTTGGCCTTCTGTAATTTTGGTTAACTAAATCTACCTAATGCCCACTAGTATGTTTATTATGTGTCAGTTTTGTACAATGTCATCCTGCTCTGTCTTTTCTCTTTCCTTCTCCTTTAATTAAAAAAAATATATTAAAATAGGATTTACCTCATACCAAATATAACAGGTAGTTGTACTTAGATTTCAAATACATTTGCCTTTGGTGGAAGTTTACAACCAAACAAATGTGTGCAAAACAGGGAACTTACAGCTGTTGCTTACTAATTTGATATTATACCTCTTGGAAAGAAGAAAACATTGGCATAAAGCCCCCTGCATTACAAAGCCCTATCTCAGATTTTGGCTTATGCTGGTGGTGCTCTGGTGCATCCCCTTCGCACTACTGAAAATGAAAAATGCAAGAGCTGGAATGACAAGAGATGGGTAGGGAAGACCGAATGTGAAGGATTAGCAACTGTGTTATGAAGTTCTCTGCTCTGGGTTGGAAGATTTGGATTGTTACACTCCCAGCTAAGACTGGAAATGTAAGATTAGGTTCCCAGGAGATCAGATCTACATATTGGTTTCATACAAGTAGTTTTTATTTCCATAACCATTTCTTGGCATTTTACTCATCTGCGTAAATGTTTGGGAGAACGAAAATTAGGACTGTGCACTCTAACATTCTGGGCAAAACACAGGTGAATAATGTCAGGCTCACATATTCTCCGCATATGCTGAAAACAGTTGCATTTTGGGGGAGTACTGTTTTGATGAAAATGGAATGTGCCGCATACAAGTTAATGAGGTTTAGAAGTACTCCTGCTCATATCTTAAAATCAGCCCCTTTGAACTTTGTGATTACAAACTGTTGCAAAATGAAATGGAGTATGAATGCTTCATAAAATAAATGGAATATTCAGCAGCTTACTTTTGGCATTCATAATTAAGATAACATTCTGGTGTGATGCTTTTTGCTGGTGGGAGAGGGGGTGTTTAAAAAAAAATTATTGGTGCTATGGGTTTTATCCCACCAACATGAGTTATGATTTATTGTTTACTTTTTCACTGAAATAAGCATTAAGCCCCCAACTTCTAAACAGTTGGGATCCAGCTTACGTGGTTTACTTAAGTAATGTTTTTAAATTTTATGTGTGTGTTGCATAATGTTCCAGTGCTAGTTTTCTTTCTAAGAGTGCGGAGAACAAAATTTTGGCAGCATGTGAAAATAGATACTGCATATAAGAATGTGTGTCCATCATTGCTGGTTGTTGTTTGTTTTCCCCTTAGCACTATGGATGATTTCTCTGGAGGGCAATACATTCAAAGTTATGAGTTTATAAATTATTGCTTACAAATTATAATGATTTTAATGATTCTTAAAGAGTATTAACCACTATTTAAATACCTTATTTTTGGAAGGCTGGTATGTGGGAGGCTTCTTGGGGGAAAGGGGCATCAGTAGCTGCTGAGCAGGGGAGTCAGGGGAACAGCCTCTGAATTCAAATATTCCTAGACCTTAAATGCTGGAGGCTGCAAGCAAGGGAGGAACAGTGTAAAAACCACTCGTCAAACTCAAGCAGACAAGATTATGTGATATATTTTATTAGACCAACTGAATAATGGTCGTACCCAGTTCACTCTCCCTTTCAGCATCCACTCCCTGCTACTGTGTGACACAGGTTTATTATTACTACTATAGGTAGGATTACTGTACATAAAATATCACACACTGGATGCATCTGCACAAGACACTTTGAACGCAGAAGACTAAATCTACTACATATTACTGCAGCAGGCAAAACAACTTGCCAATGCGGTAGTGCACAGTAGATTTAGTCTAATGCGCAGTAGCGTCACCAAAAAAAAAAGTTCATCTGTGCTAATGTGCAGTAGCACTGATTACAGCGTATTAAGTTAGTACCTGTCTAAACTCAACGTGCTGCAACTATGGCGCATTAATGAATGTGTAGATGCACCCACTGCATTTCATTTGACTTAGTTTGTGCATCCTTTCACTTGTTTGTGTAGATCTTTGACACAGCATCAACCACAACCGCACCCTGTCCTGCATCAACAGGGGCATCACTAACAGGTCCAGAGAGGTCTTGCTCCCTCTCTATGCGGTGCTGGTCAGAACCGTGTCCAGTTCTGGGCGCCGCGCTTCAAGAAGGACATGGAATACCTGGAGAGGGTCCAGAGGAGGCCACTCATATGGTTGAAGGCCTCTGTGGCCAGCCCTATGAGGAGAGGCTGAGGGACCTGAATCTCTTCAGTCTCTGCAAGGGGAGACTGAAAGGGGATCTTGTGGCTGCCTACAACCTTATTAGGGGCCAGCAGCAGGGACTCGGGGAAAGTCTGTTCACCAGGGCCCCCCTTGGAGTCACCAGGAACAATGGCCACAAGCTGAGGAAGGATAGGTTTAGGTTAGATATTAGGAAGAACTACTTCACGGTAAGGGTGGCCAGAACCTGGAACAGGCTTCCCAGAGAGGGGGTGCTCTCACCTTCCCCGGAAATCTTCAAGGGGAGACTGGACAGGCACCTGGCTGGGGTCTTATGCCCCCTCCCACCCCCAGTGCTCCTTCCTGCTGCCCATGGCTGGGGTCAGACTAGATGAGTCCCTTCTGACTCATTGATTTTATGAACCCCTCCGCCCCCCTTCACCCCAGGGAAAAAGGACTAAAAACCACAACAGCTGGCAAAAGGATTAAGAGGGCAGACTTTGTAGCTATGAAGAACTTCTGATTGTTTTGGGTTTTTTTTAACCCCCAATAGATTTCACTTGGACCACGGGCTGGGCGCCAGGACGCTGGCTCAGTGGACCTATGACCTGACCCAGCAGCTGGGTTATGTTCGTATGTTCTGGGAGAAGGCTTAGATGCCTGCTTCACCTCCGCCCAGAAGCAGCTGGCCACCAAAAGCCCATTACTTTCTGAGGGAGAGGGGGTAGTTTCCTCAAAGGAAGGGGCGGGGTGGCACAGGGCCCACTCCGGCTATTGCTGAGGAGCAAACCGCTAGAAAGCAGAGAAGCAGACGCTGCCAGTGAGTGCCTTCAGGGGCAAGGACCAGGCTCGAGAGGGAGATGCTGGAGCAGGGGCAGCTCCTCGCCTTGCAGCGGTACTGTGGCTCCTTCCCCTCGGCGCTGAAATCAGGGCGGGGAGAGGGGGAAGTGCCGGTGTCCCCAGCCGTGCGGGGCTGAGGGCCCCCTGCAGCCCAGGGAGGGACGGAGGCCTCGCACAGCCGAGCCCCGCCCACCTCTTCCGAGCCTCCTTCAGCCCCGAGCGAGGCCGCCGGCCCGGGCTGCCCCAGCCGGCAGGGACTGAGCTGCGGGGCTGCTTGGGCTCGAGGGACCCAGCGCGCAGCGCCCCCCCCACCCCCGCCGCTGGGGCCTGCTTCACATCGCGGCCGCGCACAAGCGAGCAGTGGCGTTTAGCCCAGCTGCAGCCTCGACTTCCTTCCTCTCTGCTGTTGGCCAAGTGTTCAGCAGCTCCCTTGAATGCTCCTAGGCAGACCGGGTCTTCCCTTGAACTAATGCAATGTCTGCCTTACTCACCTTTTGGCTCCCCCCTCCCCGTTTTACCTTGCGTTCTCCTAACTTCCACCTATTTACATTCTCGCTTTTAGCTTCTCTCGTTCCTTGGAGGGTCCGAGCAGCTGGAGAAGAGCGACTGTGCCCAAAAGCCCGCTAAGAACTTTTTTTCCCACTGCTCGGTTGGTCTAATAAAAGTTATCACATCTATCTAAGCAGGCAAGGGGTTTTTTTGGGTAGGTGTGATGTCTTTTATTAAACCAACTAACTAGCTCCTCACATGCTTTGGATGCCAAATGCCTCGATGTGTTTGCACGGGCAAGTGTTACCGGTTACAGTTGTCTTCTTGGAGTGAAGAAGCAGCATCTGCTTTCACCCCTCATGCTTCCCTCAGTTGCTAAGATGGTTTCCAGGGCAGGTTGTGGACTTTTGGCTGAGCAAGTTTCATGCGCCTTGGCCATTTGGTGCTTCGTCTGCTTGGTGCTGGTGCTTTGGGGTGTCTCTTGTTTCAATGTTTATCGCTTCTTTCTGTGCACGGTTGATCATGCAGTCTCTAGCCACAGCATGCTGCTGGTTGGTAGAAAGGGCAGGTACGGCCCGTACTTGCACCAAACGTTGCTTATAAGGTAACATTCCAGATGTGTGCATTATGCACGTAGTCCAAAGCCTGCTGGAGTGAATGGTGGGACTCCTATTGACTTCAGTGAGTTCAGAATAGACCCTAATTCCCAGGTCAAATTATGCTTTCTGTTCTCAAATTATCGTGTGAATAAGGCCACTAACATTTGATCCAAGATGGAGCTAACCTGGAGACCAGGCAGAAGCTAAAGATCCCTTTGAAGCTGCTGAGTTGTTTTTTTTTTTTTTGCATAAGAAGGGGGGTGGGGCATATCCAGAGCTTATTGAAGTCAAGGGAAATTCTGTAATTGTGTTTGCTAGGCTCTGGATCAGGACATCAGGTCTTGCAAGAGCCAGGTCCACGACAAAGCTAGAATATCACGCAACATTCAGCTATATTGATATCAGCTGGGATTATTCATGTTCATTATTTAATTTTCCCCTCATCTTGTCTAAAATGGACTAACATACTTTTGTTTTGAAGCCATTGAGATTCAGAAACACAACGGGTGCTGGGAGTCTTAAAGATTCTTACCATATGGACCAAGCAATTCTTCTGTTGTGTTTATTAGAATCCGTATTTCAGGTAAGAGATATTTTTCCTTTTTTGAATAAGAGATTGTAATTGAAATGAATTAAATTATGATATCTGGCTAGACCATGATTATCATTCTAATATTAAAAATATATCATGATTTCTAGTAACTGCTATACAGCCCCAGCCTCATTGCTATTGAAGTAAGCAAGGGTTTTGCTGTTCACTTTAATAGGAGCATGCTATAACTGGGTCCTATGAAAGGTGGTAGAACTGGAGTCCAAGAACTTGGACCTGAGTCCACTATTGGCAGTAACAAATCTCATTGATTTCAATGGGGATAAGGTGTTAAATGAAGTTCAATGTCATAGAATCAGAGGGATTTATAGAAGTGGAAGGGGATCTCAAGGTCCCTTCCCATACACAAATTCAGGATTTGGTATTCCTAAACCATCCCTTATAAGTATCCAACCACTTCTTGAAAATTTCCAGTCAAGGAGATTCCACAAATTCCTTGGGCAGTTTATCCCATCATCCTACTGTTCTTCCAGTTGGGATTTGTTTTTGATTTTGAGATTTGCTATTGTTGTGTGTCCTGCCTTTTGTGGCAAGGGTAAACAAGGTTTCTGTCTTCTTGAATGTGGTATTTTTGGCTGTTTAAGAACTGTTATGTCCCCCCTTAATCTGCTTTGTTCCAAATTTAAACATGACTAGTTCATTCAATCTTTCTAAGTCTATTTAGGTTGTCTCTAGATCCTTTTCACTTTCTCTGCATCTTCCTTGCAACCTTGTTCCAAAATTCTGATTCTCTGTAGAGTGGGCTATCATCTTCCATGTTTTGCATACATTTGCTTTCTTGTGGTAGCATCCCATTGCTAACTCATTCCATGACCTACCGTAGCCCCCGCATCCTTCTCAGCAGTATTACTTCTAACCAGTTGTCCTCCATTCTGTAGTTGCAAAGCCTGGGGAAGAAAGAAAAACAAATGTGCATCTTACTTTTGTCTTTGTTGAATTTAATTTTGTTGCCTATAGTCCAGTTTGCTAATCCTAATAAAATAAAAGCCTTAGTCTATTTGTAATGCTTTATTTCCACTCTGCTTGATTGTTTGAGACAACCAATCAGAGTGTGAGCACTTGGACAGGAGCTGGTGGCTGTGGAGCGACGGAGTAGAAAGTGGTGGTGGCCTTGCCCACCACGGCCTGAGGTGACAGCGACAGCAGACAGGGTGCTGAGGTGAAGGTGGCTTCCAAATATGGAGCCACAGCTCTGCTGCGAGGCAAGGAGCTTCCCCTCCCCCTGCTCCAGCTGCAAGCAGGGCAGCGTCTCTGGAGATGAGGAACTGGAGCCTGGTCCTTTCCCCCTGAAGTCACTGGCAACACTCCCTTTGGCTGCAGCTTCTCTGCTGCGGAGAGAAGCTCCCTACATGGTCAGATCCCAATTGCAGTTGACCATCAGCTGATCAATGCTTCCAGCATCAGGAGCACACTGAAGTCAGAGGTTTTGACTTGGACTTTTCCGATTCTGATTTTGGATCTTCCCCGAAACTCAGTGTTGGCTCTGCTCCCTCTGGTTTCCCTGGTGTTCTGACTCAGCTTGGCTCCCTTGATCCTGATCTCGGATTCTCCCTGGAACTTGGCCCTGGCTCTCTAACCCCTGGCTCCTGACCTTGGCTTATGTCTCAGATGATGTCTCTTGCATCTTCCTTTTTAGTTCACATGGAACTGGGTCCCATGCTCCCTGTTCAACCCAAGCCCCAACCTGACGATTTGGTAATCTATACCCCCCATTCTGCTGAGGTGCAGCTGCTTATGTCCTGGCCAAACCCTCACATCTTCCTTTCCTTAGATCTTGAAGTGTTTTTTTGGGCAGTGAAAAGCTGAAATCTCTCTCTCTCTTTATGGTCACGAGTTATGCAAGACAGAACAGCTACAGTCACTTGTAGATTTGAAGTATGAACTGTTTCTTGGAAGGCTTGTCAGTTATAAGTGATACTAGGAAACTGCCCGTTGAGAATGACGGGTGGGGATAAAGGGCTGCATCTGCCCCCCTCCCCCCTCCTGCTGCTTTGGGCCAGGTCCGGGGTTGGGGCCACTTCTACCCCTTACCCTTTACTGCTTCAGGTCAGGCGAGGCCCGGGCCGGTTCTGCCCCTTCCCCCTGCGGTTGTTTCCTCCTTCCCCTCCACAGCTTTGGGCTGGGACCAGTCCCCTCATCCCCACTGCCACTTTGGACCAGGCAGGGAAAGTGGGCTCCCCCCTGATCACTCTCCCCCCCACCACTTCAGACCAGAGCTGCTCCCTGTCCATCGCTGCTGTTGCCTCAAGCTGCCCACTCTGCTGGCCTTGCTCCTCACTCTGTTGCTCCATGGCCACCAGCTCCTGTCTGAATGGCTGCACTCTGATTGGTTGTTTTAGACAACCAGTCAGAGTGCAAATAAAGCATTACGGACAGACAGACTAAGGCTTTTATAATATTAGAATGGTAAGATGCTGGTATTTTATGACAGTGCTGAACAAAAGTACGTTGTTCGCTTAAAACCAAGAGAAAAAGTTGGAGGGGAAAGAGCTAAATCTATCTTTCCTTGAAGTGTTACCCATTGTATTAATTGATTATTGTATCTCAGCAGATATTTTTATTCTTTAGAATACAGGGCTTCCACTAGACTATTTTTCACAGTAGAGCCAATCTTCTTAAGTCCTCCAGTTTGCTTTATGAGTATCTACTAAAAGACTCCATGGACACTGTCCTTTGCAGCATAGTTATTAATTTAACATCATTTTTTTTGATGTCCAAGAAATGACCAATGTCATTCCTATGAAATGTAAACTATGCTTTGAAAATAAATCAATGCCTTGAGAGATTTACATAGTTGTGTCCATTTGGCATTAGATGTGACAAATTATCTTAGAATAAGCTGGATACATGTACTCACATTACTTTGTGTTCATTTTTTACTCTAATACATCATGATTCAGTGTAACACAAAGCAGTATATGAAAAAATAGATTCAGATTTTAAGTGGAATGTTTTCTGTTAGTTAAGACTGCAACTTTTTGAGCTACGTTTTGGTTTCTGGCTCATGGATGGCAAAAACAAATTATGTCCTGAGTATTTATAAGAAGAATGGAATAAAAGTAGGTAAAGAGCTGAAATTTTTAATAAGTATAAGATGTACATTATGTTATCTAGTAGTGACTGGCATCTCTGGCCTGTAATCCTCTGAATTTTAGATGTATAGTTTGGTCTGAATTTTCAAATCCAAAACTAATTTCTAAGGTTGTGGTTCTAAGTTGGATCCATTTTTTTCCCCTGAATGGATGTAGCCAAACTCCTTAACTTCAAATGTCTTTAAAATGGTAGTAACAAAAGAAAACAAAAGATTGCCATCTGAAAATTAACCAATCTCTGTAGGAAAGGATTAAGTCCCTGAGATCTGCCCAGTACAGGTAGGATAAGCTAGGAGATGAGGGGTTCTCACTTCCTCTGCTTTTCTATTCCTGATTATGGGATATACAGATTATGGCACAGGGTGTGCTCTGTTACTCCTAGGGGCATGGGCAGCAGCAAGGCAGCCTGCAGCTGGTTCCAATCCGCAGTTAGGCACAATTACCTGACTGGGAACGGGGCCCAGCTGTTCCTTATAAGCAGGTCCCTGAACAGCAAGGCCAGCAGTCTGTTGCTAGCAGCTGGGAGAACACCACCCAGCTGGAGTTGTTGCTTGTGACACCTTGGAGGTACAGGGCAGGAGCTGTGGGGATGGCTGGAGACTCCTGGTCCCGGGGCATGACCTAAAACTACACCCTGCTGGGGCTGGTGGGTGTGGTGGGACTGCCAGTGGTGGGGCAGTCTCCAGGAAATGCAACACCTGTGGCCTCCCCAGGGAAGGGCAAATATGGGGCACGAGAAAGCCTCAGCCCCCACAGCCTTGCGGGCGACCCCGTGGAGGGGAAAGGCCAGGGTAGCATACCCCAAAGGACAAAGCCAAGGCTCAGACTCACCGTGAGTTCTGAGGTGGGGTCCTAGCCAAGTGAAGGGGCCAGAGACATCGTGAGATCTGAGGCTGCTGTAAGGTATCCAGGAGGGGTGGGGCCTTGAGCCTACAGGAAGCTATGTGAGAAGCTCCTAGGGCAAAGGGATAAGGGAATTGTAGCCCAGTGTAGGGCAGGGGATAAGGCCCAGTGTAGGGAAGAGAATGGGCCTTGGAGCCCTGAATGGATAAGGGCTGGGAGCCCTGAGTGATGGACAGCAAGAGAGCCCAGTGTGAAGGCATGGGGACTATGAACTCCAGTGGGGCGTGAGAGCCCCATGTGAGACCCTGGAGCTTGGGTCCTAGTGTGACGCACTGAAAGAACATGGATGTCATCTGCAAGGCGTGGGACATGGTACAGGAGGGAAGAGCCATGTATATAAGCCCTTGGCATCAGTGCAAGTAATTAGATAGCTTTCCACCTTATTGTCATCGTTCAGTCATTATCATCTAAGGTGTGCTGGGCAAAGTAGGCAGGTGGTTTACCCAGAAACAAGTGGGCAGCCAACAATTGGACCAGCCCCAGGATGTCCACTTGTTACATGGATACTGTGGAAGTTACTAAGACTAAACTGAACTCTGAACTATGTGTTGATGAAGAAAGCCAGGGAATTTAAGGTGTCGGGACACATGCCTTTAACGTTTCATTTAAACCAAACCAATAAAACTTAAAAGAGTCAAACTCTCTATTCAGCCCTCATCTGAGTAAAAACATACTATACCTCTGGCTTTGTTATTTGAGCTGGTAGAATAACAATTGCTAGCCAGCTTATTTGATCAAATTTATGGAGAATTTCAAAGTGATACAAATGAGCAGGCAATAGACCAGGTTTGGGCACAGCTAATACGATTTGCTAACATCTGAAGGGTAGGAAAAGAAGCAACACCCTTATTTGTAGAACTTATGAGGATTACAGAACTTTGGCAGACTGCATAGGTGGGCAGACATGTGGGTTGGGCAGAATCTTATAGTAAATAGCAGTATTTAAATAGAACAAATTAATATGATGGCATCCAGTTTTTTTAAAGTTGCTTTTCTTCTAATGTATGCTGTATTAAAAAGCAGTCACAACCTTTTTATTGCAGATTTCAAAGAGCCTAGATTGTGGTCAAGTGAGAAGACCTACAAGACCAGTTTTGCTAGAGTGGTCTGAATTCCCAAAAGGAGAAAATCCAGAACTTTATGTTGTAACATATCAGCAGACAGATGACTTCCACAAAAAAGTAAACGGTGTATTTCGTAATGCTCTGTGGTGTAAATAGTAGTCAATGAATTTAAAATAATCTCTTTTAGTATAAAATAAGGGTCATTTCCCACTAGACTAATGTCACATGGTTTAAGTGGTCAAGTAAAAGTACAGCAAAATTAGACTTGATTTGGTAAGCACCTGTGAGAGAAAATGTACCCTTTTCCAAAAATGTACCCTTTTCCCATAAAACTAGTGGGATCTATCATGGATACAAGTGCCTTGCTGAAGAGGGTAGACTTAAGCATTTCTTTAAAATTAAGCTTTATTAAATCCTGGCCTGAATTTCGGTGGCTTTGTTTTTATTTCAGGCAGACTGGCTTCTGAAGTTTTGAATCTGGGCAGAATATGAGTCAGTTTTCTAGCGGAAGAGTATGCATTACAAACTCAGAAATAGTCATAAATATATGTTATAGTTTATGGATGGATTCAACTTTTTTTTGGCATGATACAATATTTGATAAGTAACCTTTTTACTGCTTAGATGATCTGCATTAATTTGAGCTTTACTAATTACATTACTGATTACATCCAAAAATTCTTCCAAATTGCAGAATGTAGAAAATATTTCTACAATTGTGTCTAAACCTCTGAATTCTATTCTGCTAGAAGAAAACAAAAGCTATGATGTTACAATAGAGTCACTAAAGAATGGGAAAATCCTGAGTCGAAAATCGTTTAAGACACGTAAGTACTGTAATACATACTTCCTGGCATCATCATAAGCAATCTTGTATTGAACATTAGAGGAAAAGATGTGAGGTGAGGGAGAGGGGAGTCCTGAACTAGTTCAGTGAATGCAATTTTGCACTGAATTTTCCACAGGGCCAAAGTTCTACTCAAACTGTAAAGGAAGATTAACGTTGACTAAATTGTTTGGTTAACCAGTATTCATGTGAAAGTTATGCATTGATTAATTTTTGTACTCTTGTACAAAATACACCTTAGTAGATGGATTTGGGTGATTCAGTAAGAAGGAATCGCCCACTGCTACTGGGCCAGTAGCAGTGACTGATGGTGTTGCTGCTTTAGACCAGTTGAGGAGTATGTTATATTTCCACTTGTCTGCTGCTGTTTTGCCTTTTTTGGAAACACCAGAAGGAAGAAAGAAGTTGCTTGTAGTCCAGGGATCAGCAAGAAGATTTATTGGGCCAAATCCTAGTACTGAAACTTGAGTGTTCAGCTAGTGTATGAAAAAATGAGTTATTTCCACAGCCCTAATAAGGAGTACAGGTCCATGAATCTTTAAAGGCCCCTGGCAAACATTATACTAAAGACGCGATTAACCTGTTAATTGCATCTTAATGAGTAATCTGACTGCAGTTCAGGCAATTAATAACATGACAAAACAGAAAACCAGCCTCAAAATTATTCCACAAAATGTGAAATATTTTTGTGGCTGGTTTCTATTACACCTTAGATTGAATATGTGGCAGGATCCCGGACATACAGCCTGATGCTGGCTGCATGGCAGGGCTTGGTTGAAAGCTCCGCTGTATGGGCAGGCTGACAGTTGCAGTCCTGCTGATGATGCAGTCCTGCATAGAGCTGCAGCTGGCTGTTTTCAGGGTGCTGAGTCTTGGGGAACTCATCAGCTGGGCCAGGGTGCTGGGTTGTGGGGATCCCCCAGGGCTCCTTGTGACTTGTCAGGTTGACTGCCATTCCCTACAGCTCTTGACAAATCCCCAGTGCTGGTATCCCCACGTGCCAGGATATTTCAAAAACACATGTGCAGTCTAACTGCACACATGGTTTTCTGAAATCCCTGGAGCATGGGGAGCCCTGAGTTTGGCAAACCTCTCCCTGACTGTGGGGCCCTGGCATGCCTGGATCTTAATAAACTGTGTACACACAAGGTTTTCTGATATCCTGGTTGATAGGGCTCTGGAGCCTGTCTTGGGGCTGGGACCACAGCCAGTTGATTATTGGGCTCAGGTCTATACCAGTTCATACCTGGCTACAGCCACGTGGCTTTCTGCTTGCCAGTTCAGAGGAAACCTGAGATTGTGAAGCAGGTCTCCCTTTGCACTAGCAAATAGTAATGGTACGATTGGGATCTGATATCGGATCCCAGAATTGCCTGTCCGGCCACGCATGTGTGGCATGACAGGAGGCACAATTGTTGGGATCAGGGATCCCATCATACCATTAAATGAACATGTGCCAAGGGTCTAAATGTTTTAGGTAATTTAGGCAATAATTTCCTTAAAGCATAGTCTTTAAGATTTTCCAATTTCTTGCCAACCTAGAAGTGAAAGACCGAGATCAAGAATCGTATTTAAATCTGTAGCATAAACACGTGAAGAACTGACTCCTGGTTGCAGCATTCATTGATGTTGATGGGAGTGGAGGGCACTCAGCAGTATTCAAGAGGTGCTCTACATTTTACAGGATTGTGCAGCTGGTGTGCTAGGACACTTGGCCAACATATGTTCTTATTTATGGAAAGTGAACCTAGCTGCATTATAGAAGGCACATTTTGATGCTCACGGTATCTTTCATCTGTAGGCGTGGTTTTTGTTTGTACAGGCAACCTCTGCTTAGCGCTCTTAATTGGTTCCTGAAAAACCTGAGCATTAAGCAAAACAAGCGTTAAGTGAAACTGAAAGTATTTGATGACCCAAGGTGGTGACCGCAATTGTTTTCAATGACCCAAGATAGTGACTGTGAGCATTATAACAAAACTCACTGAGCGCTAAGTGAAATCAGGTATCAAATTCAAATGAGCATTATAGTGAAATAACTCTAAGTGAAACAGTGTTAAGCTGGAGTTGCCTATACTGAATATAATGATTTTTCAGTTTTATATTTATACATAGTTAAAATCAACTAAAGTAAAGATGGGTAGAATTGCCTTGTGGAAACCTTCTATTGTCAGCTAAAGAGGAACATGTAGATTTCCCAGTTGCAGTACATCCTTCAGCATTTCCTGAGTACAAAGAAAAAAATAAATATTTATTAACATGCATTATTGTAAATATGACTATTTTTTTCCTGATGTATTAGGTGGAATCTCGGTGAACAACATCAAAACATTTGTGACCATGACTACTGTATCTTTTAACTGGAGTACACTGGCTAAGGACTTCTCAGTTTCAATTTCACTGAATAACATGTCACGGAATCTGCAACAAAATGATGTCTTCTCTGAATGGGATAATTTAACATCTGCAACCTTGTATAGTTTTAAGTTTGAATTTAAACAACTGCTGCTTGAGTTTATAAGTGTATCTCAAACACTGGATATTCAAGTTGAAACAGGTATATGCACTAGTTTACTGTCATCACAGTGATTAACAAGGTGATACTGAATACTATGCAGAACAGGTTACAGAAAATTGTAAATAATCTTCTATTGACACAGATTTTTAAATGAATACTGTTCACTGGTGCTTGTATATCTTTATATACGAGCATCGTTTCCTAAAAAAAAACCCAACAGACTATAAAAACCAGAATCTTATTGTCACAGATACTAGCAGAATATATTTCAAAGACAGATTCATGATTATTTATGGAAACAAAGTTGCAAGTTTGTATGGGTGTGTATATGCTTGTAAGTACTTGGTACTTTCCTGATCCAAGACTACAACTCAGAAAAAATTCTAAGGAAAAGTAAATTTGTTGAAAAAAAAAAAAAGATTTGTGGGGTGACAACAATTTTTAATTTAAGATAAACTTTGGTGATTGCTTTCAGCCAAAAGTTAAGGGAGAAATATCAGACATTTGTAATATATCATTTCAACTTTTTTGATGAAATGTTGTTTTGGAAATGCCAAAAAGTATATTTTGGCATTTTGTTTATTTTGATGTTTTCAAAATTAAACTGTTTTCCTTTTGATTTCAAAGGAGCATATGTCATTTAAAAAATGACCAAAGTTAAAAAAAGAAGGGGAGGGGTGGTTAAATTGTCCCAGGTCAAATAAAAATTAAAGACATCTTTAATTGAAAACTAAACTTGGATCTCTGTCCCAGTCCTAAAACAGGCATTTATTTCTGGGAATCTTTCCAGGAGAGGGAGCAGTACAGCTGTTCGGCCTGCAACTCTCTCTCTCCACACCTTCCCCAAACCAGGGATCAGGAAGTGGCTACTCTGTTCCTCCCAGTTCTGTTGTGGGGTGGCAGACTGGATTAGTGGAGCAAAACTCCTTCCCACTTTCCGTACTGGGTATTCCCAGTTTGGAGAGCCAGTGGGTGTGGCTTCTCCTGTACCATGGGCAAGGGAGCTGGGCTATGAGCAGGAAGCTCTTAAAGTGTTCCAAGCTTGTGTTCGAAGACAGTACTTGGAGCCATTGGGAATGCAATTGAAGGAGCACAGCCCCTAGCCCATTCTCCAAACCAGGCTGTCCCTGGTTTGGAAAAGTGGCTGGGAGCATCGTCCTGCTTCTCGCCTCCCCACCCCTCCCAAAGCACACTAATAGGGGAGTTTACAAGAGTTCTTTTTTTGCCAGAGATTTTCTGTTGCAGGGGAGATCTTTCAAGTATCGACCGGGAAGATTTTTCTCTGGAGTGGATATGTTTCTTTTGGAAGTAATTGAGTACGCTCCTGGTTTCTACTGGGAAAACAGTGATTCTCCCAATAGAAACATTATGCCTGGAGATGGGCACTGAAAGTGAAAAAGAGAAAATAAAGTGGCCAAGAATATTTTCATTGTTAGTTTCTAGGAAGAGGGATACTTCTTTTCAACTTTTGGAAGTATCAGGATGGTGCATGTCTTAGCCTATAAATGTGCAAATGTACATTT
Organism: Crocodylus porosus; assembly: GCF_001723895.1. NCBI lineage: Eukaryota > Metazoa > Chordata > Crocodylia > Crocodylidae > Crocodylus > Crocodylus porosus. Next base: position 72,187,971 of record NW_017728931.1, on the reverse strand, counting down.
TTTTTTAGATAGCATAAATAAAGATTTGAGCGGGACTAGTCAGATTCTACAGAATATGTGGCAGATTTGATAACACAACCATGTACTGTGACTAGACTGCAATATTGAGCTACTAATACTTTGAGTACTTGAACATACTCTGGTGTGAATGGGTAGAAATCTAACAGCAGTGGAATTATGCATAATTACATAATATGCATAACTGCATATATTTGTTAAGACTGTATCAGCTTTGCCAATATTCAGAGAGGGTTTGGGTTGCATTTAGGAATAATCATTTGAAACAGTGTCAGTTCTTTAATTTAATCATCTCTTTCTATTTTAAATCCTAAGAGTTTAGCAGCACAAGAGTAAGAATGACATGTGTTTAAGAAAGAACACTAAAGCCTTAAGGAAGATCCACAACCAGAATGTTATTTAAAACAAATGTTAGATGACATTAGTTTTAAATTGCTCTTGTGACTTTACAGTGAATCTCTTGATATTTGGTGTTTTCCTTAAAAGATCTAGGTACAAGAATCTTGATACTGCTGAGAAAAATCTGCTTTCTTAAAAAGAAAGAAAGTGTTTCTAGCACTCATTTATAATAGAAAGCCTGAAAATCCAATTCACAGTTTTGGGAAAGCTCAGGATCCAGTTAGTAACCAAAAAAAATACAACTTCTGTTATTTACTAGGATTTTCTATTTTTTTACAAAAGTCTATTGACTTTCGAAGGCCTGATTCATGGTTTCTGAAAGTTTGGGATCCACAATCCTGTTTTTTACTTAAACATGGTAACAATCTGTAAGTGTTTATAACATTTAAAAAAAATTGTGAACTGTAATGCAATCGTTATTGGTAGACTACTTTTTGGCAATAACATCTTTTCCCACTTACAGGTTTGTGTTCACCGGGATGGCTTGCATTCAAAGGCAGTTGCTATAAAATAAGCAGAGAAAGCAAACCATGGGGTATGGCACAACAAATCTGTGAATTATCTTCACTGGGGGCACATCTTGTTGACATAAAGACTGAAGAAGAAAATGCATTTATATCTTCTTACCTTCAGAGATTCAATCAAATAATCATTCTATGGACAGGACTTAATGACATGAAGGTCAGTATATTTGATCTTTACTTGTATTTTCCTCTTAAAGCAGATTTTTTGGCAGCAGGAGAACTTCAAAACTTACTGGTTTTTTTGGCAAAGCCATTCATTCACATTGGTCATTTCCCTGATCATTTGAATCACTATAAAATGTAAACTTCACACCGTAGCAGTACTGTGTTGCTATACAAACTCAGCATTATTGGCACCAGAAAGAAGTCTCTTATGGTTTCAACTGTCTTGAAAGCTTTTTTTCCTTGGCAGATTTACAGGATTAAAGCATATCCTGG